>NC_040904.2:26845408-27157828 GCF_004126475.2 Phyllostomus discolor | reverse complement strand
TTGGATACTTCTGCCTCCTGTACCAGTTTCTCCCACCCTCCGGTTGGGGTAATTGCCAGGTCTCATGTCCATGCCACAAACCTTTGGCAGGAAGTCAGACTTGTTTCCATATTTCCGCAAAAGTGCAATCACATGGGGGCGGGGGGGGGGGCACATGTCACAATCAAGTGAGAAACTTGATAGTGGATGAGACCTACAAATTAGTGTGAACAGTATTGGCCCTACCACAAAAGGGGTTTCGTGACCCTAGACAAGTCACTTTCGGGTTTTCAGTTCCTCATCTCTCCCAGTGGGGGCGACCATCCTTGTCCTGCCAGCATCACCAGGTTTGTCAGGAGAAACCAGGAGATAAGGAGCGTGAACAACAAAAAGCGATAAAAAATTTTTTAAAATACTAGCATTGGTTGCTAATATTTAGATACAGGAGAAGGCAAAGATAACGATGGAAAACTGCCAACACCGGCTCCAAGGTGCTCAGTTTCTATTGGTTCCCGTCCCTGGCCCCAACCACCTTCAGCTTCCTTTGAGGACACCCTCCTTTCTGATGGAGAAATCCCTGCCCAGTAACGTGAGTCGCCCTCTACTAGCACCAGCAGCTTGGAGCCTGCTTGAAGAACATTGTGAAAATTAGCAGAAACCTGCCAATAGCTAAAATTCGCGCTTTACTCCCGTCAACCGTGGCCACGAAAGTCCAGTGTCTCCTCATTAGGCAGTGGGGGCTGTGGGATGTCGCCCAAAACACGATTTAGCCCCTGAGCACACCTGGGTCTTGGGCAGAAAGAGTCTGGGCTAACGAGATATTCAGGGTTGAGAGCCTCAAGGGCCTCTGCGCTCTCAGCAAGCAGCAAAGGCGTTAGATCTAAGCACTCTGTCTCCCTCGGCAGGGAAGGGATCGATGATGTTCTGGTTGCGGATTTCAGGGACAGATGATCTTCGCGTCCGCACCTCCTCGGGAAGATCGTTGAGCGAGAGCGCTGAGCACGCCCGCGGGGGAGCTGAGCCGGGGGGACCGGGTGCCGCGCCTGCATCACCGCGCCACTCTTTCCCCAATTTGCCTTCTAGCTGCAGTCCGAGCCCAAATTAATTCTCTCCACTTGTGAGTGAGCACACACAAAGTGCCCTGGGCACGATCCTTCCATCTGTCTACCAGGGGAGTCCAGCTTTTCAACGATTAACCATCACCACCACCACCACCCCCCGCCCCGCCACTGGGAGGCAGAAAGGTGGCAGGATGGAGGGATGGGGAGGAGGGGGGAGTTGGCTAGCTACCGGCGCTAAAAAGATTTGCTTTCTTCGGTTTTTAACCAAAAATGCAGTGGGATACCTGCTCAGCAGGCTGCTGCCCCGGCCTGGAGCCCTGGGCTCACTTCGCAGCCTGCTGCTGACTTTCACTCCACAGCCCTGCTCGGTGTCCGCAGGGTTTCGCCCCCTTGCCCAAGTCTGCGGACAGATCTCTGCCCAGGCACGTTAACGTGGGCTGATAGGCTACAGCCCCAAAGCATCCACTTGCGCCTCCAGTTTACCTGCCCAACCCCCACCAAAGGACGTGCCCCTTTGGTAGTATCGGGGCTCCCAGCCCGAAGCTGGGGGGTAGGGCGCTCCCTACCCCCTCCTCCCCATCCCCGCCGCGCTCGGGGTTTTACTGCAGCAGCCGGAGGTGACAGCGACGCCTAAGCCTCCCCGGTTGCTCTCAGAGCCCCAGCTTCCCCAGCATCCAGAAAGCGCCCTCTCCTGAAAGGCTGATCCGGGGAGAAGTACCAGCCAGCCGCAGAGAAACACATTTAAAAATGTAGAAGTCGCTGGGCTGCATTCCTCCGAGGACGAGCCTGATCGCCCAGGACTGAGTGGTAGTGCGTGGGAAGTTGGGACCGTAGAGCAAAGGGGGAGGGGAGTGGTGCAGTCGGCATTCTCTTCTGGAAGGAGTCACTGGAGCAGTGCAGTTGGACACAAGTTTTCGTGGGAGTGTTTTCCTTTTGTGAATAATTAATCGCCGTGATCAGTCTGGCAGAATTGAAGTTTTGGCAATAGTGCGGACCGCGGGCCAAATACCCAACTCTGACAAGCTCCGAGGCTGCCAGCGCAGGGGGAGCTCGCAGCCTCTGGAGAGGCGCCAAAGCGTTGGTGCTCACCTAAGCTGCAGAGAGATACACCCAGCCAGGAGGTAAGCATCTTCTAAAGTATCTGCTTGAAACGTAGTTTTGGTAGGATACAATTTCTGCCTTTCTAGGGCAAGATAATGCCGAGCTTTAATGCAATTTATCAGTTTATTATTTAACTGCACTAAAATTTTAAGAATTGAATGGGTTTTTCCACTTGCCTTTATGTTAGAAACTATGCTGTTTCACTCAACAGAAACTAAACTTTATTATAGTAACTTTCCAAGCCAAAAAAAAATTACTTTTGTAAATGACTTTCATGACTTATCTTTTTGTAGTACATTAATAACTATTCAGAGAAATATCTTTGGGAGCTATTCAGTTTCATTCTTAAAGTATTCCTCTTTATCTAATTTCATGCTCTTCTACAATATAATACTTTTTGCCCATACACTACTTCAGACAACAATGCACACAAGTCAACTGCCCCAAGGGTGATGAATTTTCAAGGAATACATTTTAACATTTTCTCATAAGTATTAAGCAGTATATATTTTCTCAAAATTGTTTAACTGATCAATTGTAAGAAACCAGACCTCTAAACCCCAAAAGAGAGGTACAGTTAACTTTGCCATGGGGGAGAGAGGAATGGATAGGTATGAACAGAGATTCCAGGTCTGTTTCAGGTAACGTGATATTCAACTGGTTGGCAATTAACGCATGAGCTCAGCCCACAACCAGATAAAGATTTTGAATAACTGTTAAATGTAAATGTTTACCCTAAAACTACAAATAAATGCGTCAGAGAAGTTCAGACAGTTGTCTTTCTAAAAGACTTTGTGGCTCAGTAGTTCTTTTGAATGAAACAAAAAAATAAGAAATACATGGTCAGTTTTGCTTGTGAACTTTTTGGGTTATTGCCTAAAACTAGTGAGGTATTAATGACTTGTTTTCCACATTATAATTATTCCTATGCTTTTTAAAATAGCATCATTTTGAACACTGTTTCAATGGTTGTGATGGCTTTGCACATAGATTACTAGAGTAACAACAAATTCTCATATGCAATGCAGCCATACCCATTATTCAAATATTTCCATACAACTATTTAATAACAATTAATTACAAATGGCTTGTCAAACCAAATGCATAGGCAGTCTAGAATTTCACTGGATATGACATTGAAAGTCAACCAGTCATAAACTTCAAAGAGTTTTCTTACCCCACCGTTTGTGAATTTGCAAATACTTTTGTAACAATTGTTCTTGCTAACTCTATATCTACTACGTCAGCACAAACTCGTTTACCACCAAGTACATAAGATGCAAAATCTTCATTAAAACGTATCCAAATGGGACTAAACCTCCAGAAGGCTGGTATGAGGAGCTACACGAACCCCCTCTTTAGCAACACAATAACTGGTGAAAATTATGGATAAACAATATTTAGTTTCTAGATATCATCCTGAGAGAATGCAACAAATGAAGAAAATGTATTCAAGACAGTGTACTAAACTTCAGTGTAACAGCAAGAGTTTCTAGCATATGAGCCACAACCCACTTCCCTGCCTTCCTCCAGGTGGGTATGATAGGACTCCACTTCCAGTAGGTACAGCTAAGAACAGAGGGCTCCCTCTCAAACTTAATCCCAGTCCAGGACTGTAACATATAAAATGTGTTTCTGGGAAAAGCAGGCCACAAGCATCTCACCCACCCCAGCTTTGTGTTGCAGAAACTATTCTAGTCAACAGCAGGCGAGAGGGCTGAGGCTTTCTTCTTCCAACCATCCTTCATTCTTAAGGCAGAAGAAGGGAAACCCAAAAACTAATAGACAAAAAAAAACACATTTAAAAATGAGCAAGGAGTTTTAGACATTTCTCTAGAAATAGAATTTCTTCAAAGGAGATGTACAGATGTCTAATCAACACATGAAAATGTGCCTACTATCATTACTTCTTAGGGAGATGAAGATCAAAACCACAAGATACCATTTCAAAACAACCAAATGGCTATAATAAAAAAATATATAATAACAGTTGTTGGAGAGGAGGTAGAAGAATTGGAACCATCATACATGGCTGGTAGGATTATAAAATGTTGAGTTGCTATGGAAAATAGTTTGGTAGTTCCTCAAAAAAGTTGAATATAGAGGTACCATATAACACAGCCATTTCACTCCATTTCATTTCTACATTTCACTCATTTCAGGTATGTGTGTGTGTGTGTTTGTGTCCAAGAGAATTGAAAACCTATGTCCATACGAGAACTTGTGCATGAATGTTCACAGAAGCACTACTCAAACTAGCCAAAAAGTGAGAACACCCAAGTGCCCATTGACTGATGAATGGATAGCTAAAATGTGGTATTGAGTGGAACAATGGAATAGTATTCAGCAGTAGAAAGGAATGAAGTGCTGATACATGCTACATCATGGATAAAGGTGGAAAAGATTATGCTAAGTGAAAAACCACATATTATATGACTCCATGTTTATCATATGCCCACAACAGGCAAACCAAGAGTCAGAAAGCAAATTCATGTTTGCCTATGGCTGGAATTGGGGGGGTGGGGAGTGAGGAAGAATGGGGAGTGACTGCTAAAGAGTGTGAGGTGTCTTTTTCTGGTGATGAAAATGGTCTAAAATTGACTGGTGATGGCTGCGTAACTGTGAGTATACTAAAAGCTACTAAATCGCATACTTTAAATGGGTGAATTCTATGGTATATGAATGACATCTCAATAGAGCTGTATTTCTTATAAATTATCCAAGGTATTTTGAAAAACAGTTGGGTTTATAACTTGAAGTTCATGAGTCCCCATGTACCACTAGATCAATAGTTTATATAAGGCTTTTTCCCAAGGGTCACATTGAAATATGTGAAATAATTAAGTGTAGCACAGATGTGACACAGCTATGTGATTTGCATACATTTACATGTCTGCTCAAGCTTTCTTCTGTGCGACTGGGTGGAGGAGAGTAAAGGGGAAACACTGGAACAACTGTACTAGAATAAAGAATAAAAAATAAAATAAAATAAAATAGTCAAATGTCATTAGTATAGTCCTATAGAGAATTTGCTTGCAATGTCCTATCTTTTTGGACTCACTCACTCAGAATATTAATCTAAGCCCAGTGAGGCCAGTTGTTCCTTCTGCTTCTAAATAAGTGTAGTCCTTTCTCAGCTCTGCAGGACAGTGGTTGAGAGAGGTCACACTGGATGAGAGAGGGAGGTTATCTGACACTCAGATTAGCCCAATTTCACTTCCACTAGATTGGCCCTGGAAGTAGGAGTCTTGGAAAAAAAGGGAGAGCTGGAGCAGCCGCTAGGGTCTTGGAGCATACTGGCATGTTATTGCTAAGAAGCATCTCCTGTGATTACAACAATGTCAAGTACAAGAAAACTCTCAAATGATTAATATACTCCTCTATTTGCCTTTTGTGTTTTGAGTTCTGATGAACTGTCTGATCCTGTACTAACAATGTTGGAATGGGATGATAATGCTTTGTCCAAAAATAGGAATACAAAATTAGTGACTGAGTTTCACAGGGGTGGTGAGCAACACCTGAACTTGATGCCAGGACCAGTTACAAGAACACTGAGCCAAACCTTACCCTTAGCTTTAGGGATTCCAAGTAAGTCTGTCTGCACCAGGAAACCTCGACCTTTTCCATTCCCACCAGCACAGGCTCATGTTTCCATGATTATGTTTAAGAGAGGCTACCGTGCTGATGCACATGGGTTCTGGGTGGTTTCTGGCCGTCAGTTCCAGTTGATGGTCCTGTGACCATCATATTTTGTCCAATTAGAAGATTTCCATAAAATAATTTTAAATGTCTAACTGTTGTCTATAAATTAAATACATCTAGGAAAAACTTGATTAGAGTTATTATTTATTAATATTGCTCTAATCAGGATTAATAATTCATTTATTAAACAGATATTTACTGCACATCTACCCTTCACCAGGACAATTCTAGGCCCTGGGTGACAAAACAGGCAAAATGTCCTGCTCTTGTGGGAACTTAAATTGTAGAGGGAATGTCAAACACCTAAAACATAAAACATCATAATAGTAAGTAAATGATACAGCATATGAGAAGGAGCTAAGGTTCTGGAGAAAAATTAAGCACGGAAGCAAATGAAGTACAGTATTAAACTGTGTCGTCAGGCCAGAAAGTCAAAATCTGTGATTATATCACATAAAGACTACACACCAACCTGGCCACGTGACTCTGGGTTGGGCCACAAGGATTACCAGCTCCCAGGTAACTCCTCCCCTCAGGAGCTTCGGTTTCCCCTCCCATCAGCAGTATTTTGCTATCTTGGATTTGGTGTTTCTCACTAAGGAAGGTATTACATTAGCCCTAACACATTTCAAGCTGGCACAAGGAAGATATAAATGTAATACCTGCTCTACAGCCAAGAGCTACAACCTAAATAAAACACCACCTTAAGATAACAAACATTCTTGTTGAGGGAAATCATTAGCCTGGGCTTTTGGTTTTCTGTTGGCCTTTCTTGCTTTGCCTTGGATTCTTGTAGTCTGCCAGAGAATTGTGTAGTAAGTACATAAGAACCACTTGCCCAAAATTAACACCATTTGAAGAGTGAAAAGGTAGGGAAGAGGTTGAGAGGAAGAAAAATTTCCAAGCCATCCTGCAAAGGTGAAGAGAGAATGAATCTTTCATTACTACAGAACAGAGTATGGAATCCCACAGATTAACTGGCAAAGAAGAAGGGGAAAAGGAACCAGAGTCTCCACTTTCCCAGGCTGCCCCAAAATCTCTAGTCAGGGCACCTGTTTTAAAAGAGCCTTGAGGACACATTGTTCTAGTCAAATATAATGGGTGTGGCAGCTTTCCTGGAATAGAGCTTTGAGAAAATGGCTTAAAAAGGAGCACTGACTTGATTTTTTAAGTCAAAAGGTAATATTTATTTCAGGCTTACAGGAGAAGCATTTAAGAATATCAGAGCGCTGGTGGGGTAGCTGTGCTGATACACCAAAGCTGTAGGTTCGATCCCTGGTTAGAGCACACACAAGAAGCAACCAATGATTTTCATAAATAAATGGAACAACAAATTGATCTCTTTCTCCATTTCAAATCAATTTTTCAAAAAGAAGAAGAATGTCTGGAGTCATTAGAAATAAGTTAAAAGACACCCTATAATAGTGGAGTTATTATGGAGCATTAGAATTTTCTTTTATTCAGCACATTTTAATTGAGCAGCCATGATGTGGCAGGCCAGAAGGGAGTAACACAGGGGAGGACCTTGCTTCAAAGACCGGTCTTTCTAGAGGTTACATTGTATGCCTTTTGCTACAAAATAGTTGAAGCACACAGTGATGAGGACAACACTCTTTGACCTGCCTGTCTTAGCACCCCCTTCCAGACTGGGTTAGAGCCTCTTTCTGTGCCCCAGTGCACTAGGCTTCCCTGTCGTAAGTAAGTGCTAAGTAAGCGATGTTGTAGCACTTAGCACACTGTGTGCAGATGCTTGCATAGCTGTCTCTCCTCCTCTCTAGAAAGCAGACAGAGGAGAGTGCCTGTCAGTCTTGTTCATAGTTTATGCTCCTACTACATGCTTGTTGACTATTTGATTAGAGAAACGGACAGATGGATGGATGGATGCTTTGCCAGATTATGACCAGAGTTCTTTGCATAGAGCGGCAGTCTGGCAGAGTAATTAAGAGTGTGTATTATACATTAGCTGTTAGACTTTGGATCAGTTTTTAAATTTCCCAATGCCTCAGTGTCCTCATTTGTAAAGTGGGTAGAGAAATAGCGCCTCCATTATAGTGTTATGAAGTGAACTGCATTAGGTAATACATATAAAGTGGTTAGTGAAGTTCTGAGAGTTGCTCAATAAACATCTATTATTACCTATGTAGAATAGCAGTTTCCTTGGTGACAGTATGCTATTCAAATATTGCATCCCTGCCCTTTCAGCTCTATTATAAGATCAAAGGTTGTCTATTAGGAATTTCAAGCTAAAGTTATCACTTTGAGTTCAAGATCCTTGAAAAGATTAAAAAGAGAATTTGGAAATGAGCAAAAGTAAGTTACTGAACAACAAAATTTAAAAAAATGGATAGAGAAAACAGAGGAAAAGTTCAAGGTGGCACAGCCAGAGCACCTCTTCTGGGGCAGCCCCTCTTCCACAGCGCTCGCACCCACATCCCGCAGACACTCCAAGCACCAGTTCGTCTCTGTCCAGTGAGTGCTCACTGATGCAGAAGGAGAAAGAAAAGTGAAAATAAAACTTTATTTGAAGTCGAGTCTTATCTAAACCTGCGTGCTACATTATCTTTGTTTCTTTTGAAAATCTAGTAACCCTCTTTTTGTGTAAGACCTTGAGTCAGAATTATCACACTACTTCCTCATACACGTTAGTTACCTATTACCTCCTGAATGAGACGAATGCCAACCTGCCACCCACCTATGCAAACCCAGCAACTTTAACACTTCCTTCTACTTCTGCTGGAGAGAATTCACTTACCTCCTCCCCAGCCATGGGGGAAATAACATGTTTTTTATCTTGTAAGGATAATAAACTGCTTCTCTTTTATTCACCCACTGAAAAGTAATTTTTAAGTAAAATTAGCCTATTGTCACTTTATTGATAGAAAAAAATAGACATAGAAAGAATATGTAACTGACCCTAATACTTCAGTTACCAACTCTTTTTATTCCTTAAGGCTTTATCTGCTCCACAGGGATAGCTTGGCCCTTACATTTTTAATAGGATGTTCCATTGCCTAAAACTTTAAACAAAGAAAAAATCAATCAGGTTGGCCTAGTTCTAGCTTTGATGGGCAGAAAAATTAGTTTATAATATAAGACAAAACTGTTGTTACCACAAGTTTCCTCCATTGAGCAGGAAACAAACTCTGGTGCAAACACAAAACAGGTGATACGGTCCCCCATGGCCTTCGGCACATTCTGTCTTCCAGACCAATGGGCTCACCGTTTCAGCTCCCTTCATCCTAGTCTCTGAAGGGCTCAATAGGGTCACCTAAAAGGAATCTCTTAGAAGGAGAGGAAATAAAATGCGTGTAGTGAAGAACAGAGTGAAGAAATAAAACTGGAGTCTCTATGGTCAAGCTGCTAAAGTAGATTATGTTAATCACTGAATTTAAAAATCTGTCTTTAAAAAAAGCACTGGAAACAGAGTCAGAAACCCTTGGGATTGTTTCTTATTTTGTTATTTATTAGCTTGTCACATTAGGCAAGTCAGATAGTCTCTCTGAATTTCTGTCCTCAGATATAGAATGATGATAGTATCTTATTCATGAGAGAGTTGTAAGAATTAAATGAAATAATTTTTTGAAAGTGTTGTTAAAATCAAGTCAGTTGAGGCTTGAAAAACAATTTTATTCTTGCTTTAACTAGCCTAGGAACTGAAACCTTTGAACCTTCCAGTTGTGCCTGGAGCTGTGTGTATATAAATCCTGTAAGATAATGCTGTGACAGCCCCTAAAGGATTTAGGGGAAAAATGTTTACCTGACCAGCCCACCTGGCATCTAGCATCCTTTCCACCGACATTTGGCTGATAACCCTCCTGCATCAATACAAGGGCCAAGAATCAAGGTTGACTACTCTCAAGGATGTGACTTTTACGGCAAGTTTTCTTTTTCTTCAGAACGGTTCTAGGTTTTACCTAGCCATGTTCCTAGTTAGCAAACTCTTAAGACCCTTGAATAAACCATCATTGTTTCTAGCTAAAGCCTCTCGATCCATTTATGTTCAGTCAACATTAGCAAATAAGAGAAACAAATAATAATTGTGATAAAAGCACCCTCAGAAGGTGTTGTCCAGTATCTGCTTGAACAGTTTCCCTAACAGAATTCTCACTGCTTCAACCAGGCAACCTCTTTCCCTTTAGGTAGCTCTTATTACCTAAAGTTTTTTCTGAGATTCCCCTCTGAGAACAAAACAATTCCAAACCTTCCCCTCTACAACAGCCTATAATACCACTTAAAACCTTTTAGGTTTTTTAAGACCTCCATGACACATTCCTCCCCCAAAATCTTCTGTCAACATTTCCCATTGGAGACCTTCCAGACTTTCTCCATCTAGCTCCCTAGGGATGTGCTCCACCTGATGGAGGACCGTCTTCAACAGCTAGAAGAAGGGTGCTAATCAAAGCCAAGAGCTGTAGCCCCCTGTTCTCATCTATGGAACAGTACTTCTGTAAACATATAATGTTGGTGTTATGGTCTGAACATATCCCCCTAAAGTGCATATGTTGAGTCCTAACTCCAAAGGTGATGGGAAGTGGAACCTTCATAAATGGGACTAGTGATCTTGTAGGAGAGGCTCCAGGGATATCCCTCGCCCCTCCCACCATCTGAGGACACAGCAAGAAGGCGCTGGCTACAAACCGGGCAGAGGGCTCTCCCCAGAATGCAACCATGCTGGCAACTTGATCTTGGACTGCCCAGGCTCCAGGAATGTGAGAAATAAACTTTTGTTGTTTATAAGCTACCCAGTCTGTGGTATTTTGTTACAACAACCCAAATGAACTAAGATGACTGGGTCACTTGTTTGTTTATTTGCCAACCATACCACAACATTGTTGACCCATAATGCACTTGCAGCCAAGTAAAATTCCTTTCTTAGTGTTTTTTACTTCAATTGCTCATGGGCCACATTTTCCCCCGTCTTGCCCTTGGATAATTGACTTAGTGAAGTAAAGAATAAGACTTTGTATTTCCTCAAAAGTTTTACCCTTAGTCATTCTGTAATCTGGTCTTTTAGAACTCCACTCCATAATTTGGGTATATCTGCAATTTGATCTCGTACTTTCTGAGGCTTAACTCAGGTGAACAAAAATGCTACAGGGGCAGGAGAAAGTACATAGCCCTCAGGCTCCCCACTAAAGACCCACTCACCATCTTTGTGACACTTTCCCAATTCAAAACACTTTCAAAGAATTATCTCATTTAATTCTTACAACTCTCTCATGAATAAGATACTATCATCATTCTATATCTGAGAACAGAAATTCAGAGAGACTATCTGACTCGCCTAATGTGACAAGCTAATAAATAACAAAATAAGAAACAATCCCTAGGGTTTCTGACTCTGTTCCCAGTGCTTTTTTTAAAGACAGATTTTTAAATTCAGTGATTAACATAATCTACTTTTTCTTGTTTTCTCCATGGATATCAGCAGAGACTAATTAAAATCAAGAAACATTTTCTACAAACAAAATATTACCCAGAAGCCCACTATTTAAAACAAGACTGAAAGCAGGCTGCTCTGATAGAAGCAAGGGGCGGGGCACTTAGCCTCATCTCTCTGCCCCACCTGGGGCACCCTCTCTACCTTACCATAGGTGGTAATATGACACCTTATGGTCCTTACTGAACATTGGGAAGTCACTAGCCAATCAAGTGTCCTCAAAATGTTACCTTTCCTAAAAATAATTTTTAAAATAAGGCTAGGTTGTCATGCCTCGTATTTATTACACATTCTAAAATGTGGGAGAACACCCATCTAATAGGTTTAATAATCTTTCACAAGGAACATGTTTTAAATTTGAAGGTATCTTTGGGTTTATTCAGATGTTTACTTTACAGATGAAGAAACAGCCACTCAGAGAGGAGAAGTAACCCAGGATAATTCTGTGGAAGAGCAAAGACAAGAATTCAAACCTGGACCCTCCTAGGCAGGTAAATTCTTCTGATTATTTCATGGAGTCTTGCTTTTAGAAATCTGACCCTTTTGATTACACCATCTTCAACAAGATGAAGCTTCTGGTTCTCACTTCAGCAACCAACAAGCATTTATTATGCACTTGATATTGTAATGGCATTTAAGGTGACACAAAGGAGGAAAGTGTGGCAATTTTAGCTTTAGTAATGAGGCCTCGGAGCATTGGTTCTTAGCTTACATTCATTATAGGTTCCTTTGTAGTTTATGCAGAGAACTGTATATGCAAAATTTGCAAACATTTCAAGGAGTTCTTAGACATCCCTCACCCCACCTCCCAAGTTTCAGCCTTCAGATTAAGAACCTCTGGCCGATTCCAGTGCAAGTGCCAATGTCAGGATTGCATAGCACCAGCTACTGTCTTATTTATAGGTCTGTTGGTTAAAGGCTGCTTCTGTTTCTGCATCCTTCATCTTTTATTTAAATGGAGCAGCATCTTATTCTGGAAGACCTTTGATGCAAGAGAGGAGTAATGTGTTCATAAGTCATTAACCAGATGGGACAAATTAAGAGAGAAATATAATAAATGAAAACTTTTCTTTAAAAATATTAACAGTGAAAATGAGGATGGTCAGTGTTCACATTAGGATGTTCATTTTCTTTCTGTTTCTTTTATTTTTAAGAAAGAAAAAGAGAAATAGAATTTTTTTAAAAACTAGATTACCACTAGCTGCCTTCCCATTTTTATTAAATCTACAGCAAGTGGGAAAAAAAAGAGTAGTGGGTGTGAACAAAAAGATATAGATTTATTTTTGAATGATTGTTTCTTAATTTTTCCCTTTTGCTATAATTTTTAAGATATTTATGGTTCTGAAATGGTTGACAACAGTTTCTTCATTTCAAAATAGTTTGGACAGCTCCAATATTACTTTAAAGTTATTGATAGCAAGGCTTAATTTTACTAATTCAAAAAATACTTCTTGGATACTTAGCATTCAGAAAGCATTGCTATAGGAGGCAGTGTGGTGTGATAGATCATTTTGGAGTGAGAGAATCCAGGACTGAATACCAGTATTATTTCCTCCTTGGCTTTGACAATAGCAAGGTACAAAAACTTAATGAGCCCCATCTCTGTAATGAGCAAATATATATTTTTATCTCCTTTATGACAGCCACGCCAAAACTGAATAAATATTCAGAAGAAAAATCTCTCTGAAAGTGACTTCTAGTGTAATAACTAATAAAGTTCACTTGTTCTGCCTTTACAAAATCTCATTCTCTTTTATTCTTTGCCTTAGCAATTATGCATTAGCATAGTGTATAATAATCATAACAGTTAACATTCCTTTAGCCCTTCTTATGCATTATTCCAAATACTTTATACATTTTAATCTTCCCAGAAACTGTGTGAAATTCTATTATCATTCCTATTTTCCAACTGAGGAAATTCAGTCCAAGCAGTGGAGTTCCTTAGCCAGCGAAACCCAGACCGAATCCAGAGCCAGAGCTTCACTCCTCTCCAAGCTGCCTCTTACCAGGATTCTCACCCAGCTCCCCACGTGTCACCATGGGGTGAATTAAGTAAAGGGGGATTCAAATATATGCTGACAAGTGGAGACTAAACTTTTGCCAGTGAATGTTCAGTACAGTACACCAATATCAAATTATAATGTTGTATACCTGAAATTTATATGTTGCCATTAACCAATGTCACCTCAATAAGTATAATTAATTTTAAAAAATTAGGAATCATCGAAGTTAAGCAGCTAGCCAGTGCTGCCACAGTGGTTCTTAATAAATGCTCTATCTGTTCCCTGAAGGGTTCTGAATTATAAGACTCTAGTGCTTTTAAGGAAGAGATCTAAATGTGTTTCCTAGGTCTGCTGTAACAAAGTGCCACAACTCTGGTGGCTTAAAAGGAGAAATTTACTTTCTCACAGCCCCGGACGCTAGAAGGCTGGAATGAAGACTCCACAGGGCCATACTCCCTCCAGAGCCTCCAGGGGAAAACCCTCCCTGGCCTGTCCCGGCTTCTCTCGGCTCCCGGGGGTCCTCAGCTTACAGCTACATAATGCCAGTCTCTGTCTCTGTCCTTGCATGACCTTTTCCTCCCTGTCTGTCTTCTGAGGACACTTACCATTGGATTTAGGACTGACCTGGTTAATCCAAGGATGATCTCTTGCTGAGATCTGTAACTTAATTACATCTATGAAGACCTTTTCCCAAGGAAGATGACATTCACAGGTTCCAGGATGCGGACATATCTTTTTTTGGGGGGTGGCAGGTGGGGGCACATTTAACCTACTGTAATGTCTTATTCCAAATATTTTTATGTCTTGGGATATTCCTTCTGTTGTTCTTGACAAACAAGCCCATATTCACTCAAAGAAGGAAAAGAACATTTCATCTCTCCCAGGAGGCCTGTAGTTCTACTGATTACAAAATCTGTCGGTTGAAAATATTGTTCTTACTATGCTCAGTTGTCATGAGCCTTCTGCACATTTACTTGAGAATCAAGAACATTTTTAGGAAACAAACAATTGTCACCCATTTAAAAGAACAAGCCTGGAGTTCAGCACTTCTCCCCTTGTCACTGCAAGCATGCATGCAGCCAGCCATGTGCTTGGGAGAAGGCAAAACAGAATGAAGCCAACAGCAAGTAATATGTTCACACGGTTTCTTCCCAAGAGAATGAGAAAGCTACTTGGCTAAATTGTCAGGAAACTTTTTTCTTTCAGTACAGTTCATCATTTAAGTAACTCACCTCTAAATACAAGATTACAAAATCTAATTAGAGTATGTAATTTCATTGCCTAAAAGCAAGTTTTGACATAACCCTATAAACTCCTGCTTTGTGCTTCTCTCCTCCCTCGTCTCCCCTCCCCCCCAGCCACTCAGAAACCACCTCACCCAGAATGTTAATCAGCCAAGGAGGGAAATGTCCCTAGATCTGGGGGTTGGTAGAAAGAACACTTCGTCCATTGCTGACCCTTAGAGTAAGCCTAGCTCTCCACTCATTTTCCTAAAAGCAGTAATAAGATACAGAAGCAGGTCAGTGAGGGCAGTGGAAAAGAACCCATGTTACTATTGTCACAAAAATCACACCTCTGAAAACTCAATGTTGCTAGCCACCAAAATGTGAAAAATACTGAACTCATCACCAGAAGCTTTCGGACAGTGGCATAAGAAATAAAGAATAAGCCAGAAAAATGAGAAGGAGGAAAAAGAGGAAAAGGAAGATGAAGGACAGAAAAATACACGAACAAAAACTTTTATGAGCAAATGCATTCAGTGTTACCAAAATAATTACAAAGAAAACAGAGAAGTAATATAAGACAATACTATTGGAAGAGTCTTTATTGGCTAGCTGCCTATGCAGCCGGATCGCCTTTGACAGAACCCTGGGAACAGGGCTGGGCAGGTACGCTGTTGACAAACAAGCACTGCAGTAGTAACTCACCTTCCTCACCCTCACACTCGTCCTTGGAAAAAAGTCTTCCGTTCCTGAAGACTTTTTACATCAAGTATAATGACAATAGGTAGGGAAGAGATAAAGGTTTCCTATTTCACAATCTGGCTTCTAGCTCCTAAGAAAACCAAGCCCTTAGAAACAAACAGTAAACAAGTAAGTTCAATTGCCACATTGTGGGTTTGATGGGCAAGAGCGAGAGGTGAAAAGAAAAAGGCAGAACCTGTTACAATACGCGTAGAACACAGTTTTCAGGAAAGCGGTTTGTAAAGACAGAAAAGTAATTTCAACCGAACGATTTAGCCACTTTTTCACTCTTACTCCCTTTTAAGTGCAGTGGGTGTTGGGGTCTTATGAGCCCCTGAGTCCACATCCTTATTAAAAGCAGATAGGCATATCAGAGAATGTATAAACCTCCACAAATACTATAGAAAATTAAGCTACTGGAATTTCATGGATGCCAAGAATAAACCTAAACATGTCAACCCTCCTCTCAGAAGGATGTTTATAGTTTGGTAGTTCTCAACTTTCCCAAGAAGAAAGAACCCCAGCTGGGAGTTCACAATTATTACTTGGACATCTTTGGGGCTGTCTACTCAGCTTTGGACAATACATCTATGAAATTTTGCTAGGCTGGTAATGCCCCATTAAAAACTAAGAATCTCAATGGCTTTTTAAAAATATTACTCAGACTATTTGTAAGTACATTTTGCAGTTTCAGTCCTTCATAATTTTTAGAATTATTCATTGGAATTTAACTTTTTAATTCCAGTAAAATACATATAAAATAAAAGGTTATTATTCTCAACCATTGTCAAATGTAGTTCAGTAGTATTAGGCATATTTACATTGTTGGGCAACCAGAGTGTTTGCATCTTGCAAAACTGAAACACCATACCCATCAAACAGCTCCCAACTTCCTGTGTCCTCCAGCCTCTGGCAAGCGGCATCCTACTTTGTTTCTACGCGTTTGCCTACTCTAGATATCTCAGGTAAGTGAAATCATACAGCATTTATCTTTGTTGGGGCTTATTTCACTTAGCCTAATGTCCTCTAGGTTTTCCATGTTGTGCCACATCAGAATTTCCCTACTTTTTAAGGATAAATAATATTCCATTGTCTGTATATACTCGATTTTGTTTATCCATCCATCTGCCGATGGACGTTTGGACTGCTCCCGCTTTTTGACTACTGTGAATAATGCTGCTTTAACATCGTGTTCATTTAATGACTTTGTAAAAATAATGTTGAATGACTTTAAGGCCACCGTTAGTGTTGCAGCTGTTTTCTTTTTACTTCTAAAAACAACTTGGTAATCCTCAGAGAAAATATCTTCAGAGAGAAAAAGCTACCCAGAAGCTATACTCTTTCCTCTTTCCTTATTAGATAACAAGGTTTCTTTTCTTTGTTATTCTAAATAAAATAGTAATAAAGAGTTTATTCTAAGAAATGACATTATAGTTTAAAAACTCGGTCCAGCAGCCCTACTCTCCCCTCCAATATTGGCAGAAATAAACAGAGGTCATTGCTTTGTTTCTCTCTGAGTAGATGAAAGATCAGTAGGAACAAGACAAGATATATCATACCCCCGTTACAAATTTCTCTTCCTATTTATAACATCTACTCAGCATTAATGTACTTGCTGCTCTTTTCAGTTTCAAAATATGTATCTTCTTTTTGATTGCCACACATTGAGATCGATCTAATCTGAATTTAGTAGTTCTTAAATTATAATGAAATTTCTGTTCAAGTCAAATTCCAAGTTTTTTCCCAATCCAGAGGTCCTTCATTCATAAATCCCTCTGGAGTCTGTCATAAAATGCAAAGCAATAACTACAGCTTTGAATATACAGTTACTCAACACGTGCCGTGTTGCCCAATGGCCTCAGCTGATAGCTGAACTGGAAATACGTGTTTCCCATTGTTCCGCTTTTGTCAGTGTTAATAGAAAGGAGAAGCAGTAAGGGGATCAAGAGCCACGAAAACACTCTGCTCTTCATGTAACTCAAACTGACACTGTACCAACAAATTGGATAAAAATGTAATTATAATGTGCCTTGGTGTGTTCCTCCTTGGGTCCAACTTCTTTGAGACTCTCTGAGCTTCCTGAACTTCCTGGAAGTCTATTTCCTTTGCCAGATTAGGGAAGTTCTCCTTTATTATTTGCTCAAATAAGTTTTCCACTTGTTGCTCTTCCTCTTCTCCTTCTGGCACCCCTATAATTTGGATGTTGGAGCATTTAAAGATGTCCTGGAGGTTCCAATGGCATGCTTTGACTTACAATGATTTGGTTTTTCCTCTCTGAGGAGTCTGTAGAATTATCCAAATATTTCATGATTGCATAAAGTTCCTTAACTCCCCTAGGATTGTTTGATTTTCTTCTCTGGCTTTGTTTCATTATAAACTTTTTAAAAATATATTTTATTGATTATGCTATCACAGTTGTCCCATTTTCCCCCTTCACTCCCCTCCACCCTGCACACCCCCTCCCACCCACATTCCCCCAATTTAGTTCATGTCCATGTGTCATATTTACAGGTTCTTTATCTTCTACATTTCCCATACTATTCTTACCCTCCCCATATCTATTTTCTACCTACCATCTATGCTACTTATTCTCCGTACCTCTTCCCCCTCCCTCCTCCTCCCACTCCCCTGTTGCTAACCCTCCATGTGATCTCCATTTCTGTGGTTCTGTTCCTGTTCTAGTTGTTTGCTTAGTTTGTTTTTGTTTTTGTTTTAGGTGTGGTTGTTAATAATTGTGGGTTTGCTGTCATTTTACTGTACATGTTTTTTATTTTCTTTTTCTTAGGTAAGTCCCTTTAACATTTCATATAATAAGGGCTTGGTGATGATGAACTCCTTTAACTTGACCTTATCTGAGAAGCACTTTATCTGCCCTTCCATTCTAAATGAAAGCTTTGCTGGATAGAACAACCTTGGATGTAGGTCCTTGCCTTTCATGACTTGGAATACTTCTTTCCAGCCCCTTCTTGCCTGGAAGGTCTCTTTTGAGAAATGAGCTGACAGTCTTATAGGCACTCCTTTGTACATAACTCTCTCCTTTTGTCTTGCTGCTTTTAAGATTCTCTCCATATCTTTAATCTTGGCTAAATGTAATTATGATGTGCCTTGGTGTGTTCCTCCTTGGGTCCAACTTCTTTGAGACTCTCTGAGCTTCCTGGACTTCCTGGAAGTCTATTTCCTTTGCCAGATTGGGGAAGTTCTCCTTTATTATTTGCTCAAATAAGTTTTCCACTTGTTGTTCTTCCTCTCCTCCTTCTGGTACCCCTATAATTCGGATGTTGGAGCATTTAAATATGTCCTGGAAGTTCCTAAGCCTCTCCTCATTTTTTTGAATTCTTGTTTCTTCATTCTTTTCTGATTGGATGTTTCTTTCTTCTTTCTGGTCCACTCCATTGATTTGAGTCCCAGTGTCCTTCCCAGTGTCCTTCCCATCCCAGTGTACATTTTCCTTTATTTCACTTAGTGTAGCCTCCATTTTTTCCTCTAATTTTCGACCAAATTCAACCAGTTCTGTGAGCATCCTGATTACCAGTGCTTTGAACTGTGCATCTGATAGGATGGCTACCTCTTTGTCACTTAGCTGTATTTTTTTCTGGAACTTTGATCTGTTCTTCCATTTGGGCCATTTTTGTTTGTTTGTTTTGATGTGCCTGCTAGGTCTTGACGGGCCGAGCCTAGGTGTTCACCAGGGTGCGGCATCCCAGTCACTGGGTTGTGATGCAGTATGTGGGGGCGTGGTCAGAGAGGGAACAATGGCGCTTGCTCCTCTCTCTGCCAGATTGTAGTCACTCCCCCTGCTTCCCCCAAGCAAACTGGGCCCTTCTGCTGCTGCTTCCTGGGTGGGTGGGTTTGTGTACATCCCGGGACCCTGTGGGTCTCTCCAACACACTCTCCTGTGAGGCTGGGAGTCTCTCTCAGCACCTCAATCCCCACAGGTGTTTTCAGTCGGTGTTTTGAGGCTTTATTTCTCCACCCTGGTGCCCTGGGTTGCTCAGTGTGTCTCGCTCCCCAGTTTCATCTGGCTTATCTGCACACGAATGTGGGACCACCAGGTCTGCCAGCTGCCTTATGCTCCACACCCCTTCACAATCCATCACCTCACTAGGCCTGCCAGCCACTGCTTTGCTGCAACCCCTCTTAGCCAGCTGCCTGACTCCACCCCTCCCACTGGTCTTGATGAATGTGTCTACTTGAACTCCTTGGTTGTCGGACTTCCATAAAGTTCAATTTTCTGTCAATACTGGTTGGTTTTTGTTTCTAGATTGTTATTATCCTTATTTTGGCTGTGTGAGGAGGCACAGTGTGTCTACCTATGCCTCCATCTTGGCCAGAAGTCCTCATTATAAACTTTTTAAGTTGGCTCTCTTAGCTCCCTCTAAAGATATGGACTCTGAGACCATCACTTCTGGTCAGACTTCTAATTTCACCCTGTATCAGCATGACAAATTGCTAACCAAAGGATGACTGGAGAGCATTCTAAGATGGAAAGAAAATTCCCAGGAAAGTGTTAAACAAGGATGGAACCTTTTAGGAGGCCAAAAAATATTGTAGTCACTCACAGAAAACTTAGAGCAAGATATATGGAAACTCTGAAGCCAACAAACTTATACTGTGCCTGGTTCTCACAGGAGGTTTTGCCATTAATCACATGAACTGATTCACAATAAAGAAGCAGTTTTCAATTAGTTCCCCAAGACAAGAACCATCACATATGACTGTACTTGTGGGCAGTACACAGCCCAGAAGTGCTATCTGGTAGCCCTGTCCAAGGCACATTCGAAAATTTTTTCAGAGATTGGAGGGCCTTTCAAGTAGTGTTTGTAGTAATGGCTATACATAGGCACTGGTTTCTTTGTTTCTACTGTACTAGGAATTCAATTAGCAAACATAAAAAATAGCTAAGGTTTTTTTCCCTATAGAACATACAAAGCACTCCATTATTGAAATAACCATTATAGAATAGTCCACAAAGACTTTTTTACTTTATAATTTAGTAAAGTCTTGCAAATAGTTTAAAGTTGTACTGATTTATGAGAAACAACAATAAACACTATTACTATTACTTTCAAAGAGCTCAAAACCTATCTCTACACTTCTTACCACATCACTGAGACAGACTAGGAGGCAAATATCAATTATCTTCATTTTACATAGGAAAGCTGTGACACAGAAAGATTTTGGAACTTGCGCAAGGACACAAAGTATAAAGAATGAATGAATGAATGAATGAATAGAAATAAAGAGAAAAGAGTAAAGAGAAGAGAAAAGTAAGCAGGGGGAGAAAGTAAGGAAAAGGAAAGAATAAGAAAAGAAAAAGCTTCAGTAGAATTCAGGCCTTATTCCCATCCTGGAATTTTTTCCCACTGGAACCACTTTTCTACCCACCAGTCTTAAATTATTACTCACACAGAGTAAGCACTGGTAAAAGCCATTTTAATAGAATTTAAAACCACTATGCAAGTGTTTTATTTCCTTAATTCCCCGCAGAGTCCATGAACTTTTCACAGTATGAGATAGTAGAAAAGCATTTGTTATATTAAAAAATGATTTAGTACCAGTTCCCTTTCATCCTACAAAAAAGAAAAATTGTAACTGGATTTGCAGAAAACAATCTAGAACGAATTGTCTAAAAGCAGGGAAAAATAATCCATAAGCACCCTTTATGTGCCTCAGATTGTACTATGGAAGCATCAAATAGGTGCAAGTACAGTCCCTGCCCTCAACAACCTGAGAATTCAGTCCACCAGCCGGGCAGCTCACCGGTCAGCGCACACGCCAAGCACTGGGGACAGAGAGATGACTGTGGCATGTTCCCAATAGTCAAAGGCCTCTCCTGCTAGAGGAGAAAGATTGTGCATGGCTAATTGTAATACAGTATAAGTTGTGAAACAATGCTACAGTGGTAACACATTAAAGAAAACAATATATTTTCCTTAGGAAGGGTGGTCTCCTGGGAATGTTTCCAGAAAGGAAAATATAGGAGCTAGTTCTTAAAAGTATTTTAAGGATTTTATCTGGAAGAGAAAGGGAGATGAAAACATTTCTAGAAAAGAAAAAAGAATGAAAACATGGAAGATTAAGAGCGAATGACATTTAACAGGAGAGGTCAGAAATGATGCTAGAGAGGTAGAGAAATCGAACCATGAATGAATGAATGAATGAATGAATGTTTTATTTCATAGGAAATGGAGAACCACTGAAAGGTTTCAAGCAGAGAAGTGTCTGTAACTTTAGAAAGTTAATTACAGCAGCAGTGTGAAAGATTGTAACATAAAAAGGAGACAAGCTGGCAGGCTATTTCATTAGTCCAGGCAAGAGACAGAGTCCACAGCACTGCCCCACATTTTCTGCAATGGTGGAAATATTCTATAACCATGCTGTCACATAGGGTAGCCATAAGCCACATGAGTAGGGGTGCCATACTGGGCAGTGCAGACACATCATAGTGTGGCATCTTAGTTAAGCCTTAAAGTAAGGTTTTTCTAACTACAGATTGCAATTTGTAGATTAAAAAATTGATGTGGTAGCTCACAATGGAGGTATTTTTAATGAAAAAAGACAATAACATAGAATACAGTAGAAACAATTCAAACAGAACAGAGTAGAAAAGAAACTATCAGCATGCACCTCAGAGTATTATTTTGAGACATTTATTTTAGTTATGTGGCTATGTGTATGCATGTGTGTGTGTGTGTGTGTACCTTGCTTCACAGTGTGAAATGTACTTTTGCTCTCTACTGTGTTTAAAAACGTTTGAAAGCCAGTCCTTCATGGCAGGGTATTATTGAACTCTGTTAAGAGTTTTTAAGAAAAGTTTTCCAGAAGGTCACAACAACATAAGCAAAGTTCACTAGAGTTTGAAATGGGGATAACTCTGGACCTTTAAATTTTTTCCTAACTTTTTGCCTTCAAAAAAGTTTAATAGAGTTTATTATTTAGAATAGTTTTAGATTTACAGAGAAAATTTTGAGAAAATAGTACAGAGAGTTCCCATATACCCTGTATCCCATTCTTATATTAGTATGACATGTGTTACAATTAATGAACCAATCTTGATACACTATCATTACGTAAAGCCAACACTTTACTCAGATTTCCTTAGTTTTTACCTACTATCCTTTTTCTGTTCCAGGGTTCCATTCAGGATAACACATTACATTTAGTTATGCTTCCTTAGGCTCATTTGGGCTGTGACAGTTTTTCGCACTTTGCTTCTTTTTGATGACCTTGAGAATTTTAAGGAGCGCTGCTGAGGATTTTTGTAGGATGCTCCTCTGTTAGAACTTGCCTGATTCCACCCCCTCCCATAATTAGACGGAGGTTGTAGGCTATTGGGAGGAAGACCACCAAGGTAAAGCACCATTGTCACAGCAGGATATCACGGATACATACTATCAAAGTGATTTGTCCGTGTTGATGTAGTCCTGGACCAGCTGGCTGGTAACCATAGGGTTATCAGTCTTCTCCACTCTAAATTTACTCTTTTTTAATCCCCTTTTCCATACTGTACTCTTTGGAAGGAAATCCCTCTGCTTCTTTTTAAAATAAATAATATAATTTAAGGAAGGTTTGAACTTAAGTAAGTCATATTGAGTTCTTTCCAAAGGATGCTACTTCTGAGTACACAGTCCCTTTTTAGATACAGCATCTCACTGTGCAACAGTGGGACACTTTTTTCACTTCTCAGATTTTCAGGTTCCAAATATGAAGCACAAAAAAAGCTGAGTGATTGATGTAGAATAACAAAATAAGTTCAGAAGACGTTAACCCAAAATCAGTTGTAGGTCTCTCTGCCTTTTCTCTTCAGCCCCAGATTCTGACATTTTAGAAGGAAATCCCTGGTGTTTTTATTTTCCTGAGGAGGGAACATTCCTTTTTAGCTAGAGTTCAGAAAGGGAAGTGCCTTACTGGAAAAATCCAATAATTTGGAATACTTTTTCAAGTGGAAGAGGGCTATAGGACCAACTCTTCTGAAATATTCCCCAGGTAAATGCGACCCTACCAAAACATCTGCCACTCATCTTGCATTGCAGTTGCCTAACTTCCCAACAGTCCTGTTCCCGTGGACAGAAGACAACAACAGAGGACCTGCTGAGCACGCCCAACTCTACTCTCGTTACTTCCCTGCATGTTCCCTTTACAGTGCTCCCATTTTGTGACTCACACATGGGTTCGTGCGAACACATGATTTTTTTATTGCTCTATTTATTTTACCTTTTGTCTCCATTCAGGCCAGAACAAAGCCCTCCCCCTTGACTAATGTGGATCATAAGTCCCAGGTCTTCTCCCGCTCATTCTGGGAAAGGAGATGAAATTTTGTATCCTTCCCTACTGTACACAAATCTACTGAGAGAGAGAAAAATCACCACCTGTTGGTAAAAGAGCAGTGAGATTCAGGAATAAAAAAAAATAGCCTGTTACTCTCCAATCAATTGGGAGATAACTTCTTCGTGGACTTCCAAGTACTTGCTATTTTCCACTGTCCCAGTGTCCTTATCCATTCACAGGTTCCCTTTAGGACTCGGTCTATCCCTCTGACTCCCCAAACTCATCATCCTTCTCCTTCTTCTTCCCCTAACCTGGAAAAACTCTTATCCATGCTAAGATGAACATTGCTAACAAGAACCTTAGTTTTGCTAGTTCCCAGAAACATTTACAATAAATTAGCCTTCATAACTGCATTCAGCTAGAGGAGAATCTGAACTGTGGGACTGCAGGAAAGCGTCTGGAGTAAAGGGGGAGAAGAGTCTGGAGAAACTGAGAGAGGGTGGGGCTGAGGTCTTCCAGATATTCTGCACACCTGATCCCATTGTCCTTGCTCAACTCTGAGTCTTCAAAGACCACAGAAAACCTCCGTGGGAATTTCTACGTCTTTCATCCAGTGTCAGTTCACAAAAACAGGATGTATTCTACCTGGTCCCATTGCTTCAATTTGGTTTGAAAAACCAATTTAATTAACGTCAACCAATTCAATGTTAGCCCATATGCTCAGTCATTTTTAAAATTTTTTATTTAATCATTATTATATATTTTCCATTACCATTTAGTTCTCTTATACCTCCCTCCCCGCAGCAATCACCACACTGTTGTCCATGTCCACGAGTCCTTTTTCCCTTTGCTCAATCCCTCCACCCCCTAACCTGCCCACCCATGCTAGCTGACATCTGTTCTACACCTATGAGTCTGTCTCTGTTTTGCTTTGTTAATTCAGTTTGTTCATTAGTTTCCACATATGAGTGAAATCATGTGTTATTTGTCTTTCTCTAACTGGCTTATTTCATTTAGCATAATGTTTTCCAGGTCCATCCGTACTGTTACAAAGGGTAAAATTTTCTTCTTTTTTATAGCTGAGTAGAACTGTGTAGATGTTCCACAGTTGTTTTATCCACTCGTCTATTGATGGATACTTGGGCTGCTTCCATATCTTGGCGATTGTAAATAATGATGCCATGAACATAGGGGTGCGTAAGTTCTTTCAAATTAGTGTTTTGGGCTCCTTCAGGTATGCTTCTAAAAGTAGGGACACTAGGTCAAAAGGCAGAACCATTTTTTTTAAGATTTTATGTATTTATTTTTAGAGAGGGAAGGGATGGGAGAGAGAGAGAGAGAGAGAGAGAGAGACATCAATGTGCGGTTGCTGGGGGTTCTGGCCTGCAACCCAGGAATGTACCCTGGCTGGGAATCGAACCTGGGACACTTTGGTTCCCAGCCCGAGCTCAATCCACTGAGCTACACCAGCCAGGAGAACCATTTTTAATTTTTTGAGGTATCTCCATTCTGCTTTGCACAGTGGCTGCACCAGTCTGCATCCCCACCAACAGTGCAAAAGGGCTCCCGTTTCTCCACATCCTCACCAGCACTTATTGTTTTTTAATTTATTGATTAAAGCCATTCTGACAGGTGTGAGATGGTATCTCATTGTGGTTTTTATTTGCATTTCTCATGATCACTGACATTGACCATCTTTTCATATGTCTGCTGGCCCTCTGGATGTCCTCTTTGGAGAAGTGTCTCTTCAGGTCCTTTGATCATTTTTTAATTGGGTTGTTTGTTTGTTTTTTGGTGTTGAGTTTTATAAGTACTTTATAAATTTTGGATATTAACCTCTTATCAGATGTACCAGCAAATATGTTCTCCCATTTTATGGGTTGTCTTTTTAAACTGTTGATGATTTCCTTGCTGTGCAAAAACCATAGTTTAATGAAGTCCCATTTGTTTATTTTTTTCTTTTGTTTCCCTTGTCTATGGAGATATATCTGATAAAAGATTTCTATAAGCAATGTCCAAAATTGTGCTGCCTGTTTTCTTCTATGATTTTTATGGTTTATGGTCTAACATTTAAGTCTTTGATCCATTTTGAATTTACTCTTGTGTGTAGTATAACAGGGTGGTCTAGTTTCATTTTTCTCCATGTATCTGTCCAGTTTTCCCAAAACCATTTATTGAATGAACTACTGTTAGCCTACTATATGTGCTCATTTCCTCTGTCAAATATTAATTGACTCTAAATGTGTGGGTTTAATTCTGAGCTCTCTATTCTGTTCCATTGATGTATGTGTCTGTTTTTATGCCAGTACCAAGCTGTTTTGATTACTATGGCCTTGTAGTACAATTCGATATTAGGTAGCATGATTCCTCCAACTTTCTTTTCTTTCTCAGGATCACTGTTGCCATGCAGGGCCATTTGTGGTTCCACATAAATTTTTGAAATATTTGTTCTAGTTCTGTGAAATACATCATTGGAATCTTGATAGGAATTGCACTGAATCTATAAATTGCTTTGGGTAGTATGGACACTTTAATGATGTTAATTTTTCCAATCTATTGAACATGGTATGTGCTTCCACTTATCTGTATCTTCAATTTCTTTCTTCAGTGTCTTATAATTTTCCAAGTACATGTCTTTTACATCCTTGGTTAGGTTTATTCCTAGGTATTTTATTCTTTTTGCAGAAATTGTGAATAGCATTATTTTCTTAATTTCCATTTCTGTTACTTCATTATTGGCATATAAAATTACAACTGATTTCTGGATATTATTTTTGTATCTTGCTACTTTGTTGAATTCATTTATCAGATCTAGTAGTTTGTTGGTGCAGTCTTTGGGGTTCTCTGTATAGTATCATGTCATCTGCATATAAAGAAATTTTTCCTTCTTCCTTTCCAATTTTGATGCCATTTATTTCTTCTTCTTGTCTCATTGCTTTGGCTAAAACTTCCAGTACTATATTGAATAAGAGAAATGAAAGCAGACATCACAGTCTTCTTCACCATCTCAACAAGAATGCTTGTAGTTTTTGCTCATTGAATTTGATAATGGCAGTACGTTTGTCACATATGGCCTTTATTATGTTTAGGTATGTTCTCTCTGTTCTCACTTTGCTGAGAGTTTTTTTCATAAATCAGTGCTGGATTTTATCAAAAACTTTTTCTGCATCAATTGATATGATCATATGGCTTTTATCCTTCATTTTGCTTATGTGGTGAATCATATTTATTGACTTGCACATGTTGTACCATCCTTGCATTCCCAGAATAAATCCCACTTGATCATGCTGTATGATTTTTTTTGATGCACTGCTATATTCAGTTTGCTGATATTTTGTTGAGGATTTTAGCACCTATGATCATCAATGACATTGGCCTATAATTTTCTTTCTTCATAGTGTCTTTATTTGGTTTTGGAATTAGGATCATGCTGGCCTCATAAAGTAAGTTTGGCAGGCTTCCCTCCTCTTGAATTTTATGAAGTAGTTTAAGAAGGAGAGGTGTTAGTTCTTTTCAGAATTTTTGGTAAAATTCCCCTGTCAAGTAATCTGGCCCAAGGCTTTTGTTTGTTGGGAACTTTTTTATTACTGCTTCAATTTCATTAGATGTAATCAGTGTATTCAGATACTCTGATTCTTCCTGATTTATTTTTGGGAGATTGTATGTTTCTAGGAACTTATCCATTTCATCCACGTTGTCAAGTTTGTAGGTATTTAATTGCTCATAATGTTTTTCTCACACTTCTTTGTATTTCTTTGGTATCAGTTGTTATTTCTCCTCTTTCGTGTCTCATTTTATTTATTTGGGTCCTTTTTCTTTTTCTTGATGAGTCTAGTTAAAGGTTTGTCAATCTTGTTATCTTTTCAAAGAACCAGCTCTTGGATTCGCTAATCTTTTGTATTTTTTTAGACTCTATTTTCTTTATTTCTGCTCTAATCTTTATTATTTCCTTCCTTCTACACACTCTGGGCTTTGTGTGTTGTTCAAGTTCCTTTACGTGTGAAATTAGCTTGTTTATTTGAGCTTTTTCTTGTTTTTTTTTTCCTTTGAGATAGGCCTGTAATGCTATGAATTTCCCTCTTAAGACTGCTTTCCTTATATGCCCCAGATTTTGGATTGTTGTGTCCTCATTTTCTTTGTTTCAAGAAGTCTTTTGATTTCTTCTTTGATCTCATTGTTACCCCACTCACTGTTTAATAATATGTTATTTAGCTTCCATGTCTCTGCATGTTTTTCTTGTGATTGATTTCTAGTTTCATAGAATTGTGGCCAGAGAAGATGGGTGATATGATTTCATTCTTCTTAAATTTATTGAGACTTGTTTTTTGTCCTAGAATGTGGTCTATCCTACAAAACATTCCATGTGCACTTGAAAAGTATATATATTCTGCTGCTTTGGGGTGAAATGCTCTAAAGATATCTATTACATCCATTTAATCTAGTGGGTCACTTAAGGCTACTCTCTCCTTATTGATTTTCTGTCTAGAAGATCTATCCACTGAAGTCAATGGAACATTAAAATCCCCAACTATGACTATATTTCTGTCGATCTGTCCCTTTATGTCCATAAAGATTTACTTTACATAGTTAGGTGTTCCTATGCTGGGTGTGAAAATGTTTACTAGGTTTATATCCTCTTGTTGGATTGTTCCCTTTGTCACTATGTAGTGTCCTTCTTTGTCTCTTACTATAGACTTGGTTTTAACGTCTATTTTGTCAGATATAGGTACCACTACCCAGCTTTTTTTCTCTTCCATTTGCATGAAATATCTTTTCCCAACCCTCTACTTTTAGTCAGTGTGTATCTTAAAAATATTGTAAAAATATATTACTTGAGACTGTGATTATCAACCAGTGTGTGCAAGAATTTTTAAAACATGTAATACCTAATTATTCACTCAGGAGCACTGACCTCTTTTCCCTTACATTGTCAAATAAAAAAATGGCAACAGCCAACAGAGTAATAGCCATCCATTGTGAATGAATCAAAACTATACCTATTTTCTTGTCAGATCCACAAAAAATATATAATTATTGGTGTGCTGCAGAATTTTAATAATTAGTTTATGTGTGCCATCAGATGAAAAAGGTTGAAAATCGCTAGTTTAAGCAAACATAGATCCTAAATATAGTGCATATTCTAACAATAGCATGTAGCAGATGGCTTACCAATAACCAAACTCACTTCTTCACACCATTTCATAATAAGAAACAATGAACAAACAATCCTTACAATTGCTTGTCATCAAAAAGGGGAAAAAATCAAGGAAAGGGGGAAATCAATGCTTTTTACTGACTGACTCTTTGATTTCATGAGACTAAAGTGAGATGTGACAATCTAAAGCACTTTTTACATGTCAGAGCTGGTTACTGAGAAGCTTGGAAAATGATACAGGGGACTATAGAAACTGGCAAGAAAAGAATGGTTTTTAATCTTAATTCTTTAAATCACTAGCAGTATGTGTCCAAGGTCCTACAAGGTATCTGCCTCTGGTGTAATGAATGTTTCCATGGCTCAGGTATCTGGGCACAACCTAGCTGAGCGCCCCAGTCCCGGGGCCTGCCTCGCTCTCACAAGGCTGCAATCAAGGTGTCCATCAGAGGTGTTCAAGCAAGAAATTTAATTTTAGAACAGAAAGCAATGGTCAGGCAATTAATTTGTGCATTTTTCAAAGCTCAAATGCATAGAGAAAAAAGTCATTATTTCTAAATGACTAATTTATCTTATTTATAAAGTTGAAAAGAGTATTAAGGCTATTTTAAACAGATTTTCAGTACACAGTGGATTTTGAGTAAGTAACATCCATAAGAGAGCAGAGGCAGAGATTTTTCTAGATGATTATTACTCAAAATCATTTCAACGTGGCTTTAGACTCATGTAGGGAGGCAACGTGTCCATAGGAACTTAAAGCCTTATCCCCTCAGCATTCCCCTGTTAAAAACCTCTGGAGTGCCCCTCACTCGCAGGATAAAAACCAAATACTTAGCCTATCCAACCAGGTCCTACAGTGTTCAGCCTCACTCTAACCATTCCCTCCTCTTCAGTTTCCTCATTCTCCCAGCCTCCCTCACTAGATCTCTGTGTTCCATTACCTGCTCCCCTTGACCACCTGCCAAGCTCCTTCCCACCTCTAACCTTTGCAGAAGCACAAGCTGATCCCTCTCTCTTGGCCATTCTCCTCACCTGACTACCTATTTACCTGTTTGATTCACAATCATCCCTCGGAGCTTGTCTCAAATATCTCTTCCTCAGAGATATGCTCAGACTGGGTCAGGTTTCCCACAGCCTCTTATGATTGCTTTTTCCTTTTAGGGCATAATGTAGTTGATAATTATATATCTGTATGATTGTTTGATTGCTACCTGTCTCCCCAACCGGCCCAAGCTTCCTGAGTGGAGGCTCTCTCCTTGTCTGAGCCATCTCTCTCCCACACTCACCCAGCACAGCCGGACCCTGACACCTGAGGAAGGTACTCTCGTGCTCCTGGTCAGTTACCTGGCACCTTTCTAGGTAATGAAGAGGAAGCAAGTGTGGGTAGCCATGAGTGAGATTTTTTAAATTAGGTTCAGTTTTGAAGCACACAGTTGTCTAGTGGGACAGCCTAAAAGCTCAAACAGTGAGAACTTCTAATTTTCTATGGAAAATCTCAGTTGCTCGTAGAATTTCTCTTACTGAAAAGATCACTCTTGTCTTTCCTCTCCTTCAAGACCAATGCTATTGGTCATTGCCCTTTCTGTAGAACCAGAGCCAAGAACAAACACCGAGTTCCACCTACCAGGACAAGGCATTTCAGTCCAGTTACTTAGTTCCCACTCTGGCTTTGCAGAAAGATGGGAGGCTGACTTTTGTTTTCATAAGAAAGTAAAACAACTTCAGTTGTAGTACCTGCTTATTTGAATTATCTTGGCCATTATCAAAGATAATTATGACCTATTAACACAGACTTTCCATTTTAAGATTTTGTAGAAATTATCCTTATCAGAAAGTGTTACTTATCAAAGCCAAGCTATTAGAAGTCAACAATAGTGAACCATATCTTATTTAAGTTGAGACTATGAGTGATCTATAATTACTTTTTTAAGTTGGTTACTTGGCATTCATTGCTTTACTCATTCATTCAGCAAGTATTTACCAATGGTCATCTTTGTGCCAGGCATTAGGATTGTGAGAGTCTCCTCAAAGACTAAGAAGTCCACAGTATGGACCAAAAATATCTTGCTTTACTCAAAGGAGATTCAAAGAAAATAAGAAACACTTTCACATGAGAAGATAGAAATGATCTCCAAAAATTTTAGCTGTGATTTGAATAGCCAAAGTTATCAAAATAGACTTAGATGATGTGGCAACCATTATTCTTAGAGGCAAACAAAGCAGGCATAAAGGTCACCTTGTGTCCCCATAGACACCTACACACAGATACCTATAATGTCTCTGAAAGTCTGCAAAGTCTTCCCAAGGATCAGTTTAAGATAGGATGCATGCTCTTCTTTCTAGGATGATTTACACATGATTATAAGTCTCCTATTTGAGACCAAAAAAAACATTTTTATATAACTTTCAAAATTTCTGTATCCAAAAAACAAATGAGTCTCCAAAGGTACACTTTGAGCTTCCCATTTTTTCAGAGGTCCCCAAGACCACCCACATGCTCAGTGACTCACTAGAAAGACTCACAGGATTTATATGTATTATAAATCCTTATAATTTATAATTAATATAAATCTTATTTATATAATATAAATCTTTTATATATATAAAATATATATATATTTATATATATTTTTACTCACAGCTATAGTTTATTACAGTGAAAGGATACTCAACAGGATCAGCAAGGAAGAAAGACATAGGCGAAGTCTGAACAAATCCATTTACAGGCTTCCTATTCTCTCTCTCTCTCATGAGTGGACACCCTGGGTATGCCCCTTTCTCTACCAGCAAAAAGCAAAACATGTACAATGTTTCTACCCAAGGAGACTCAGAACCAAGCTTTCTCTTGGGACTGGTTATGCAGCCACCCTCTGTCTGGCAATTGGCAAAATTTCAGATTCCCAGAATAAAGCAGGTGTTCACCATCGATTACAGTGCTTGCACAATCTAGGACAGTGAATCATTTTTATCCACTAGAAGATGAAGAGAACATTCCAGAACTCAAGATCCCAGATACCAGCCAAGGGCCAAACTTGCAAGTAGACCCTCCTAAAGATAGCAGTCTCAGACTTGTTATATTCTCTTCAATACACAATTTTTTTTAATTTTTGTTGTTCAGGTACAGTTGTCTGCATTTTCCCACCTCTCTCCCCTGATCACACTCCCCTTGGTTTTGTCCATGTGTCCTTTATAGCTGTTCCTGAAAACTCTTCCCTGCTTTATCCCCACTATCCTCTCCCACCTCCCCTCTGGTTACTGTCAATTTGTTCTTAATTTCAATGACTCTGGTTATATTTTCCTTGCTTGTTTGTTTTGTTGATTAGGTTCCACTTATAGGTGAGATCATACGGTATTCGTCTTTCACTGCCTGGCTTATTTCACTTAGCATAATGTTCTCCAGTTCCATCCATGCTGTTGCAAAGGGGAGGAGTTACTTCTTTCTTTCTGCTGTGTAGTATTCCATTGTGTAAATGTACCACAGGTTTTTGATCCATTCGTTTACTGATGGGCACTTAGGTTGCTTCCAGCACTTGGCTATTGTAAATTGTGCTGCTATGAATATTGGGGTGCACAGATTCTTTCTGATTGGTGTTTCAGGGCCCTTGGGGTATAATTCTAGCAGTGGAATTGCTAGGTCAAAAGGCAATTCCATTTTTAGTTTTCTGAGGAAATTCTGTACTGTTTTCCACAGTGGCTGCACCAGTCTGCCTTCCCACCAACAGTGCACTAGGGTTCCCTTTTCTCCACAACCTCTCCAGCACTTGTTGTTTGTTGATTTCTTTATGATGGCCATTCTTACTGGTGTGAAGTGGTATCTCATTGTGGTTTTAGTTTGCATCTTTCTGATGGCCAGTGATGCTCAGCATCTTTTCATATGTCTCTGAGTCCTCTGTATGTCCTTCTTGGAGAAGTGTCTGTTCAGGTCTTTTGCCCATTTTTTTCATTGGGTTGTTTGTCTTCCTGGAGTGGAGTCATGTGAGTTCTTTATATATTTTGGCGATCAAACGCTTGTCCGAGGTATCATTGGCAAATATGTTTTTCCATATAGTTGGTTCTCTTTTCATTTTAATGCTGTTTCCTTTAGCCATGCAGAAGCTTTTTATTTTGATGAGGTCCCATTTGTTTATTCTTTCCTTTATGTCCCTTGCTCTAAGGGACATATCAGTAAAAATATTACTGTGTGGAATGTCTGAGATTTTCCTGCCTATGTTCTCCTCTAGGCCTTTTATGGTGTCATGACTTATGTTTAAGTCTTTTATCCACCTTAAATTTATTTTTGGGTACACAGTGCTTTAAATCTTCTTTCAGATTATATGTTGAAAGAAATAGAAAATTCATATTTATCTCTCTCTGTATACATGGCTAAAGAAAATGTGGTTAGGCTCAAGTTTTAGATATTATTATTACTAGAATTATTAGTAGGAATTATCATTTTAGATGAATGTTACTATTAATAATGTTGCTGTCTACTATTAATTATTAGTAGCAATATTATTAATTTCTATGATACATTGTGCATATTTTTATATACTATTGCTATTAACCCATTCAATGATTGTTAACCTTCTTTGAAAGGCTTTAATATACTGAAATCATGAGAATTGAAGGAGATTCTTTTTTGGTTCCTTATTTTAGTTTTCCCCTAATCTGTTGCTTTGTTTAACAGGACAGACTTTCTGCAGCTTGAAGGAGCCAACGATGGATTTCAAGCGTGTGAAAGACTATTTCTCCTGGCTCTACTATCAATACCAAATCATCAGCTGCTGTGCTGTCTTGGAGCCCTGGGAGCAATCCATGTTCAATACCATCTTACTAACCATTTTTGCTATGGTGGTGTATACTGCCTATGTTTTTATTCCAATCCACATCCGCCTGGCTTGGGAATTTTTCTCCAAAATGTGTGGTTACCACAGTTCACTTTCTAATTGATCCTGTTTGCATTCTCTGAATTGGCATTCACATGTTTATGCTGCTTACAATTTTTTGTTCTAGCTGAATACTGTGTCCTTTTTCACTATCTGACCTAAAAGGCTCTCACTTCTCTATGCACCCTCATATCCTGCCTGAAATTTGAGATAGCTGCTTCTTTCCGTTCTTTTGTACACATTACGTTGTGCATCAGACCATAGATAATACAATGGCCTTACCTCACATACCATATTTTCTCAACTTAAATAAATTTTCTTTGAATCAGGAAGTTTCATATAAAATTTTTGTGGAAAGTAGGCTTATAAGAGACCTACCAGAATCATGTTTAAAATGCTCCCCTGATACCTATTCTATACTAAAGAATATATTTTTAAAAATCTGTTCATAGGCTACTGTCAAAAGTGTCATACCCTTGTTTACAATATAAAGATGTGAATAAATTATATGGGCCCCCTAAAGTATTGTTTTTTACTAAACTACTGATACCTAAAATTCTTTTACTTCAAGTGCAACAGAAGAGGCTGGAGGCAATTACCTCCTTTCAGACATGGTTCCTGAATTGTTTCAAATGCCTCTAAATGTCTGGCTTTATAACAATTTAAAATCAACAATGTTGATTTTAGATAATCCAGTAAGTATTATACTACAAAATAATTTTAAGTATAGGAAACAAAAAAATATAATCAAAGTACATTCAGATGTGGTAACTCGTGATGTTGTCTTACCTTGCTTGACGCTGGGAGGGGAAAGAAAAAAGAAATTGCTTTTTTTCTGTACTTTCACTCAGCGAAGGGGTAGCATCCATTGGGCTACAGGAAGAAAAGCTAATAAATAGGCTGGAAGTAATATTCTAACAGCAAGAACCCAACAGCTCCAGTTGAATGTTTTGATATAGTGGCTCCTTTGTAGAGCAAAAATGAGATTTATTAAATTTCCTTCAAAGTGTTTATTTTAAAAACATTATAAGTTTTTAATTATGCTGCTGAATCGTATGTGAATGCCAAAGATCAAGCATTATAGTTTTTCTTTCTTCTCAATAAATATTAATGTTAATAATACTGGAGGGTAAATATGTAAATAGTTTTTGGACAATATTTGCACCTTTGTTTGTGTTATGAAAAAAGAATTTCCAAAAAGAGTTGGAGAGAAAGATGTTTGGCATGCCAAATTAACTTGCATGTTTGCCAAAATAAAAAAAATACATGTTTTGAAGATGAATCAGATCGGAACATGTATTTATTGATTTTTGCAAAATAAAATTAGGTTTAATTTTATAAATAAAATGTTCACCTCCAGATTTGCTTTATTCCTCATATTATACTATCTAGGTGCTTATGTCCATATTTCTCCCCTAAATTATCATTTCTTACTAATCCAATGTGGCAATTAATCTTAAAATGGTAGGATAAACCTAACACTTACCAAGGATCTTTTCTGTGGTGAACACATTTTACATGTTGAAGTAGGTATTAACGTCTCCCAGTTTCAGGTAAGGAACCTGGACCTTGGAAAAGGTACATTTCTTGTTCAAGGTCTTTAGATCCTAGTGGCAAAGCAAGGAAGCAAACCCAGGTCAGGACCATCTGGGCCCTGAAATGTTTGTCACACAAAAGCCCATGGAACAAAAATATGAGCAAATGAAAGCTGGTGGGATGGAAGTCACCAACATGGTAGAAAGTAGAACCCTATCAATAAAACGGGTAAAGAAAGATATTAGGAGACAGCTGAGGTCAGAGAAACAGCTTTTGCTGCTTACCCAGTTCCTGTGCTCACCATTTCTATGCTGTCCAGGCCCACATGCCTATTTTGAAAGATTGTTTTTGCTTTTAAATATTTAACAGAGGATTCTCAGTGAAAGCATGAACTTGGATGCATTCCCAGTTCACAGTGATTCAACACCCTTATTACTACCTGGACCCCTGCTAAGTATTCTTGGAATTCAACCACAAAGATAATGCACTGACCTTCTTAAAATCCTCCTTCTATAAATAAGAATTAAAATAAATGTGAATAGACACAGCAAGCCTAATAAATGATATTGCAAACCACTGCCCCAGAATGTCACCTTAAAGGTAAGCATTTCCTCTAAGCAATCAAAATAATAAATACAGGGTATAAAAAATATAATCAAATATAGTTTGCCGGAGTGGGACAATCTGCAGAAGAGAAGACAGCTCTACCTGCCCTGCCTGCTCTGTCAATTTTCTAGACTAGGCAGAAATGGTCTTTACCTTGACCATAGTTAGCCTAGATTAGAAACAGCTTTTATATGCTTTTCCTTTGTTTCTATTATCTGCATGCTTCAGACATTATACAAAACTGAGAAGGAAGGAAGGAAGGAAGGAAGGAAGGAAGGAAGGAAGGAAGGAAGGAAGGAAGGAAGGAAGGAAGGAAGAAAGAAAAAGAAAGAAAGAAAGAAAGAAAGAAAGGAAGAAAGAGAGGGAAAGAGCCAAAGTTTCATGGTTTCAATGGGCTTGCAGTAACCTTTGTCACTCACTAAACCAAGTCAACAATTGCTTTTATCTACTTGTGTAACCAAATACACACACACACAATGCCAAGAAATAAGGCAGTTTTAACATCAAGATAACACTGGACAGTCTTTATTAAGTCATGTGTGCAAAAAAAAAAAATCACAAGTCTACATTTTTTACTTCTTTCTTCTTTTGTCACTAACTTTTGTCTTCCTCTCACTAGTAGAGCATGCACTCCTGGAAGGCAGGAAATTCGACCTTTTCTCTTAATCTCCAGTGTCCACCCCAGTCTCTGGTATGGAGCTTAGCAGATACACATCCTCAGGAACATAACAGAATGGCCTATCTCAGAACAGACAGTTTCCAGCTATTGACCAAAAGAGTTGTTCATTTATTCAACAAATTTATTAAAAGTCAACTGTGTATTAATAGAGAGAGAAATGGAGAGATGGAGAGATTAAGTGATGAAGACAGCAGAGTAGAAACTAGGTGGTAGGTATTCAGGTATTCATTGTAAAATTCTCTCTACTGTATGTTTGAAATTTTTTATTTAAAAAATGCCTACCATATACTATTCATTGAGCTTACCACTAGGAAACAAAAATGAACAGGCAGAAACAGAAAACTCCCTGAATTTATGGGTCATACAACCCTATAGGCAAGATTACCCAAGGAAAAAAAAGCAAACAAAACACTTGCAAACTGTGCTAAGATCTTATGAAACAAACATCAAGAGTGCTGAAGAGAACGCAACAGAGGGTTGGGGACAGTGGCACACTTTGGGGCTGGATTAGAGTAAAATGCAAACGTCTCTCAATGCAGGACTTGAAGCAGGGTGTCAGTGTGAGAGGGAGGTGATGTCACACTGCAAGGTGATAACACTGGTGATTATTGTGTGAGAGCAGATGGGACAGGGCCCTGAGTCTCAGCAGGGAGACTGGACGCAGATGAGAGCTGAATAAGGTGGCAGCCTCGAGACAAGCTTACATGGTCTGATTTGACGCACATTTTGGAGACAGAAAAGTCTTAATGGTTGGATCAAAGTGGTAATTCCGTTAAATGCACAAAATCTTTCTCTTTAAATATCTAACCCATTCAAAGGAAACATCTCCCTCACTTTAGGAGTTAATTCTAGAGCTGATTAGCTCTCCATAAGAAAGAATAGAACATTTTTGAGAGGTTGAACTAAACAAGCTTTATATATTTTGACTTTTTTCCAGCTTTTAAAGCTTCACCGTGTCTCATCAAGAGTCCTTATACTTCTGATTGGAAGGAAGGACTCCAATATTTCCCATGAAATAGAAGTTTATTCTCTAGATACTTTCAATCATCAAAACTGACTAACCAAAATATCCGTAGCATGGTTTCTCCTAGGGCTTATGCTTTCCCAAACGCATTCAGAGCTCAGAAAGTTTTTGAGGACAAACTTTAGAGTTTGGGTCCTTTTTGATTCATTCCCACACTATTATGCCAACAATAATGAAAGTAAGAGCACTAAGAAGATTTCATGGTGGATTAGCAAGACAATGCTGAACAATGTTTAATTTTACTTATTCTCTTAGAAATTATAAGGAAATAGGAGGCAGAAGAAGTTCCAAAATAAAATTATAGTGACTTTACTGTAGTAACAAAGCCTATTTCTGTAGCTTTTCTGTGAGCAGCAATAACATATTCCCTTGGCAATATTCACACTTCTAAGCCATATGAAATTCCGTATGAAATTTAAAATTCAAATTGCTCTTTTTTATTATACATTTTTGTTTCTCTCTAACAGAGGCGTCACTTGATCTATATGTTTGATTGTGGGGGCGGGGGGAGACTGCAAAATAGAGGAGAGATCCCTATACCTCAGCCTCCCAGCCTCTGCCTGGCACAGCCACACCCACGGAGGGCAGGTAAATTCCCTGGATGGCATTCAGTCCTGACCACTAGGACCAGTGACTGAGGAAAGACCATGTCCCTTAGCTTGGATTCCCACTCAGTGATGAGACTGAAGAAAGGGGAGGAACCCCTACGAGGAGGAAGGGGAGAGAGGAAAACTGGGCAAGAGGAGGGAAGAGGAAAAATAAAAGAAAAAAATATTATCTTTTTGTTTTCTAAGTTTATACTGGGAAGGCCTCACTTCCAAGAAAATTGCAATACTTCACTTCTGTCCTTATCCTTCAGAAAACTTCCCTGATCTCACACATTTTTTCCTAGCATGAGCCATATCTAAATTACATCTTGTTCATATTAATGTTTCACTTTCTTTTGTTAAAATAACTCACTTTTGCCCAAGTTAAAAAAAACCTTCTGAATAACCAGGCAACTGATTTTCACTCGATCCCCCCGTGGCCTTTATGACTCCCCCCATGGCCTAGTTTATAAGGATCCCTCTGCCCCACACCTTCCCCACCCCCACTCCATCACTATTTCTCGAGGCTCAATAACCTCATTGGAAAATTAGGGAGTGAAGTCTCTCCAGAGATTCTTCCAGTTAAAAAGTCTACAGTCTATGAAATTCTAGTGACTCAGCATTTCAGCTTCCCGACGCTGTTCTGGGTTATTGATAGGAACCTGATGTTTCTCTGGCGTTCCACGGCCTTTGTGGCCCTAACACTGACCACCTTTCTATGGAAGAAAGGTCATACAGTCCATAAATAAAAACGAACAAGCCAACAAATACACAAAAGTCCCCAAAAGCAATCAATTGGTCCTTTGCCCGAGAGTCAGGTGAGAAAAATCTAGTTCATTCAGTGTGTGGTGGGTTTAAGGGAGCGGCCTCCCTGGGGCATTCAGCTTGTATCTCAGTGGCCGGCCCGACTCCCTGCTCTGATTCCCCCACAGGCCCTCCGTGCCTTTAACCTTTGCATGGCCTTCACCCTGCCCCCTCTTACATGTAGCGCAGGAAAAATTTACTGTCATTTTCTGCAAATTCAATTTTCACCACTGGATGGGAGGCACAAGGGATTGCAGGTGAGGAGGGGCAGCTCTGAGAAGAATCCCCAACGAGGGAACTGGTTCGTGCCCTGATCTAGCCAACAGACAAAGTATCCAAAAAATCAGTTGTCCTATGTAACCATGGAGTAGCTTCTCTCTTGCACCTTATAATGCAAAGGGGATACCATTCTCCCAGCCATGAATTACACTTCCCTGAATCAGAGAACAAACCCGGCTCCAAGGAAGGAGAGAGAGAAAGAAGTCTATTGCCCACATACATCCGTTCTGCATGGCTGCGATGTCAGTTCCCACGCAGGTATGCAGGTGAGCATAGACCATGTTTTCTTTTCTTTTTGCCCCATGCATTCTTGTAAGAGCTCATTAAATGAACAGGTTGATGAATAAATTAATAAATTTACCATTCCAGTTCAGGGTGTCTGGAGTCATATTCCAGACATGATGTGTCATTAGAATTTGTATCAAGTGGCTGATGCACCTATAAAGAGAGTTTTTAAAGTCCGAACGAGCAGCGAGGGTTTTGTTGCTGACCCTTCTTTGTATTCTCCTGCCTGTCCCTTCTTCTCTCTTGTTCTACATTGCCTCTCACAGCAACCCCACGTGGGAAGTGTTAAAAAGGAGGAGGGTCAGAACAAGGCTAATTGATACATTTGTTACCCACATATCAAACCATGTATTCTCAGCCGTGGTTATATATTAGCATCATCTGACAGTTTTAAAAGCCACCAATACCTGGCCCTGCCCAGAACAATTAAATCAAAATCCCTGGAGCCCCCCGCCCCCTGCATGGTAGTTGAAAGAGCTCCCCAAGGAAATTCTAATGCTCAGCCAAGATTGAGAAGCTGTTTACTAGGGTTTCAGTGAATGCTCACTAATCAAGTCACTAAAATCCAGCTTAGAGCTGGACGCTCCACTCATGACTCACTCCCACTTGCTGGGTTCCCTGAACATGTCTGTGATATGGTCAAAGCTCCACTGTTTCTCTAGATACAGTTTTAATTGCAACAAACACAACTTCCCTCCAGCTCCTCAGGAAAAGTACGGAACGCCCCGCTAAGAGCTGGAAATACTAACTAATTAAGAATATCACACTCCCCACTGGATTTTATTCCATGTAATAATGTCTTCGAACATTTCATCATGCATCATTTAAAAGCAGTAAAATATCACAATTCACGCTTATGGGCATGAGGCTCTAAGTACACCCACTCGGCGGCCGATGAACCTGGTGGGGCTCCTTCATTTGTCGGAATAATTTGGAGCAGCCAGACAGATGGTGCCACCAGCACCACCGCAGAGCTCTCGTGGCCGTGCATCTGACTGTAATGCTATAGGGCATCTCGTGGGTGGGTGCCTGTGTCACACCTTGCTTCCTTGTGTTTTTTATTACATTCAGCTATACACTTTAATGTGATATATTTATTACATATATGTGCATGTACCATATATATGGTAGTGCAGAAATCAAAAACCAATAGAGACCGGCCTTGAAAATTCCCCGAGCAGACAGAATTAGTTTAGTCATACAAGCCACACTTAATTTCACTTATTTGGCAAGGCTAACTTGACTCAGGTCATTTCTTGCCTATGCCTCTGGAACTGTTTCCCTAAATTGATGTGAGATAACCATGAACCAATTCCCTGTCATGTAAGAAAATTTTAATACAGGAACCAATCGCTGTGAAAAATAAACAGTCACTGCCTCCCCACTAGAGAAATGCTTTACAATGATACGCTCTGAGCTGTACTCCATGCTTCGGGTTGAGTGCTCTCAGTTCACAAACTCTCTTTTGGTGTGTGCACAAAACACTTTTACTAACTACTACTTTGGTGATTCATTAGTTTTACTTGTGTTATTTATAAACTTTTAACTGTATATATGCATGTACATGTACACAAGCACCTATATATACACATACATATATATTAACCATCTAAAGCTACACCAATGTAACTGGTGGCAGAAACCATTCTAAATAGAAACTAAGCCAACCAAATGATATGTGTGATAGAAAAAGAAATATCTGTCATGTATGATGGAAACATAAACATTACCAGAAAGCAGTAAGACCCAAGTTCTAGTTCTTGCTTCACCTTTCTAGGCTGCAGGATTCCCTGCTATAAAATGAGGGACTCGCCTGGGAAAGGGACCTGTGTTTTTATCTTTCTGGTTCCTCCAAACACGGGGAGGACCTCCCTGAGGGCCATGTTGAGAAGCACTCTGAGACTGCATTAGCTCACTGGAAAGAATACCCTTATCAACATGCATATAAGCATCTGTTGTGAGGCTGGGAGAAGGGAAGTAAAGTTCAGGTTCCACTAAGGCAAAGACCAGAGAATTACTTTTCCAACCCAGTGCAATGGATGGAGACCATAGAAATAAAATGAAAGCAACTACTTACCCACCTTAACTGCTTATCCTTGCAGCCATATAAAAACATGCACACACACTGGCGCACAGCTGTCTTTACCCAGTCACACGCATCCTGCAGCTCCAGTTCAAATTCTACCTCTTCTTCTAGGCCAACCACATGCCATGATAATAAATGGTAACTATGTAGCTTGTACTGTGCGCCAGGTACTGTTGTAAGCATTTGCATATGTAACTCATTTAATCCTCAGAGCAACCTGTTAGGAAGACACTACTTCAATAAATACTATTATCCCCATTCTACAGATGAGAAAAGCCAAGGTGTAGCTCGTGTAAGAGATTTGCTCAAGGTTACTCAGTGAGAGGGCTAGAATTTGAACCCAGGCCATCAACTCCAGAGAAAATGCATTTAACCACAGGATGAAATGGCACCTTCTTCTAAACATCCATAGCAACCATACCCTGCACCATAGGTTTTAGGATTTGGAGGGTTTTTTGGGAGAGGGCGGGTGTTTGCATTCTATCATTTACTGACACTCTGTGGTTGCAGGGGATCAATCAATGGGGTAAGCACTTTGAGATTTAGACAGGTCTTTCTAGTGACCATGCGTCCTGCTTTGCCCACCCAGGCTTCCTGAGTGTGGGTGGGGACATTCAGGAAAGGCTTCCTCCGTGAAGTAATGCCTAAGTTACATATGAGAAGATAAATCTCAATTAACCACATTAAAATGAGCAATTAAAATCAGTTTGTTCACTGATAAATATTCTCCCTTGCCAATTGTGTAGACCCCAAAATACATCCTTTTGTAAATGGAGTCAACCATCCTGTCCCAAAACTTAAAACATTAAATGCCTGCAAGAATAAAGTTCAGTCTTTTCGTAACCATGGTAGCCTGTTTTACACATGAAAGGCTTAAAATGTCACTTCAAGGTGATATTCTTGGGTTATTTGGAAGGGAGAAAGAGGTTTAATAAAACTCTTGCTTAGGAAAGGAGAAAATATTTCACAGCACCAGGAAGTGAGGGAAAGAGTTCCCTCTTACAGTGGAGAGCTTCAGACTCTTCAATAAATCGAAGGTGATGAGCCGATAACTCCATGTAAGGGAAAGGATGCTACGTTCTGGTGAGTTTCAGACAAACACGGACTGTTCCCGCTTATACACTCTGAGGCCCAGTTTACCGATGGCTGGGCTAACAGGAAAGCACACTGATCAGACAGAAAATGCAAAGGGACCACATTGGAATCCTACTTTTATTTGTTTCTGGTTTGGTGATCATGCTTTTGCATGGAACAGTCATATTTTTCAAATGCATTATAACAATGAGTGCTTCCCAATGATGGTGACTTTACTTCACAGTCATGCAAGGATACAAGTCTTGTAAGACACATTTCCCTGGAAGACCCGAAAGGACCTAGAAGCTCAGAAATGTCTGACTGGCTTCTCACTTCTTCAAACCATACCAGGATAACCCTGGATTAATTACCATAATAGAACACTTAAACCAAGCTCAAAAGTCTGTCTGCTTTCATACAATGGTGCAGGTAAGGGGCATATATTCCTAAGTAAAAGTTGGGGAAAAGTGATGAAACCTATCAGGGTGGGGAAAGCCTGATCCTCCAGAGACAGAAACCAACTTAGAAAAAATAAGAAACCAGTCAGAGGTTACAAGCAGAGATCATGATCCAAGCAAAAAGAAAATAATTAAGAGCTAGAACAGAAATAGGGTGTCAAGATCAAGTGAGAAATTCCAGAGGCTGGAGTGGAAATGCTGCCTGAAACTCAATGGTTCTCAGGCTGGTAAGGAATGTCTTCAGGCTGTAAACTCCAGGCTGCCGCTGGGAGGCTGGGGAGGAGGGGACATTTGGTTAACCCAATTCAGCTTCTCAGGCTCGGTGTGCTCCGTCACTTTCAGGGTTCACTCCTGGCACCATTCTTGACTTTGAAAAGATGCCCTAGATAAGTCAAAAGATTCAAGAAGGCAGCAGGACAAGGTTCCACCTGAAGTCACCTAACATCGATGCCCACAATCAGAGTGGCCCCAGAAGTTCCAGCAAACCCAGTGTGCTCATCTGCACACTTCCCTGCAGACTGGAGCATGTTTCATAAAGACGTCGAGGCCTCTCCTCTGCTAATGTGTTCAGCGGAACTTTTGTTCTCAGGACAAAGGTGGACTGGAGCACAGCCCAGTTTGAAGGACCACAAGTCCCCTATGGTAGTACACTTTCTTCTTTTCACAGTTACTCACCCTGTGTGACATTCACTCAATGGCAATTCCCCCTGAGACAATAAGTACCCAAGGGCCAAAAACTGTGTCTATTTTTGCCCACCATTGCCTTGTCCCCTGAAACACTGGCACTAAGTGGTCCCCAATAAATGTTTGCCGAATAGACAATACCCATGCAAAAAGTTATGAGGATAAAGGAGGAAGTATTTATATTCGAAGCACCGATCACAATGTCTGGCAGTGGAGACAAATGTTTTGAATGGAGTTAATGAGTGGAGAAGACTTTACATCATTTGTTCTCAGTGGCTCTTCCCGCCCCTACCACCATAACCTTCCTATTTTTCTGGCTTTCTTTAACTCATTTCACCATACTTTCAAATGAGTGATTTCAAATGTTTTCATTCCCTCTCTACTTGTTCTCACACTGCTGCCCTTTGCATTCCACTGAAACAACCCCCTCGAAGCTGTTTGAAAATTCAAACAATCGGCAAACTCGACTCCTTGAAACCGTCCCTTCACTGTCTGTGACTCCTCTACAGGTTCTCCTGCAACTGTTCCAGCCCTTCTCCTTCTGTCCCTGACACTTGACTTTCTCCCTTTCTCTCTCAGCATTAATCCCAGCAGCACCCATGCCGTGACCTTCTGCCTTTTTTCTTTCATTCAGATTAAATGCAGCCAACCTGGGCTTCCACTTTCTCCTTCTTGTTCATGATTCTGAAATGTTCAGATCTTCCATACTTTGCCCGACCCGTGGTCCCATATTCCCAGCACCTTGGGGAAACCGCGCCTCCTTTGTGTTCCTAGAGCCTTTTCACCCCCCACCCCCACCCCAAGCACAGCCTATACGTCAGTCTCCACCAGACCCCCTGAGGGTGACACGCACACCATACATAGGTTATTGTACCTCCAGCATCCAGCACAAATCCTGGCACAAAACAGGTAGTTGTTGAACAAATGAATGAGTTTAAAAAACTATTACTAAAACATTTTCACTTGAATCTCTTACAATATCAGACTTTATACCAAAAGGATGCCCTTTCCCCCCTAAATCCCTTTGCCTCCTGAATTTCGTGCTGTTAGTGGCACTGGCTGGCATCCACCCACCCACACCTAAAACCTTCAGGTCTTCTGTAATTTCTCTCCATTTCCCTCATATTCATCACATTCTCCAACCCCACTATCAAGGTGCAAACCTAGCAAGGCCTCAGGTCCCATCTGGACTGCTACAACAGCCTCCCGATTCCAAAACATACAAAGATTCTCTGTTATCTGCTGCAGGTTTATAGGCTAATATCCTTGACCTAGTTGCTAGGAATGTCTATCATTCACTCTCCCCTCATCCCCAGCTACTGGCTACTTGATCTGATCAAGCCAACATCCACTGCTCACCCCAGCAGGCCGTGTTTGACATTGGCCATTGCAGTGGTGGCTTGTTCTCTCCTAACCTGGAATCCTTTCCTTCTCTTCCATCTATGGAATTCTGCCCACAATTCAAGACAGAGAGCAAAAAATTTCTTTTTTTTAACAGCTTTAAGATATTACTGACATATAAAAATTGTCTATATTTAAGGTGTACAACTTGATGTTTTGCTATTCGAATAATCTCTTATACAGGCAACTTATTGTGACCATTCCAACCCCTGAGCACCTCTCCTCCCGCAGCACTTAGATTCTGCAGCATAACCTCATCGGGAGCTTCATTTGGGGTCGTTCCCTGATTACTCTCGATTCACCTTGTTTCTGCAAAGAAACTGTGAGCTTTCTGAAAATTGCAACTATGTTCTGAGCTCTCAGCAAGTGGTGAGTAGACATTTGCTGATTAATTTTATCAGATGTAGATACAACTGTGACTCACTTAAAAGATGAGATACAGTCCCTAAAAGTAGACTACCGCATGAAACTGGGGAAGTCAAAATTCATTTTCGCTCCCTCTAAAGTGGAAAATGAGTTCCCAATAGGGAAAACTGTGTGCTCAGAATTCTATAATGATAACATTTAAAATACAACACAATTTTCAAATTGCACTTATCAAGGAAAAGCAAGATATTTTGGTGGAGAATGGGAAAGAGAGGGCAAAATAAAATCAATAAAACTCCTTGCCCAAACTCCAATACGGAAGTGTTCCCAAAGGTCTTTAATCCCGTTCACTTGCCTGACCCACTAAAGATGGTCCTAAAAATTTCAAGCTTTTCTTCCCTTGTCAAGAGGAGAGAGTCTCCGTCCTGAGTTTTTTGAGACTTTTTTAACTTTAACTTTTTATTTTGAAATAATTTTAGACTTGCCAGAAAATTGCAAAAATAGTTCACAGAGTTTCCTGTTCCAAATATACTCTCTTCACTCGGCTTCTTCTAATGTGAACGTGTTGTGTAACCGCAGCGCACTTATCCAAGCCAGGAGGCTAATATGGTACAATACTCTTGAGAGAACTACAGATCTTATATGAATTTCTCTAGGTGTTTGTTTATTTATTTATTTATTTATTTATTTATTTATTTATTGGCTGTTCCTGGATCAGTCCAGGATCCCACATGGTATTTGGTTTTCCCCTAATCTCTTCCAATCTAACTATTCCTCATTCTTCCCTTGTCTTTCACGACCTTGATACTTTTAATTAATATGGGACAGTCATTTTGTAGGATATCCCTCAGTCTGGGTTTATCTGATGATTAAACAGCTATGTCCTTCTCAGTGCCTCATTTTCAAGAGTTGCGCCATGTTGATAGGTAGGTCTCAATGCTGTAGCTTTGGAGATTAACTCTGATCACTTGGTTACTGTGGCATCAGCCGGGTCTCACCACTGCAAGTTACGATTTTCCCTTCATAATTAAGAAATGCCTTGGGGGAGATACTGAGATTTTGCTAATAATCCTGTTTCTACTTCAACTTTCACCCACTAACTTTATTCATCAACAGATCTTGCCTGCAAAAGTTATTACTATGGTATTTGCCTAATGATAGCTTTTATTTCCTTCATTCCTTCTATATTTATTAACTGCAATTACATAATGCTGAGTGTTTCTTAATATAGTGGTGATGTATGCTCCTCAGCAGATGTCTGGTATGGAGAGCACAGTCCTGGGAGTCTTGGAGATCCTTGTCTAGTGACAGCTCTGACCCTCACGAGTTTCATCCACTTGGGAATATGTCTGTTTTACACTTCTGAGTCCAAAAAGCTACCTAAAGGATATCTTTCCACAAAAAAAAAAAAGAAGAGGGAGGGAGAGGAAGAAAAGCAGGATTAGAAAGGGGGAAGAAGAAAAGGGGGACGGTAAGGAGGAAGGAATGGAGGGAGGGAGGAGGGAGGGACAGAAGGAGAGAGGCAGGTGAGAAAAGGGAAACATTAACCTCTTGTATCTTTTTTCCAACTACCAGTTAATTTGAAACAAGTAATATTTTAAGGGGACACATTTCTTTCAATGAGCTGTACCCATATTGAATCCTACGGAAAAGTCTAAAAACAAAACCCATTTCTGGCACTCGTGCCAGCTGTGAGTTACACAGCGGGTGATGCATTTGTGAGGTCATTACACACCACACACCACCGTGGTCTGTGGCTCTCCTTCTGATCTTTTAAGGGGAGCAAGTGTATCTCGGCACAGAAAAAGAAAGGCCACAAGCTACAGTGTGAATTTAGCTGAGTGGTAATGTGCAAGGTTGGCATCAATCTATCAAGGCCTAAAAATCCAGAAAGAATTCTAATCGCAGAAGGGAGAAATACCTCCGTGGCCTGGGGGCTGGGAAGGTATAAACACACACAGGCCACAGTATCCCAGTCTCAAGACTAACTTCCTTGCCAGCAACAGACAGAAACTCTGTCAGAGCTCAGTGAGGCCTGTTTTCTCTCTCGTCCAGCAGTTCTCACCTCCCTGCCCTCCATCCTGATTGCCTTGGTACCCCATGACAGAAAGTAGAACACAGTGCACAGTGACTCTGAGAGTGGGAAATTCTCACTTACACAGGGTCGGGGTGGTTATCCACAAGTACCCAGCGATTATCTTAATTCTTTATTTTTATGTGTTTGATATTCTTGAGAAAACAACTAGGGTATATTCTGGATCAGACTGGATCCTTGCCTAATACCTACAAACAGCCCCTAATTCCAGGATCTGAATTTTTGCTCTGATGTTTATAACCAGGTTATTATTGATTGATCATTTGAAGGGATAGAATTTAACTTCTATGTGTTAATAGGCATAACTGGATGCATTTGAGCTGGTGTGTCCTCGTATCCAAGTGACAGCATTTTATATTTGCTGTTGTATTGGGTTGGCCAAAAAGTCCATTTAGCTTTTTTCCATAAAATAAAAGACACATTGTTCATTTTCATTAATAACTTTATTGATTTGGATATTTTGAGTATGTCACCTGTCTCCCACATAGTATAACACTGAGTGTCCTCAATGAATGTCTCGATTTGATTGCTGTCAACTTCAACTGGTCTGTCCGACCAGGGAGCATCATCTAGCAGAAATCTCCAGCACGAAAATTCGCAAACCACTTTTGATACATTTGGTCACAGCACCTTCTTCATGCACTGCACAAATCTTTTTTTGAGTCTCAGTTACATTTTTACCTTCCTTGAAATAAAAAAGCATAGTATGCAGAAAATGTTGCATATTTCCTTTCATCTTTAATATTAAAATGGCTACACAAAAATTCACCAATTTTGATGTTTCTTTTTAAATGCACACTGATATGACAGCTGTCACAATGAATCTAACAAAATTGTTTTGAATGAACTTAAAGACAACTAACAGCACTAGAGCCATTGTGTGGGAAAAACCAAATGATCTTTTTGGCTAACCCAAGACACAGGTGATTTGTTGTAACCAATTATAAAGATAAATCTTAAGATTTACAAAGGTATTCAAAATTGAAAGACATTTTCATGGACTAAAACTTGAGTTTCTTAAGTTACTTAATAAACTGAAATTTTAATATGGCATTATGAAAATGCCATATTAACGGTGTGTGATAATATTGCAGCAGCTAATGAGGAAAGGCTTAGGGCAGACCTAGAAAGGAAACAAGCCCCCAAGGTCAACTGGAGGTCAAATTACCTCATCCTGTGCTATTCAAAAGCTTAACAATAGTTTGAGGAAGGAAGACTTTGTTGCAGAATTGAGTCCTGCTATACAGAGCAATTCATAGATAATGGTATAATTGTTATTGCCATTCAGGAGGCAAGTGGATTCTTTGTATGTATTTCCTACAACAATCAGCTGCAAAGGTCTATTACCAGAACATATATTTGTAGAGATACATAGAAAATATTTTTGTTAAATGGTCCTGTTTAAATTTTAAGGTTTTGGGGGCATGCACTATTACATTGATTTATCATAGAATCAAAAGAGAATGTAGTTTACTGTTTAAAAGAAAAAAATAATGATGATGATGATAATGATGATAAAATAAATGATGGCCCATCATGCTCAAAATTTAAAGAAATTAAGTCAAATAAAAAATAAAATATCTTTCTATCATTAAATCCAACCACCTACAGTTTTATTTCATGTTAAATTGCACTGCATTAACACTGGTAATTTAATTTTCATTTTGAAATTCTGTTCCTTAATTTATTTGGGTTTTATAGTGTGTACCACCTAGATGCACAAGGAAGTTTTATACCTAATTATATACCTGTGTTTATATGCTACAGGATAATTAAATAATTCAAGCCACTATGGTAGGGAGGGGTCCAAAGTAGAAAATAAAGCCCAGAGTAAAAAAAAAGTTAAAGAAAATTATAAATAAAATGCCCCTACTTACAGTAAATAGAATAGCTATGTATGTGCTTATGTACATGTAAATTTATTAATTCATAGGGAAAAGGGTCTGGAAGGAGACATACCCACAGTTAACAGTGACAAATTCTGAGAACGGAAATGCTTTGAGAGACAGAAATGAGAAGGACTACATCGAACATTGGACTCTATAATTTCTGTAGTGTTCCCATTGTCATGCAAATACACTCACCTGAGTAGAAAATACTTTAAGTAAACGCATAAATGAAAGGGGTCAGTAGATTACTCAAATGACAAGAACAACAACAAAACAGTTGGGGGGCATGGACTTCGGCTTCAGAAAACTTGGGACGAAACTGACTCTGGAGCTTCTTGTGAGCTGTGGGACTCTGGGCAAGTCACTTAACTCCTCTAAGCTCTGAGCCTCAGTTTTGTTCATTGCAAGGCCGCAGTGATACTAGTTGTGCGAATATTGCTAGGATTAAATGAAATCAAGTATGTAATGTGATGAGCACAATGCCTGGCCTACAGATAAAAGCCACATTCTTATTATACCAATTATTACTATTAATATTAATGCAGTTGTTTTATGAGATCAGGTTGACTTTGGAAGTAGCCAAACGATCTTCCCACTGTGTGCTTTGGGAAGGCTGATGCTTATGAACTGGGTCGATGGGCTCCTGTGCCTTCCAGCTTCCATACAGGTTCAGCCAGTGGGTGCACAGGAGACTGAAGGGTGAGGTACAAGGAAACTCTGCCATTCGCTCTCACAACTCCCTCCTTGCCAAGGAGCCATCGGTTGGATGGCCCCACTATCGAAGCCCACAGGTTCCGCCCTGGGCCCTCTCCAGGTGCTCACAAGCCCTTCCTGCGATTGGCCCTTCAGGGGTAAAAGACGGTTGGGTTTCCCCAAGATTACTAGTCTCTGCACCGTCCTTTGTTGTTTTGCCTAAGTCTGTAAATGGTCCTTGAACTGATCGATTTACACAGTTGGAGTGTAATATCTGTCTCTCCCCAGATTCCTACTCACTGTTCCACAGTTTGGCTCCAGTGGGATAATCTAGCACAACACAGATGACTTCACTGGTGGAAATTTCCACTAGAAATTCCTGCAAATCTCAACAGAGCAGCCTTACACATAGGCAACAGAGAGAGAGACTCTCACATTGTGCCATCTCAGTGCGATGGAAAAAATTCCTTCCTGCAGGTCCAAAATTCCATCACTATAATAACTATGGTGTGCTTCACTGTCTGATGGTTATAAAAGGTGAAAGTTTTCTAATTACAAGTTATAATTTCCAACTGCCCATTCACAACCTGTGTGTGGAAGTAAAGGATAGGATTTATGAAATCTAATTCTCTCATCCCATTTCTAATGCTGCTCCCTGCATGAGGTGGCTCACCAGCGTTTCTCACACAGCAGCGCACCTTGGGTCAGAATCAGCCTCTCAGAAACAGCAGCTGTAGCTGCACTGCTGGTCCTGCCTTTATTACAACATCAACACCCTGCTCCCAAAAGCCACTTCCATGTTCAAAAATCTCTGATGGACCTTCACTTCATTTAACAATGACTACCATAGAACTTACTATCTTCTGGGTACTGGTCTAAGCAATGTATAAATATTAAACTACTTAATCTCCCAATCTCCCCATGATAGCCATTTTTAGATAAGGAAACCGAGGCACAGAAATATGTTTTTAATTTTTGTTTCCTGAGGAGTCTCGATACTGTTTTCCATAGTGGCTATACCAGATTACATCCCCACCAACATCGGACAAGGGTTCCATTTTCTCTGTATCTCTTGTCTTTTTGACGATGGCCTTTCTGACAGGCATGAGGTGATATTTCACTGTGGTTTTGATTCCCACTTCTCTAACGATGAATGATGTTAAGCATGATTTCATATACTTGTTGCCCATTTGTATACCCTCTTTGAAAAGAATTTTTATTCATGTCTTTTGCCAATTTTTTAGCTGGATTATACGGGGGTTTCATTTCTTTGGTTGGTTGGTTGGTTTAGTTTTGTTTTGTTTTTGCTATTGAATTGCTTCAATTTTTTATATACTTTGGATATTAACCTCTTATCAGATATATGGTTTGCAAATTCTTCCCCCATTCTCTGGGTTGTCTTTTTATTTTGTTGATTGATTTGTTTTTTTTCTCTGTGCAAATAATTATTCATGTTCATTTGTTTTCTCACTACACTACTTTTATATTTGATTATTTGTATAACAATCATTTATGTAGAAATTAAGACTTGGTTAAGATTTACAAGAATTAATATCTCCTCTAAGAATAAAATCAACACTGATTTTAAATTAATTGGTGAAATCTAAATTTTTAGAATAGATCCAAAACTATTTCTTTGAATAACAATGTTTATAATACAATCTATATATTTTTATAAATTCCCACAGTGTTAAACACATCATTTTTTCAGTAGGAAAAAAAAGTAAAAAGGGATGTATTCCTTATAATTTTATTTCTATAAAGCTCAAAAAGCAGGTAAAATCTTTCTATGCTCAGAGGTCGAAAGAATAATGACCCTTCAGGCTGAGCAGTGCCAAGAAGGAAGCCCCACGGGACTTGAGGGTCCAAGTCATATTCTGTTTCTTGACATGGGGCTGGTCACATGTGTGTGTTTCATTCATAAAAAGTCACCAAGCTGTATACTTTTGATTTGTGCTCTTTCCTATATATGTATTCCAGTGAAAAGTTTGCTTAGAAACACACACAAATTTATAATTACCATTTAGTGCTACGCGCCAGTCACTCTCTTTAGCTCTTTATGTCTATTATTCTCTTTGCTGTTGCCACAAAATCCTCTGAAGTAGGTTCTGTCATCAACAGAGTTCGCCCTGTGCTGCCAGTGCCCAGGTTTCTCCCCAGCAGATTACCCCCTCGTTGCCTAGCATTTAACATGACAGGTAACTACTTTATGTTTGTTTGTTTATCTCCTGTCCCCTTATCCAAAAGTACAGGCATGGGTTTTGACTTTTTTATTCACTAAGCTAGCTAGTAGGTGAGTCCAGCGCCTGAAATAAAGCTGATCTTCCACAAATACTAACAACCGTTAAACAAATGAACATCTGAGCTTTGTAAAAGCAAAGAATACTGTACAGAGAGCATAGCTGGTGGGACTCACATGAGTCTGGCCACCCAGACACATCTCTCTGAGGAAACGATATTGCCAGAATGGCCAACAGACAGGAGAAGAGGACAGGCCAGCGAGCAGGAGGAGAATCACGTGTGAGGACGCAGAGCTGGGAGAGAGACCAGTAGGCCTGGAGCGTGGGCGCAGGGAGCTGCAGCTGCCCAAGGTGTTCTGTGTTTCTGCCTCGATGCCTCTCCTCCCTCCACGCCCTCTCCCTAGAAGGCAATTCTCTAAAATTGAGTCCAACATTCAAAACTTATCTCCATGAAACCTCTCCAGAGGACTTCAGCCAGAAACTAAGTGCAGTAGAATTTAGGTCACCACACTTTGAACACTCCGTAACAACTGTGCTTCTTCCATGACATTGCCCTTATTCTACTTTGTGTTGCAGTTATGTGTGCACTTATAGATAACAAGCCACTTAAAAACAAGGAATGTATCTTACTCATCTTTGTGAGACCCCCAGTCCAAGTGCTAGCACCATGTGTTGCAAATATTGTCCAACGGGAACTGAACTGGGTGTTGGCATAATTTGGCAGAGGTGAGGAGTGCAGAAACAGTGGAAACCATTGTGCATTTATCAGTTAAGGGGAGGGAAGAGGAATGTATCAATTAGGAATGCCTCTGTCTGCAAGTAACAGAAAAGCTGAATAACCATGACTTAAACCAGTGATTTTCAACCCTTTTCATTTCATGGCACATATAAACTGATCACTACAATTCTGCAGCACAACAAAAAGATATAGTTTTTGCTGACCTGATAAAAACAGATATAATTTTGATTCATTCACACTAGATGGCTACTGTTATGTTGGCTGTTGTCATTTTTTTATTTGACAATCTAAGGGAAAAGAGGTCATTGCCCCTGACTAAATAATCAGGTATTGCATGCTTTAAAAGTTCTTGTGACATACCAGTTAAAAATCGCTGACTTAAACAATGAAGGATTTCTTTTTCTCATATAACCAAACCTAGGCAGTTACTGTCAATTGCCTTAGCTACTCAACTGCACCCAAGGGCCCAGACTCTGGCTTTATTTCTGTTCAGTACCCTTCAAAAACTGGCTTTTGCCCTTGTGGCTGTCTCCTCATGGGTCCAAGATGGCTTTTGCATCTCCAGAGAACACTTGTCCACTTCAAAGCAGGAAGAAAGGGGGCGTGTAAAGGTCAAGGACCAAACGAACTGCACTTGGCCCCTTCTCAGGAAAACACAATTCCCTGGTGTGTGGGCATGTTCCGCCTACATATCACTGGTCAGAACTGGGTTGCGTGGCTGTCAACAGGAGAAGCTGGGAAATAAGGGGATGCGATTAAGCTCTTGGCATGGACCTAGCTGTGGGCACTTTGCCACCATAAAAATACTCAGAGTTTTACTGAATAGAAAGAAAAGGGAACTGTCTCTTGGGATAAGAAACATATTATTTCAGGCTCTGAGGTGATCTGTGCCCAGAGATGAGATCACAGGTAAAAAAAAAAAAAAAAAACAGGCATCTTAAACCTAAAGGCTATGAGGGAGTAAACGAGTAAAAAAGGCAGATGATTTCCGTACATCTTATATGCATATGAATCCTAGGATACTCTTGGCTGACAGAAAGAAATACATTTTCTCCTATAGTTCTTGAATCATGTGACAGCTTGGTCTACATCCCACTTCTGATACATACAGACAAGGTCACAGGACATATTCTAATATCCTACCAATTCTACCATTAAGACACATGACTGTGCGATCCCATGGATGGATGGCAACTGGCACTCGGCCTTTATGTCTGAAGAGAGTGGGGCTGTGCGAAGGAGGTGGACAGTGGGGAGCCCGCTGCCCCAAACGGTGGCCAGGGATAGCTGCTATGGTGGAATGCTATCACGTTTCAAGAGAAATCAGAAATGTGGATTCTTAAGAGAAATCTCACAATTAAATGTTAATAATGCATGTAGGAATTTCCAGATGTGATAAGGGCTAAATGTTCTGTGCCCTCTGAGGGCAGCTGTCAAGGATGAGAGCTCTCAGTACAGGCCAAGGCCAGCCCGCCCCCCGGCGCCGCCTTTCCCACTACAGGTCCCAGCACCTAGCACTTCCCATCGGCTTGTTCCCTTCCCACGTCCCGATATCTACATATTCCATCAACTTTGACAAACAGAGACATTGAAAACGAGGACACTTTTCATTCTGCAAATGGAGTTCATGTATGAGAACAAACCTCTTCTACTGTTGGGACATCCTTTCCAATTTTTTACTAAGGATTGAGCTACTTTTGTTTAACCTTTAGTAAAAAATTATAAAATTTTATACCATCAGAATTAAAAAACCAAACCAGATTTTTCTGGTCACCATAATGAGCAAATAAATAATGACTCACTCCATGGTGAGGTGACCGTTTCATTTGGTCTCATTTAGAAAGTGTTGTTTGCTTCAATTCAAGAAAATGCTGAGCTTTACCAAATTTTCCAAAGTAAATTTTTATAAATTTCTCAAATTTTCCAAAGTAAAACTTTAATAAATAAAGTTCTGCCTCATCACGAAGCATTTTGATTTTCCTCTTCTCTCCTAGTGTTTCCTGTCTTCCAATTTCACTCTGGCCTTGGGCCTTTTGGTAGGAATAATTTGACAAAGAATATCCTCCTCACTTCACAACATAATATCCTTGTTGGTCTGTGTCACTGTAATAGTCAAGGCAATCACTCCCCATCTCAGATCAGATGCTCTCTTTGCTCTCGGACTCTGCTGTCTGACATTGATGCATGTATCTTTCATCTGCTTTTCCGATCACTGGAACACCATGCAGCTTTCTCACTGGGTTTATGATGGTCCTTTTGCTCTGAGAAACCCTTTGGATTTTCTATGTTCTTTTTTCTTTCTCCTAGATATCAAAATACCTATTAAATAACTAAAGATAAAGTGAATTTTTCAACATATAGTTCTTCTAGCTACATAATATACATCTGTGCCAAGTCAACTTCAGCAACTCCCCCCTTTCAAATGTACTTATTTGTAGTTTATACATCAGCCGTCAATTCTTTGAATAATCCCTATTTTTTTTCTATTTATAAGAGTAATACATAACACCTCCCTACATTTATCTCACAATTACTGCCCCTTGATTTTTCTTAGTGTTACGGTCATGATGGGTAGGTGCACTGTCTTCCTTAAACATAAGTCAGAGATGAACCAAAATTTGCTAAATATGTTTATATATAATTTACACATAAACATGTTTGGCAAATATGTTCTAAAGAGCATGTGTAGTTCTAAAAAGCATTTGCTATCACTTACAATAAAAATATGAAGTCAGGTTAATTTCAAGAAAACTAAAAATAGACTGTGCATCAAAATTTACATTTGAATTAATCCTACCAAGAGGGAATTTAATCAGTACAAACTCATCAGTGTCTAACAGGGGAACTTCATGATGGATGGTGACAAACCCAAATATGCACAGCCTCTCCCTCAGTGTGAAGCTTAATTTTACGTGTCAGTTCGATTGGCCATGGTGTCCCCAGATTCAACATTATTTCTGAGTGTATCTGTGAGAGTGTTTCCTGGAGAGATTTGTATTAGAATCAGCAGACTCAGTAAAACACATGGACCTCCCCAATGTGGATGGGCATTATCCAATCCATTGAGGGCCTGAGTAGAACAAAAGGCAGAAGGAGAAAATCACCCCCTTTTTTTCCCTGCCTCACTACTTGAGCTGAACACCTGATCTCATCTCTAGACCTCAGATTGGGACTTATGCCATCAGCCCCCCTGGTTCTCAGGCATTTGGACTTGGACTGAATTATACCATTGCTTTTCCTGGGTCTCCGCTGTGTAGACGACAGATCGTGAGATATCCCAGCCTTCATAATTATGTGAGCCAATTCCTCATCAGTCAATCAATCTTAGTTAATCGCTGTGTGTGTGTGTGTACACCCATACATACACACGCACATATGTGCATGTCCTACTGGTTATATGTACATGTACAGACATCCTACAGGCCCATTTCTCCGGTGAACCCTGACTAATGCACTTAGGAAGGGTGAATGTGAACACGGACGGAGGAAGCAGCAGTGGGGACTGCCCGATTCTGACGCCTCGAGCTGTTGTTTCCTCACAGTGGGCACTAGAGCCGCTCAGGCTTCCTGACCAACACTGAGAGGTGTTCTCTCTGAGGGAGGCCTGCTGACCATTCTGGCCTTGGCCGTGCTGGCTGCTGGGGGACCCCCAGCCTGCCAGGGTCACTGTGGGCCTTCACGGTAGGCTGAATAATAGTCCCCCAAATATATCCTCATGCTATTCCCCCATCCCAACCTGTACTATGTCACTTTACAAGGCAAAAGGGGCTTTGCAGATGTGATTAAGGATCTTCAGATGAGGGGATGACCTGGATTCTCCAGGTTGGCCCAATAATCACAGCGGTCCTTAAAAGAGGAAGGCCAGAGGAGTCAGAATCAGAGGGAAGGTGATGTGATGTCAGAAACTCAGCCTGAAGTGACAAACTCAAACAATGAGGAAGGGGCATGAGCCAAAACATGCAGGTGCCCATGGAACACTGCAAGAGGCAAGCTAATGGGGTTCTCTGGACGTTACCCTACTGAAACTGATGTGGGACATCTGAACTCCAGAACTGTAAAGGATATAGTTGTGTTGTTTTTTTTGTTTTGTTTTATTTATTTTTTGTTTTTTAAATTTTTATTTAATTGTTGTTCAAGTACAGTTTTCTTTTACTCCCACCCCAGCCCACCCCCCCCAGCCCTCCCCACTTCCCTCCCATTTCCACACCCCCTAGTTTTTGTCCATGTGTCCTTTAAATTTGTTCCTGTAAACCCTTCCCCTTTTCCCCTGAAATTCCCTCTTCTCTCCCCTCTGGTCACTGTCAACAAAACAAACCAACAAGCAAAACATAACCAAAGACACTGAAATAGAGAACAGGCTGACAGTGATAGTTGTATTGTTTTAAAGAACTGAGTGTGTGGTAATTTGTTATAACACAAATAGAAAACTAATACCAAGATCTTTGTCCTCTCTCCACTTCCAATCCTGTAGCCTGCCTCATGCGTTGGCCTCAGTTAGGAAAAGAGGAGGCAGCGTGACGGGAGTTTCTGCATGAGCCCACACAGGGAAGAGCAGGACACCCACTTAGCACCTGTGATAGCTGCTGAACCGGAATGCAGAGAACTGGAAGTCACTGGCCCCTGCCTGGAGGGAGTGCTAGGGGCAGACAGCCAGTGTCAGGGGGCTGGGTCACAAGCAGGGGATGAGGAAATGAGATGGTGGTGAGTGTGGACCATGACGAGTTCATACTGCTTATCATGAAAGGAACTCAATATGTCCGTAAGTTCTAGAAGGAACAAAGCACTGTATTCTTACATAAAGGAAATTTTGGAACACAACAGACAATGTCTTCAAGCAGCAATTTTATAGAGACATCCTTACATCTCTGTAAATGAGATCGTACTCTTCAATTTGGTCCAGGAAAACCACGTTTTATAGGCATAAGACAAAATGAGTTATATATTTGTGGTAATCCAACTGCATAAAAAATCTAGAGAGTTTAGAGCACATGGGTGAATTACTCAAAGTGATTCAAGGGAAATGGCCCCATACCTTTAAAAAGTTGGCTTTACAAACCAATGCATTAGAACGACTTCTTTTTTATTAACAGAGATAAATTTCATAGGCTTCACCTGTGCAGGCAGGACCCACATCTGTTTATGCAACTACTAAATCTTCAGAATATGACAACTGGATAGATTTGAAAATCTTTTCCCCATGTGGGTAGCTCAGGGCACTGACCCCAGGCAGCTCCATTCTAACTGCTTATTTCAGGCTTTACACTCTACTGCAAATCCTGATTTGTATTTCATGAGGGAGCCAAATAATATGATATATTTGTACGGAGTAGAGAGTAATGGATACACAGAGTACACCACACCCATGTAGAATTCTAACAACTCATTTCTCTAGAGAGAAAAAAAAATGAACGTATGTTCTGACCTGATTAGGTTACCGTCTCCAGCAATCACGAAACCCTAGGTCTTCCTTTCACAGTGACGCCCCATCCCAGGGAGGGACTGTGGGGAGGCAGGCACACAGCTCTCCGCAGCCCCACACTCTTCAGAATACGCAGCTGGACCTTAGCCCACAAATTCGGTATTACAAAAATATATTTATTCTCTTTCTTAGTTTTTTAAAAAAATTTTTATTTTTATATCTCTATTTTTTTAACTGAGTTTAATTTGTTTTGAGTTTCCCACCTTCTGGACAGAAAGAAATCAAATTTCAGGGTCTTTCCACTGTTGCCCCAACCCAACTGGTGCATGGGAGTCTCTGAGAAACTGCCCCAAGCAGCTTTCTCAACTCCAGTGTCTTGCCACCCTCCCTAAGCCCTGCCTGCAAATTAAGCAAGCAGTTAAGAAAAAATTTAGCCAGCTTGTCTGGGTTCAATAATCAAATCTGATACTTGCTAGCTGTGAGATCAGCAAATTATGTAACCCTCTCTGTCTCAACTATTCATTTGTAAACTGGGAATATCGTGTCTAACCCAACTGGTTGGGAGAAGCAAATACAGGCCATGTGCTTTGAATAGTATCTGGCATATCACAATCTCACACATTTGATATTCACTAAAATGTAAGCTCCACGTGGACAAAGGTCTTGATGAAGTTGTTCACAGCTCTTAGAACAGTGCATGGTGTACACAGGAGTCGAATGAATGAGTGTTGAAAACTTCAGGACATGTTTCATCTCTGTCCCAGGACTTCTGAGCATTATGTTCTCCTCCTGTTGCCCCTCTCCAGGCCTGGAATTCTCTCTCTAGTGTTAGAGAAATCTTTTTTTTTGGATGAGGTTTCCCCTGATATACTGTTTCTGTGTTTTCTGACCCACATCCTGTCCACTTCCCTAAAGTCACAAAGACATACTTTTCTCCCAAACATATCCCTCCATGGAAGCAAAGGACAGATTTAATTTAACTACTTGCTTCAACAGAAGGAAGAGAAAGGAGGAAATACAGAAGACAAGACAAGATTATAAATCTCAAAGTAGTATCTTATCCCAAGAGCTTTAACTTGTTTGTTTGTTTGTTTGTTTGTTTGTTTAACATTTAGTTTCACATGAATGGGTCCTAGAATTGTGCAAAATTATAGGGCCTTTTCTTGTAATCATTATATGAAATGCAGCTCACGCCTGTGCTCATGTCAGCTGAACTAATCAGGTATGATTCACATACTCGTCACCCTATTGCCTTGTTGGTCAGGACAGAGCTTCCTCCTGGCTCCCTTGGACAGGACAGGGCTGGCTCTGGGGCCGCCATGTCCCAGGAGTCATATCAGTGACCAATTTGCCTTCTTTGATAAAAGCTCTAGTCTGGTTGTTGGGTGCACACACAGCCCACACCCAAGCATGCCACATACAGTTTCTAAACAGAGGTGGGGATGGCAGCACCATAACGGCAGTTTGCTGCCAAGTCAGACCTCACAGTAATGCTCTCCCCCTCCACCTTCCCTCCCATGTAGTTTATCATCTTCAGCTCCAGGCAGTGCAGATAGTTTCCAGCCTCCTATTTATTAGCCAAAGCAGTCTGGGTTTCTTTGCAAAAGACACACCCAGCAAGGCTCATTTGCCCGTATCCTGTTACACTAGCCCTGATGCCAGCTGGAAGCCTCCTCAACCTTCGCCTCCACGAAGGGCCCTAAAATTAGTCTCCAAAGGTACCTGGGCTTCTTCTGGGAAAGCAGCACTGGAGCCTACCATTTCCCCCTAACATTTATAAGATTGTTAAACACTCTATTTCAACACAGACCTGAAGTTGGTTCAGGGTTTTGTTTTAAGCAAGGTGTATTTTCTGGCACTTAGTTTGTGCAAGTATGGCTGAGATTAAATTTCCGCCTAATCCGTGCTGCCTAGAGCTGAAGATGGTGAACTTTCTTACTGGTGCAGACTTCTCTCTCTCTGCCTAAATACTTTCTAGGGTTCACTATTATACCGTACTCACTGTTAAAGATTGGAAGTGACATAATGTAGAGGTAAGAGCCCTGGAAGAAAGTCAAAATCATACACTTGTCAAAATTGCCCTTGGGGGAGCCAGTGACCTTGTCTAACCGTTTTCCCCATCTATAGGTAATGAGATATTTTTAACATACATTCATATCCTGTAATCATCTTTGCTTATCAGAGCCCACTCATTGGCTTTGTAGCAACCAAGCCATCCATTGGGAGGTCAGATAACATCTAGAGCAAAGGGTCAGCATCCATGCTCAAAGCTGCTTCCTCTTAAAATGCATAGTAATACAGAGTAACTCCAAAATCTCTACATTCTTTCAGCTTCCTTTCTATATATAACAAAAGCAAGCCTTGGAGTAGGGTGGCCAACTCATCTCAATTTTCCCAGGATTTTCCCAGTGTTAGCACTGAAAGTCCAACATCCCAGAAACCCCCTCCGTCCCTAGCAAATCAGGGAAATTGGTCATTCTACTTTAGCATCTGGACCTACAGTTTACTTAGGAGCCAGAGTGTAGAGATTATTTAAGATAGAAGAGAAACACTGATAAGAATGTAATCTCCAGGAGGAGTGAGTACTCTAATCAGCTATTCACAAAATACCCTAAAAGAATGACTTAAAACAAGAGCAATCACTTTTTTTTTTTCCAGGAATCTGACCATTGAATAATCTTAGGTACTTCTTGCTCAGGGTGTCTCTTGAGGTTTTAGGGAGACAGGAGTTGAAACTGATACAATCATGAAGCTTTAACTTGCATGTCAGCACCTGGGTGGGGCACACTTACAGCTGACAGCTCAAGCTCCTCAGCTCTCTCCCTCCTCCCCGCCCTCCCTCCAACACACATCTACCCTGGTGGCCTATGGGTAGCCGGGCTTCTCCCATGATAGCTAAAGGCTCCCAGAGCTGGTCCCCAGAGAAACCAGCATAGCCTTTTCTAATCCGGTCTCATGCCATGCTGCATTGCTTCTGCCATATTCTTTTTATGAAGGAACTTACAAATTCAAGGGAAGTGACGTAGACTCCACTTTCTGATGGAAAGAGTATTAAAAATTTTGCAAATATGTTTTAAAACCACTATAAGGAGGAAGAAGGACACTACCCCTTCCAGCTCAGAGAATGTGCTAGGAAGGGAAGAGACATGAGGAGAGCGAGCTGCTGCACGTGTTATGGATGACTGCCACCCCTCCCAGACCACGAGATCAGAGGGGCTGGTGTCAGAGGGGACAAGGGTCGAGAAGAAAGCTGAGAGTAGAGAAACTGCTGCCACTTCCCATCTACAGCCCTGGGAAGATGTCTCCACATAGGACGTCTGTGACAACAATGAGTGTCTGCAACAAAGTGAAAATGACAGCACATCCCAGTTACGTAGCGGGAGCCCTTAGTGACCCAGAGCACTTGGCTCTCGCATAGCACAGAAGGGACCTGGGGTTCCGGTCTGCCTCATGAACGATGTGAGAAGAAGATGATGTTGCCACTGACCAAGATGTCACAGAGCAATGAAGGGGTGACTCTGAAGTGCCTTATGTTGGGAGTCACAGGAGCCCTCAGACCTTAAGGAGAAGGAACTGTGGCATCACAGTGAATGGAAGTAGGGGCAAGTCTGCAGGAAAGACTTCCAGGCCAACTAGCCCAGACAACAGACTAAGAGTCCTCCAGAGACAGTCAGCAAAGTACCCTCAACTCCATCACCTGACTAGACAGACAAAGACAAAAGCTTTGGCTCCTCCTGTCATGGAGGGCTGAACTGTGCGTGGACCTGAGGCCTCTCTTCCCCGCCACCTTGCAAATGCAATGGAGTCATCTGAAAACAATGAGTATACCATAAATCGACAGGTTTACACTTCTGTCTTTGCTTCAGTCTCAGCTCCTATTCGGGACATCAGCTGTGAGGAAAATCAGGTCAGTTAAAAAGGGAGAAAAAGCAGTATTTCTTTTTTTCTAAGTTACAGTGTTAAACTTGTCTCTGAGCAACATGAAAAATAGAAACCGCTCTTTTTGATGACTTCACTCCCTGCCCTGTAGCCACAGCAGCTTCTTCAGCTCACCTCTGACTTGCCGCTTCCTCCCCATGCCTTTGCACGTGTGGTTCCCTCTATCTGGAATGTTCTCTCAGCTGGCTCTTTGCGCCTTTCAGAGGTTAACTTCTAAGTGAGGCCTTCATTTACTGCTCTACCAAAATAGATCTGCTCCTGTTTTTCCCAATCTCAACAGCTATTTTTCATTTTCAAATACATGACTCCTCACCCCACCGGCACTCTCCACAACCTGCTCCTCTCCAGACTTCCCCTTTTCAGGAAATGGTCCTACCCAAGCGCCCTAGCCAAAAAAACTCCATCCTGATTCCTCTGATTTGGCCTTACACACAAATCCAGGCCAACCAGAGTCCTAAAATATATCCCAAATCCATTCAATTGTCTCGCTGCGCTCTGCCAACACCATGTTCTAGGCCATGACCTTCTTGCCTGCCTGACTACAATGCTAGTCTCCTGCTTCTGCTCTTGTCTTTCTGCCATTCTACATCACACTCAACAAAACACTTGAAAATTATAAGCCATGGCCTGCCACTCCTGTGTTTAATCCATCAACACCTCAAAAGTCTTCCCTTGGGCCCACAAGGCCTTTGGGGCCCCCGGCCCTCGGGCTCGTCTCCCTCCGCACCCACAGTCTGCTTTCCACTCTTTGAACCTGCCAGTCACCTTCCTGCCCCAGGGCCTGGGCACCTCATCTCCCTGTGACCATCTCGCCCCGTGTCTCCAGCAGATGGCCCCTCATCCTTCAGACCTCAGCTTAAATACCATCCCCTCAAAAACGCCCTCCCTCAGCTTTCCCACCCCATCAGAAGGTTCCTCTCCTCAGACTTCCTTTCTTTACAGCACTTAACACTGTGATGAAATTGGCAGTTTGTTGGTTTACTTTTTAATTATCTAGCCCCTCCTTCACAAAAATACTTACGTAAGCTCCCGGGGAGCAGGTCCCTGTACCTCCAACACCCAGAACCATATCTGGCTCACAGGTGCTCAGAAGGTATTAAAGAAACGAATGAATGAACAGCTTGAAAACCACTTATTCACTAAAGAAGAAGGAGCATTTTCTCCTGGTCCCTGTTTCCTTGCCTGTGACATGAGGCTGTTGAATAAGGTGGTCTCCAGGGCTCCTTCCAACCAAATGTCTGGGGTTTTCTATAATTGCCCATGAACTCTAATGGTTGGCCCTGCAATAGCATCTTTTCTCAACATAGAGTTTAAAGGGCTCTTTCAAGCTTCTCCTAAAGTATGAATTCGTGCGTGCCAGAATACAGTAAAGCTTCACTAGGTAAATAATACAGTTAACACTTGCCAATAAGGAAAAGTGGAGCCAAGTAAAATGTAAGCCCCTTATTGCAACAAATGATGGAATAAATTGCTTGTGCTTCAGGGCTATTTATATCTGGCACGTAGCTTTCCTTTGGAATCTGGCTTCTCTGGGCTGAGGCCCAGATTTAAGTAAATGCAAGAAACTACAGAATCAAGACTCTATTAACTAAAAACGGTTTGCCGTGCCCCTCGCCTACCAGGAGCAATATTCTTTATTGTCAGCAGGACATCGTTTTCCATTTCAATTCATCTTTCAAGTTCTTTCTAATAAAAAAACCATGAGAGTAAAGAACTACTCTTTCATTTTGGCAGGGTTCCTAGCTCCGGGGCTGCAGCTTGGTACCTCCAGGCAAATGGCAATAGAACCCGGGACTTCAAGTTCTCTCGCAAAGTAATTCTCTTTGAAGAACTATAAAGTGACTCTAAATGTTCTTTGAACTTCAAAACAAGCACATTTCAACCCAGTCCCCGCGGTGCATTTTTACCATATATAAACACATCTAGCTTCATAGGCTAAAGGCATGAAAGAATAAATTTGAGGGAAGAGTAGAACTTAGATTAAGAAAACCCTAATCAAAAAAAATCTAAGATGTACATAAAAAAAAAATCTCCTTCCTCTCTTCTGGACCTTCAGAATCGGACTCATCCTTCAAGGTTCACTTCAGATATCACTCCCTCCAAGAAACTTTCTCCCGGTCTCTCAGGCCACTTGAAAATCCTCTCAATTCCTCTCAATCCCTACTGTACTGGGCTTGGAGATACTCAGCTTATTTGACTAAGAGATTATGCGCATTTGTTTGCATGCTCGCCTCCCAGCGGGCGGCGTGCCATTCAGGGAACTGTCCGCCCCGCTGCCTGGAAGCCCCTGAAGAATGGCAAGGAGCCCTCCAACTGGCCTAGAATGTTCAGCAAGGCCTAAAATCTCACTTTCTTTTGTATGTTCATAATCCTTGTTGCCTTTATTGAAATGACTAATAAAATACAGATGTTTGTAAGCATTTTTACTCACTACTTAGATTTTTTCACTTTTTATTTTGTAATATTTATAGTACCTTTCATCTCAAAATAGAAAATGTACATTGGTGCCATACTGTAAACTAGACCACAGATTGTGCCCAACTGTCACCAATATTTACACACACTCATGTGTGTGTTCGTATGCAGTTCCTGTGCAATACATGCGTACGCAATCCCGCATATGTATTTATGTAGCCACCACCACAATCAATTCACAGAACCGTCCCATCGGCACACAGGAGCCCTCTCATCCTCTCCATTTATATTCACGACCCTCCCAGCGCCTCTGCGACCCTCTGCCCCATCACGTCCCTAACCTGTTTTCTATCTCTACAGCTCTGTCATTCTGAGAATATTACATAAATGGAATCACATAAAGATATATAAAAGTACACAACCCTTTGAGATTGACTTTTTTTACTGAGCATAACGCCCTTAAGACCCATCTAGACAAAGAGAAGGTGCAAAGACCCTGAGGCGGGGATGAGGCCTCTAAACCTGAAACCCGCTCCTAAAGGGCAGGAGAAGTACAAGGACCAGCTGAGAGTGAGCCGGACTGAGAGCCCGCAGACCTGGGTGTGAGGCTCAAAGACCCCCCTTACTGATTACATGGCTTTAACTGGGTTTCTAATCCCAAGTCTCCAGTTCCGCATTTGCACAATCGGCACCTATCTAACAGTGTGGCCATGCCACTCCGGCAGGGCGAAGGACTCTGTAGCCTGTGCTCCACAAACTGTAAAGGATTACAAGTGTCAGTTTTAAGTATCTTATCATACACCTTGTCTTCTAAGATTGCCATGAACGTTAACTAAACAATTTAATACCCTAGTTATAATGATCTAGTTTTGAGGAAGCAGCACTTGTTATATCTAAATGCAACATGTAATTATAGAATCAGCTTCTCATCATAGGTTTGCATTATGTAGCTACTTATTATTTATGCAATGTGACTTATCTAACATTTTTTTCAATCTCAGCATTTATGATCACTAACAACATCTAGACTTACTATATCATTTCAGGTTAAATATTTTTAAAGACTGATATGTAGGTTTGTGGCTGCTGCATACATACATCTTCTGTCAAAATGACTTTGATCCCTGATTCTAGGCATTGATCAGATTATTCTCATCATAATTCTATGATTTAAAGTTAAATCCAGCTATTTACTCCTTAAGTACTATGTGGAAAAGAGTCCCTAACATTTTAACTCAGATAAACATAGTACAAATGAGCTTCAGTCTGAGAACTGAGTCTGCTGGATGTTTGGAACAAGACATCCAGGAGACGGTTTTTTGTTGGTGATCTGGTGGGTCAGTTGCCTAGAATGTGATTCAAGCTTTCATTATGATTCCTCATCAGAGTTTTGTACTGTCCATTATGACATATATTATATCTATCACAATATAGTTACATATGCAAGGCTACATTTGGGTATGTTATGAGGGATCTTTAAGTGTAACGTTGTGTGCTGTACATGTTGTTCAGAAAACACCCAGGCACACGTAAAAAGACAGTTCACAACATAAGACAGCACATACATTGCTGAGTGACAAGTGAGTAGCACAGACACCAGGAGGTGGAAGGACTTCGGGGGAGGGAGGATGGTCTGCCAAATTGGACAATCAGGAAAGGCATGCGTTGGGCTGGGACTTGAATTAAGGACATATGATTCAGAGGTGAAGGAAGAGGAGGAAGATATTTCCAGAAAGGCATTGCGAAGGACTAGAGGTGGCATCATGAAGGATGTTTATGAAACGCTGAACAAAACAATGGAGCTGGAACTGAGGGCAGATCTGAAGTGGAGGCTTTGTATAGGAATACATCCAGAAGGAAGGGTGAAAAGTTGGCCAGGAGAAAACATGGAAGATCTTGAATGAGTTCATCACTGATCCACACACTGTGGGTGGGAGAAGTAAATTGATGAACTTGTAGGGACAATCTAGCAATACTTCTGAAATGCATATTCCCTTTGACTTAGCCATCCAACTTCTAGGGATTTATTTTAAGGATATAATGAGAAAATCTCAAAAGATTTTTGTGAAAGGATGTTTACTGAATATAATAGGAAAATAAAACTCTCTCCCATACCAAACTAGTTACAAATAATAGCACCTCCACCTACAGAGTCGAGCGTGACTCGGAACCAGGTATCAGGATGACTAAGGAGATGGGAAGGTAATATAAACATGAAGTGACGAAGGCAGATCACAAAGTTTTTATATGTTATGATGCTGTAGAGATTGAAAACTCTCCCCTTCTTCCCTTCTAGGGTCCTTGGCTGACCTAATAATTAAATTGACCTAAGACAGGGTAACAGAAGAAAAACACATCTAATTTTGTGTATACAGGAGCCCCATAAAAAAAAAAATACAAGACTCAAAGAAGTGACCAGAGCAGGCAGCTTTTACACCTGCCTAACATAGAAACAATGAATCTGTGAAGAACTTACAAGATCAAGGCATTTGGGCTTGGGGCAGTAAATGAATGAAGAACCAACAGAGTTTGCTTATATGACTTCCTGGGCCCTCAATTCCTCATCTCTGGTGGTAAGGACGCCTTCCACCCTCCTGGTACAGGGAGGGAGCCTTTCACATGACAGACTCATTTCCTGTTCTCAGAGGGAACAAGGGAGTGTCAGAGAGTCCTTCCTGCATTGGCTGTTTCTTAAGTAACTTTAATTCAAAATAATCAATACGCTAAAGCGGCATGTTTGGGGTGGCATGTCCCCCTCTCTTTAAATTATAATATTTTGAAGGTTATATAAGAGAGGCAAGGAATACACCACAATGTTAACTACAGTTAATAGCTGATTTTTCCCCAACGGGAAACAGTCACCACTCACCTGTCTTGTGCTCCATCTCCTGGGGCGAATCTGATACACAGTGATAAGTTGTGCACAGCAGTGTGCATGGTGGTGCGCACTGTGGATGGCTGCCTCTCCTGTGGGAGATACTCCCTCACGACAGAGCCTTCCTGAAACCAGTGCCTGACGCCCAAGGCACAGTGAAGGGCAGGCAGTGTGGACCTGTTAAAAGGAGGTAAGCTTTCAGTTTCGCAGATCACATCAAGTAAGAAGAGTTTTAGTTGGTGTTTACAAGCCAGGCATTGTGCTTGTCACAGATGGTTTCATTTGTGTACCAAGAGTCCTATGAATTAGGCACCAGTATTATTCTCATTTTACATGTGGAGAAACCGAGGCACGGAGAGGTTACATAATTTCTTTAGGGGCACACAATCAACAAGAGATGGAGGCAGGATCCAAATGCAGACAATGACACAGAGTCCACATTGACTACTACATCCTTCCACTCATTTTGGTAGAAGGCAGAACAAAAACATCCATCCTGTACTTCTCCTCACACTACGACACCCCACTGCAATGTCCTTGCAGGAGAGTCAGGCCGTGGACTATCTAACAGGAGCATTCTGGGTGGCACCTGTAAATGCCATCTCTTGCTGGGTCTGGTACTTTCTAGCTTTGTGACTTTGGACAAGTCATCCACCCCCAGCCTTGACTTTCTCGTGCATAAATGGGAAATAACATTACTTTGTCTGCAGACCTCCCAGGATGGCTGGGAAGATCCTAGGAGGCAAAACGCATGGAAGTCCTGTGTTTACAAGTGCCATAAAAGTAAAAGGTATTATTAGTCATAATGCTAGCGTGGAACTCTCAGAGCAGTAAGATTGAACACCAGATTGCCCTGAGAAACTCCCCAAGCGTCATTCTCAAGGAGTATGCCACAGGATCCCACGGACGTTTGTTCCAGCTGTGACCCGACAAGAGTGATGTGCCATTGGCAACAAGGCCCCTGATTTGCACTGTGATGCAACACATGGTGTGGAAATGGCCACCAGTGAGTCATGGACCCTGAGGTGAGCTGAATGGACACAACCCCCAAATTCTGGCCTGGATAGCCATTCAGAGAACTTTCTCTGATATTCTTGCAGTAGGTCTTTTTGATTCATGAGGCAGAGCGTAACAGGCAGATGATGATGGTGCCCACCACACACCCTGCTTGTGCTAGGCACCCCCAAATGTCTTTCCTAAGCCGTACAGCACACCTGTCATTATCCCATCTTATAGTTCAAAACATCGAGGCTCAGACAGGGCAAGGCACTTGCCCACCAGACAGCTGAGAGATAGAGAGAAAATTGAGGGATGATGACACAATTTTGCTCCTCCATTTTGATTCCTATAAATTATGTAAACTCTTTTTCGGTTCGGTCCTTCCAAAACGTAGATAATTAATAAATCACATTATTTCTAGGTTTTCTGTTGGCATGTTAGTTGGATAAAACTGACATTGATTCCACATATTTTATTATATATCACTATTTTGAGACCAATACATGTGAATTTAATAAAAAATAGTTTGTCAAGAGGGAAAGTTTGTTAATTTTTAATTCTTAGAGAAATAAAAAGAATGTGTTTTTTTTCTTTTTATTTTAATCATTGTTCAAATACAGTTTTCTCCTTTTTACTCCCAATCCAGTCCCCCTTCCCACCCCTCCCAACTTCCCTCCCATGAAATAAAAAGAATGTTTACAACAAATATGACACATTCTTCATGTCAATAATAAACAAACAACCCATATAATTTCATGTTTGTTTAACATATAAAGTTGCCTCCCAAAATAAGCAGACAGTTCACAAAGAAAAAATATAAATTTCCATCAAATAAATGGGAGCTCAATAATAAATGGAAAGTAAAACAATGAGATCCCACATTTTACATATTAAGTAAGCAGAAATTTAAAAAATTTTAATATTCAATGTTGGTGAGTGTGGTAGGGGCATTCGCATGAGCTGCTGGTAGAACTGCATATTGGCACGGCCTTTCTGGAAAGTGACTTGGTGGTGTATTAACATCCCTCAACCACGTGCTCGCAGCCACAGAGTATTTGTCACTTGCCCCAGGAAGAATGTGGTCTATAGTACCTCCCTCTGGAATCTAGCCTGTGACTGCTCTGACCAAAAGAGCATTCTAGAAGAGACTCTGTGCCAGCCCGGGCACAGCCTTTCAGAGTACCGGCAACTTCTACCTCCTCCATCTTGAAACCTCAGTGAAGAAGCCCACCTGGTGGTGGACAGCCCCACTAACGCATTAGTCACATGAAAGAGTTACCTGGGAAGTGGACCCTGCGGCCCCAGTGAAGCCACCCCAGCCAGCTAACATCACACTGAGCAGAAACAAGTTACTCCCAAATTGCACAACCGTGAGCAAATGCATGATTGCTGTGGTTTTAAGTAAATAGGTTTTGGGTTTAGAGGGCATGTTACATAGCAAGAGATACCTGAGGTTGACCCAACAAAATTACTTCCAGAAATTTGTCCTCAGCACTAATCAGAAATGCACACAAAGGTTTACATTCAAGAACATTTCTGGCAGAGATGCTTTTGAAAAACCTTTATGTCTAAATTAGGAAAAATAAATATACAGATCAGAGTATATTTATATCCATTATGAAAGTAATTTAAATGTTAGCAGTATGAAGGAGCACTTATGATATTCTTTTAGGTGGAAAAGTCATATAAAGAACTACATGTGCCCTGGCTGGCGTAGCTCAGTAGATTGAGCGTGGGCTGTGAACCAAAGCATCGCAGGTTCAATTCCCAGTCAGGGCACATGCCTAGGTTGCAGGCCACGGCCCCCAGCAACCGCACATTGATGTTTCTCTCCCTCTCTCTTTCTCCCTCCCTTCCCTCTCTAATAATAAATAAATAAAATCTTAATAAAAAGGAAAAGAACTACATGTATAAAAAGGAAAAATATTAAAGTTAGTGTGGTTATTTCTAGGCAATAAGATTATAAGTGATTTTATTCTGATCTTCACATTCTTGTGATAATTGCATAAGAAAAAAATAAAACCTTAAAAGAAAACTATGAAGTTGTGAAATCTATCCACAGATAAGCTTTAAAAAAATAAAGTTTCATGTTAACTATAGTTTTAAACTTTTCATAAAACCATTTTACCAAAGCATTCAGCAATATTGATGTTGAGTCATCTGCTATTTCTGATCTTTGACAAGCTGATAGACAGCTACATAACAATTGTAAAACCCAGCAAGAGACAGATTTGTTAGCAAAGGGCTTTGATATCCATAAACTGGATGTTAACACCCTGAATAATTAAGCAATCCTAATGATGTGACAGACAGTAAAATAAATTTTTAAAAAGCTTCCAAAAAATCAGACGAAGATCACTGAAAGTCTGGTACCTGCCCGGAGCTTTCCCACAGCCACGCCACTTCGTCCTGGCAACGGCCTGGTGAGGTGGGCGCTGCCCCATGTCACAGACAAGGACCCTGCTGCCTCGGCCGAAGTCCCTGCAGCGGCCACTGCACAGGCCCAGCGTGCCTGTTCCCTCATAGCACCACGCCACTCCACGAAGGTCAGGGTTCAACATTCCTATTGGATAAAACAAAATTATCAAACATAAGGACAGTCTGAAAAAGCCTTTTTTTAAATCTAACACAGTTAATTCAAATACATTTAATTAGAATTCGTAAGCCTCTTTAGCGGGATCATTTTCTTCTCACAGAACCTGAAGAGATCCTAACAAGTCAGGGCCAATTTTATGAGAAGCCTAGACGACTCTTGAGCAATTAAAAAGGGCTCAGGGGAGGGGGACCAGCTTCCAAAGCAGAGGTACGTGTGGCACGGCTCCTCTCCCCCTTGTCCTCTCTCCCAGGGCATGGCAGACTGGACCTTTAGTAAGCTGAAACCTGGCTGTGCTTGTTTTATTCCCTATTTATATTTTGTTACTGTTTCCAATAGGCTGTATCTAGTTTGGGAGCCAAGATGTGAGGGATGGGTACCACAGAGTGGTCCCTTGGGGCGTTTGACAGGATGAGATGGAGAGTCAGATCTCAACCAAGCCCAGTGGGTTTTCGTTGGTTGTACTTCAATGAGAACAACTATAACAATAACAGCTACAGTTTCCACAGTGTTTATATGTGGTCAGCTCTGTGCTATGTGCTGTACATATAAACATGATCCTAGTTAATCCTCCCAACACCTAGAGGTAGGCACCATTTTTCATCTTCATTTTACAGTGCAGATGCACAAGACTGGACCCCAGATAGGTAGTGGTCAGGGAGTGAACTGTTGGATCTCAGCCCATTCTCCTCACTGCCACATGCACTGCAGCCATCGGAGCTGGGGGTTCAGACAGAAGCTGCTTCTCTCCTCTTCCATCAACTACAGAAGGAATCAGGACTGTGAGACACAGAAGGGCCGTGGCTGGGAAAATGGACAAATGGGAATTCTAGTCACAAAAACTGAGCTGGAAGAGCAGCTTTTCCCGGAGCCAGGGCTGCTGGCTTCCCAATTCCAAACTGCTAAGTACCATGAGCCTCCTTTTAAAATGTGTTTCTATTCATTCATCATTCCCTATAAGAATATAATACAGTAGTTTATAATGACACACAAAATATAACAACATGAAGTAAAGAAGAAAAAGACTTGAGTAGACCTTGAAATACTCAGTCACCAAGATAAAATCATGATCAGCAGGGGCCAGAGTGTTCATTAGATTGAAAAAAACCAGCAGCTCCAGACAAGCACAACTAGTACCAATATTAAGATCAGGAAAGTTTCTCTCCTGAAAGCAACACAGTGCTGCGTGATGAGCAAGGACTCCGCCTCTCCAAAGGGTGAAACGCCAGGCAGCAGGGCAGGGTCGCTGAACACACAGACTTGGAGCCAGACTGCTGGGTTCTACCACTTTCCAGCTCAGTCACCCTGAGCAAGCTCAACATGCCTGTGCCTCAGTCTCTTCATCGATAAGTGGGAACCAGGAAGACAGAGGGGGTTAAACAATGGATACAAAGCCTTCAGAGCAGCGTCCAGCCCGGCGTGTAGGAAGCACTGTGTCTATGAGCTGATGTTATCACCAGCCTGGTCTGGAGCAGACCAGACATCCTCCCTCAGGGCCATGCCCGCCCTGCGCCCCTGCGCACCCTTCCCCCTCATCCACACGGCTCACCTTCTCCCTCCACTCAAGCCTTTGCTCTAGTGTCATTTTCTCCGCAAGGCCTTTCTAGACAATATTTAAAACTCAAATGCTTCCCCTACTTGTCTCCCCCAAACTAGGAGCCTACATCCCCTGTCACAATTCATTTTTCTCCTCAGGAGCAATTCTCACGCACAAGTAACTAATAACTTTATTTCCTTTTTCTTTTTCTTTTTTTTTTTTTTTTGGTCTACCTTCCTCCACTAAGTGAGGGCAGGTTTCTGTTCTCTTCTCAACACCTAGAACCTATGACAGAGCGTAGACACCCAATAAACAAGTGTAGAATGAATCAACCGCCACACTCATCACTGTACAGACAGTGCAGGTCCCTTTGAAACACCTGTAGGATAAATTAATAAGTCAAAAAGGGAACTTGTAAGTTGTCTGGACTTTTCATCCTCTGGTAATAATTCAGGAAAGACACTGAAAGTTCAACACAATTTAGTGCTGACAAAAGTAGTTTCCACTGAAATTTTAGGTGCCATGAACTGTTTCATACTCTGGGAATGAGCTTAAAACTAGTTCCTAAGAGTCAATTCCAGCAGGGACACAGCTAGATGAAATAGTCAAAGCCGAGTAAGAATAAAGCATTATTGGAATCAAATCATCACTCTGTCAGTTCTTGATAGAGCCAGTCCAAATACATCATAGGCTTTGTTATCTAATTCTCTCCTGACAGCACGGCAAGGACAGGAAAGCCAGTTACTGAAGAGAACATCTTATTTCATGCCCCAGAGGAATTCAAAAAATTTAACAAAGGCAGGTGTTGAATGTGCAGAACCTGGGGAGAGACCCTCGGCCATGTGGGGTCCCACTGAGCACCCAGAGGCACCTGCCAGAGCAGGCCTCAGTGGTGAGCGGCCGTGTTTGCAAGCAGTGGAGGGCGATGTAGCAGAAGGGAAAACATGCCACAGTACGGGCAGCAGAGGCCGGAGGGGTGAGTCAGGCTGCGGGTGGAGCTAGGAAGCTCTCCCAGTCGCAAAGGCAGACTGACCCGTGTCGCCCATGTGTGGGAATGTGCCAGCCTCGCGGCACTGGCCGTTTCCGTACACCACTCTCTAGCCAAACGAAAAGGTTCGGGGAGCCCTCATTTCCATGGTAAATGAGATGTCTTCACAGGGTGTTCAGAAGAACATTGAATCGACTAAGGTGGCATTCTGAGCATTCTGCTGCTGTCCTCACCTTTGTTCCTGCCGGCTGTGGTCTGAGCGCAGACCTCAGGGAGGCCCCCAGCACCAGGGAGAATTGTGTGGCAGGGACTGCTGGTTGTGAATGAGCCGGGGTCTGTGCTCATTCACAGACACTGGGGCGAGGCCCTCCTCTCCCCTCAGCTCTGACTCAACCACCATCCACTTAGTGGGCCTTCACTCTAGTGCTCTGGTCCTTAATGAAACTCAGTCTCCTCTTAGTTCTGTTGTTGTTTGGGGTTTTTTATTTTTTAGTGTGCTTCTTCTCTCACAGTTAAACTACAGACTCCTTAAGGGGCAAAGACTACATTTTAAAATTCTTCTTTCGCACCCACAGAACTGAGCATTGTTGAACTGATATTTAACACTGTATGAGTTTAAGGTGTACAACACGACTCGGATGGAGTCAGGATCCTATACTTTCCCACTCCCACCCTCCCATCCGGAAATGCTTGTACTGCAAAGTGGTTACCACGGCAGCGTTGGGTGGCATCTCCATCACTTTTGGTTTTGTTCATCTTTTCAGCTCTTAGTTTCATTGATTGTTTCTATTATTTTCCTGGTCTCTATCTCATTTATTTCCACTCTGATCTTTGTTCCTTCCTTCCTTCTGCTAGCTTTGGACTTAGTTTATTCTTCTTGGTGTAGTTCCTCAAGATGTAAAATTAATTATTTAATATCTTTCTTTTCTCTTAATGTAGGTATTTCTCACTTGTAAAGTTCCTTTATAGATGTGCTTTTGCTCCATCCCATAGGTTTTGGTATATTGTTTTTCAATTTTTGTTTCAAAAATTTTTTTTAATTTTCCATTTCATTTCTTTGACCCACTGGTTTTTCATAGGCATGTTGTTTAATTTCCACATATTTATTAATTATTCTTCTTTCTCTTGTCATTGATTTCTAGATTCATATACCGCTATGGTCAGAAAAGATACTTGGTATGATATTAATCTTCTTAAATGTGCAAGATTTGTTTTGTGAACTGTCATAGGATCTATCCTGGAGAATGTTCCATGTGCACTCGAGAAGAATGTGTATTCTGGGGGTTGGGTGGAATGTTCTGTACATGTCTATTAGGTCCATTGGTATGAAGTGTACTTCAAGTGCAATGCTTCCTTGTTAAGTTTTAGTCTGTATGACTGATCTATCCATTGTTAAAAGTGGTGTATTGAAGCTCTCTAAAATTATTGTATCATTGTCTATTTCTCCCTTCAGATGTTAGCATTTGCTCAATATATCTAGGTGCTCTGATGATGAATGTATATATACTAATGATTATTACAACTTCTTGATGAATTGACCTCCTTATCATCGTATAATGATATTGCCTCTTGTTACCATTTTTGGCTTAAAGTCTGTTTATTTTTTTTATTTTTTATCCATTCATCCATTCTGTGCCTTTTGATTGGTGAATTCAATTCATTTATACTTAAAGTTATTATTGACAGGTACAGACTTACTAATGCCATCTTATTGCTTTCTGGCTATTTTATAGTTCTAGCATTCCCTTTTTTCTCTCTTTCTGTCTATCTTTGTGAATTTGTGTTTTTGGTTTTTGGTTTTTGTGATGGAATGCTTTGATGCTCTGATCTTTATCTTTTGTGAATCTGCTACAGGTTTTTGCTTCATGGTTACCATGAGGTTTACATAAGATATTCTATAGCTAAAACGGTACATTTTAAGTTGATAGCAACTTCTATTATACACAAAAGCGGTATTCTTTTATGTGTTTGATGTCACAATTTACCTTTTCTTATATTTTGTATTTGTTAACAAACTATAGTAGCTATAGTTATTTTTAACATTCCGGTACTTTAACCTTTATAACCTTTATATTAGAGTTAAGTGGTTAATATTTAACCACCATCTTACAGTATTTGAGTATTCTGAATTTGACTAAACTGTTTCCTTTACCAGTATATTATATATTTTTGTATGCTTTCATGTTATTAATTAGCATCCTTTTGTTTCATCTAGAAGAATCCTTATCAGCATTTCTTCTAAGGCAGATCTAATGGTGATGAATTACCTCAGCTTTCTTTGTCTGGGGAAGCCTTTATGTCCCCATTTCCAAAGGATAACTTTGCCAGATACAGTATTCTTAGTTGGCGGTTTGGGTTTGTTTGTTTTTTAGCACTTTGATATATCATCCCACTCTCTCCTGGCTTGGAAGGTTTATTTTGAGAAATCCACTGTTTCCTTGTAAGTGGCAAGCTTCCTTTCTCCTGCTGCCTTTAAGATTTCTCTTTGTTTTTAATTTTGAGTTTTATTCTAATGTGTCTTGGAGAGAATCTCTTTAAGTAGAATTTGTTTGGTGACTTATGAGATTCATGAACTTGGATACGTAGGTATCACCCCAGATTTAGGGAGCCCTCAGCCATTGTTTCTTAAATAAGCTTTCTGCCCCTTCTTCTTTCTCTTCTCCTTCTGAAACTCCAATAACTTGCAATATTTTTTTCATTGTTCCCTAGGCTTCCTCTTCTCTTTTTCATTATTTTTTCTTTGTTCTCTTCTGACTAGATAATTTCAAAGTTCCTGTCTTTTAAGTCACAGATTTTTTTTTCTTCTGCTTGATCTATTCTGCTTTTGATACTCTTTACTGAAGTTTTCATTTTACGCATTGTATTCTTCAGTTCCAGATTTTCTGTTTGGCTCTTTATGATTTCTCTCTCTTTGTTAAACTTTCATATTGTTCATGTTCATTTTCCTGGTATTTTTGAATTGTCATTCTGCATAATCTTGTAGCTCATTGGGTTTGCTTTAACAGCTATATTGAGTTCTTTATCAGGTAAATTGCAGATCTCTGCATCTTTGAGATTGGTTCCTGGAAGATTATCATGATCCTTTGGTGATTCCATGTTTCCTTGATTCTGCATGTATGTGAAGTTCTGCAGTGCTATATCCTCCTTTGAAGTAGCTGCCTCCTCCTCCAGTCTTTACTAATCTCCATCAGCCCTGCCAGGGACTCTGCGGCATGCTGTGGATGCATCTGCTCCACACTTCTTGCCCTCTTATGGAAGAATTCTTAAGGTTGTATGCCTTCTCTTGATCCTAAAACATATCATGGTGGGTGCTGATAGTTTTGCTTGTTTTTCCAAAGGTGGTGCTAAAGTTCAAGTTTGTGGTCTCTCCCTGGCCCATGGATTAAGGTCAGCTTTCTGTATGTGTTCCCACTGCTGCATGGGAACATGCTCAGGGAGTCACACTGAGTGGAGGGCATGAGGATGATGTATGCAGAGCTCAAGGGGCACCTGTGGGTTTGTTCAGGGATCTACTGGCAAGGTATCCCCAGAGGCTCATGGCCGAGCTCCTTGATAAAGTGTGGGGCACAGTTTGTAGGATCCACATTCTTTTAATGCCCTCTCATATACTTATTATCTGATGCACAGGTGTGTGAGACTCCTACTAGATCCCCTTGGCATATGGTACTGGATCTCACAGCTCCCACAAAGGCACTTTTGTCCATGGATGGCTGCCAAATCATGGTTGTTGGGGGAGGGACTTCTTATTCAGCCATAAGGATGACATCACTCGCCTACCAGCCCAGCCCTGTATCTTTCAGCAAATCAAGCAATTCAGGAAGAGAAAACCCTGGACAACCCAGCTCTTCTTATCACAAAACTCTTGGATCAAGCAACTACCTCTTAATCTCCAGCCCCATTCCTACAATTTCCAGCTTCATCTCTGTCCAGCAGTACCTCTAAACTTTGAACTTTGTCCCCCATTATCCATCCCATGCTTGCTCTTTGGATCTGAAATGGACTTGGCTTCTCTGATTTGATCCCATCCTAACTCCCTGGCTCCGTCCATCCTAGGTATTGGCTCCAGCAGATAAGTCTAGGCTCCCAGCACCCAACCTGGCATTAGTTAGATGCACAAAACTGCCACCGAGCTCAGCTCAAGTTCAGCTTGGGGAGAACAGAGCAACAGTAAGTGATAACTGGACATGTTACAATTATCATGAGAATAATTGGGAGGAGGGCATGATCTTGCCATGCTCTCTGCTGCTTCTACCACCAGCAGCAATGCTGTTCCGTATCTTGGGTGAGCGAGGAGGAGTGGTATGCCTTAGCTTCCCACCATCAGAAAGAAGCAACAACTGATTTATCAGGGACAACAGAAATGAACGTAGAGACCAAGACATGAAAGTAGAGAAGACTACAAGGTCCCTGAAGGTAAGAACTATGGGTGCCTGCTTCATAATTGCCTCTTCAGGGCATGCCAGTACCTAACACATTAGTAGGTTCCCAATAAATTTATTAAAACAGCTAACTAGGAAAAGAGTAGTACTGTTTTTGATTTCCATCTTACTGCCCTTTAGACAAATTTAAGTCAATAAACATACATTGTTCCAATTATGGTGTTAGGCCTTGCAAATATATAGATGAAATGAGTTACAAATAGGTTTTACCCCCAAGAAGTTTACAGCTCCCTTCAAGCATAAGGCACACACTTGAGGGGCCTGTGTGCTACAAGCTTCACTAGAAGCATGGAAAAGCACCATGGGCAGGCCAACAGCACTTTATGGAATGACTTAGACTGTTCAAGTTGGGAGCCCTCAGGGAAAAAAGTGACATTTGATCTGGGCCTTAAAATAGGAAGCAGTATTTCGAGGGAACTTATAATGATGAGAACAAAAGTGACCACACAATTAAGACGTTATGGAGAGCAGCCCAGATGGAGAGCAGAGTGCAGTCCGGGGCTGCCAGTGCCCCTGTGGAGGACAGAGCTAACTGCTGACAGCAGTCTCTGGCACAGAGGGTCCAGGCCACACTGGAGATGTCTTAGAACACAGGGCACATACACTGGGGAGTAGAGGCTCATGACAACGCAGCTGTCCCCCAAGGTGGGCCACATGGCTGATGCCTCAGGTCACACTGGTCAGTTCTAAGGGTCCCTCGGGCCTCAGGGGTTTCTGGGCTGAACTGAGCAGGCCCTGGGAATCTAAGTCTGCCTACATGGGTCAGAGCCAAGATAGACAAGTATGGTGTCTCAGAGAGGCCTTGCAACCTCTTGAGCCACAGGGGTATCCAACCTTTTGGTGTCTCTGCACCACACCGGATGAAAGAGTTGTCTTGGGCCACACATTAAATCATTGTGACACATAATCACAAAAAAAAAAAAACAACCTCATAATGTTTTAAGTAAATTTATGATTTTGTGTTGGGTCACATTCATAGCCACCCTGGACTGCATGCCGCCCACAGGCTGCAGGTTGGACACCCCTGCTTTAGAGCATGGCTAGGTCTCCATGGTCACCCCAAGCAGGCACCTCCCATGGCGGTTTCCCCAGCTCCTGATGTCACCAGAGAACAGAGCCTCTCTGGAGACCTAGACTGGCCTGCACATATGGGGGCAGACATAGAGTGGGGGGCACCCTCTTACCTGCAGCCACCTGTACAATCTACAGGACGTGGGCTGCAACCCAGATACTGAAGCCCACATGGAAAGAAAAAGTCCACGACCACTCAGGATGCTCTGCGGATATTTTAAAATCAGAAATTTGCCTCTCTTGACTATTGAGAAGAGAAAATGGCAACTCCACTGAGAAAGGAGCTAGTTATATACAATTAGAGAGGAACTGAACCCCCAAGCAGTGCTGAATGCAGGTGACCTGAAACCCCAAGGGACGCACCTCAGACTTCTTGCGGGCCCCAGCAGAAGCACAGCTACTGACTGTGGACAGACCACGACATTTCATTGATTAAATAAGCACTACCAATAGAATGTTATCATCACAAAAAAACCCATTGCTAAGGAAAAAGGAGCCTCACTTAAATTATTTGCGTTATAAACTAGAATTAATGAGTGGTGACAATATATGGTAAATGGTACAAAAGTTTCCGGTTTCAAGATCATTTCCCCTTCATCGCTGTGTAGATGCCCACCATTCCTGACGGCACAGGCCCCGGGGCACCAGCAGACACTGAGGCATTCACGGCACCTCCTCGGCTCCTCGGGTTTCACAGTGAAGCAGGAATCAAGCCCAAGAAGGCTGCTTCCAAATTCTGTGGTTTCTCAACCCTGGTCAAGTGTGGCTCCCAGAAAGCCACCGTGATCCACTCATTTAATTTAGCCTTTTCCAGAGTTCATCTGTCAGGAGCTCTCTATCTGAGTATCTCTGGTGACAAATTCCTGTAGCTGACTGTTCACCACTCAAAGCACCTAACTTCTTAGTACCAACTACCTACTTTATGAAAATGTTTTGTAGTAGTGTTTGAAACAAATCGTCCTCATCTTTCTTTTCTGTATGGTACATGTTCCCTTTTGCACATAGTAAGAGGAATGTAAAAAAAATACTAACTTTATGTCTGTCTTGTAAATGTCACTATTTAGATAACTTCATGTATAGGGTAAAAAAAAACATGCTATTAAGGAGTTCTAAGGAACAATTCATCACAACTGAGTTTTAAAAAAATTACCTACTGCCTTATTTTAAAATCTGAATCCAGGAATATGGAAGGTGGCCAGTGAAGTCATTAACCTGTTTGCCGTTGTATTAGAAGTACCCAGTGCCCAACCCTGGGCAAGCAGGCACTCCCTTGGTACCTGACCACTGGTCCCCAGCATTTCCTGGGCTGGTCCCACTGCACCTCATCTCTGGTCAGCCGCATGGTCACCACCACCTCAGGACACAACATGAGTTCCCTTTCTCACCCAACGTTCCACCTGCAGCTTTGCCTGGTCTGAGCGGCAGCTGTAGTCTCCATTATTAGTTAGTGTAACCTTGAAAAGAGGCACTGCCCCACCTGTTGGGTGGGTAATGCATTTACACTAAAATCACAAAGGGACAAATGGAAAACCCAGCATAATAGGTTAGTGAAACTTGGCAGCAAGCATCAAATAAAAATATCCTGCTCTTCTTTTTAAACCTATTCTTTGTAGATATTTGCTGCTCACATAACTTGGATGGAAGCTACAAGCCAAGCCAAAGAAGGGAAGAGGAAAGAACGGGGAAGGAAAGAAGGAAGGAGGTGAGCCCCCCGGAAGGCTCTGTCTCACCTCTTTGGAGCTTTGCTCAAAACTACTAGGTCACTGATACGTGTCTCAAAATTACTCCAATACAGTAGTCTTTTAAGAATACTATATCTTTCCAACAGTTAAACCTGAAGAAAACTCAAAGATACAACACTTTAGGGATAGAATCTAAGAGACTGTGACACCTGAGTGGAGACACTTAGGGGTAAAGAGTTCCTTCTAAGACCTCTAATGCCACGATACCCTTTTAGAGGTCAAAACCAAAGCTCAGACTTGGTTATATCTTCCATCCAAGTTCCCACAACACTCATCCTAAAGGAAAACCACAAGATTCAACTGTCCTGTTCTGAGTATATATTCCAGTCTGTTCTCTTTGGTAATCCATAACCTTTTCTCTGGCGCCAGACTGCCCAGGTTCAAACCTCGGTTCTGCCACTTACTAGGTGTATACACCTTGGGGCAAAATACTGAGCACTTCTCCACCCTTTACGAGCTGTATAACATTTAGTGAGTGATTTAACCCTCTTTTGCCTCAGTGTCCTCATGTGAGTGGAGATAATACTATTACTTACCTCAGAAAAATCTTTGTAAAGATTACACAAATTAATGCACAGAAGACAGTTAGACCATTGCCCAATATGTCATAAGCCCTGCCTGCCGTTACTATTTCCGCTTGAGGATAAAGACATCCTGTGATAGGCCTGTGGTCTCAGCTAGAAGTGGTATTGACCATAAGCCCCAGGAAAAACAGAAGGTAACAGGAAAGCGAAGTAACACAAAGCAATGCCAAATCACAAATGCCACAAATCACCTGGTGGTCTGAACCAGAGTGCAGTTTCACTTTCTCCCCCTTCCCGAGATCACCCTTCTGATCAGAGATACAAGAAAGACAATGAACCGGAAAGGCACGCAGCCAAAGAAGGAATCTGGAAGCGAGAAACTGGTGTGCTTCTGTCTGGACAATCAGCCCTCACTGCGGACTGCTTCACCGCCCAGTGCTGCTCTGATCAAAGGTTCTAGCCCTACCCCACCCACTCCGGGCTGCCACAGGGTGCAGCCACGGAGAGAGGCCTGGCCTAGGACTGGCAAACTTTCAAAGCCACGAGATATAGAAGAAAGGGAAGCAGGCCTCTCATCTGTGGCTCTGCTACAGACCACTGCGTGACCTAGGAAGTCACTCAGTGACCTGAATTCTCCCGTTCCATCCACAGAATGAGAATACCTGTGCTGGGCACTTCATACAATGGTGTTAAAATAAGTTGATATAAGGCATGGGAAAGCCCTTTGAGAAATATCAAGTACTATATAAAGTTTCATTAATGACAGGGTTCACATTCATTTAGCTTTCCTTAAAGTCAACATATATTCCATAAAATATTCTATTATCAAATTAACCTAGCAAATGCTAGGTTAAGAATATTCTCCAGCTTCTGTACTGAGAGCAGGGATTCCCAACCCTACCAGATACATTGTGCCCTTGGTGTAAACATGCATCTTTGTCTCCTTTACCATCCAAAAACAAGTTCACAGACATGTCCTACACAAACATGACATCCAAAAAGGCCACCACCAGCAGCAACACATGCGAATGCTTGGGAATGACTAAACCAAAAGACCTGCGTAGCCAGACGCTCACATCTGTGCAGAGAACCGAGGCGAATGTGGCAGCTACAGGCACAGTCTACAGGGTTGTGCTATGCCAGTGAATCGAATACAACCAGGGGCATTTTCTTGTCATGTGTTTTCCTGAAATAGCAAAAACAATTCTTTGTAAAGCTCCAAGCAAAACAAAATACAACCTGCCCCTCGTTTATATAGTCCCTGTATTCCTAAGACATTCAGTGTCTACAATTATAAAATCACAACTACTTGGTGTTTATACATAGAACAGTTCTGTCCAAAGCTTAATGATAAGCAGATTTTTCAGCTTCATGACTATAGGGACAAGTCCCAGGAGGCCAGGGACAAGTCCCAAGAGGTCAGGGACAAGTCTTGCTTTTATGGGACTGTCTGTGCACTGCAGTCTATCCAGCACCCATGACCCCTGGGCCACCAGAGTGACGACAAAAACACTTTCACAACCATTTTATAAAACGTCCCCAAGGGGTCAGTATCGCTCTCTTAAGAATCACTGCTTCCAGGGCTTCACAACCTTTTTACCATGACAATGAAAAGAGAAAAATAGTTTGCCGATGCTAAACCACAGAACACTTTGTTACCCAAGTAGCTTCTGGAAAAACTATAGTTTCACTAATCACACTTTGGGAAATATTGGTATTAAGCGTTTTTAAAGAGTAGATCAAACAGCAAAAGCACCCTGAGTGCCTGCCTCTGGTGAACAGCAGTGAGAAGGTTGTGGAGATGTTTTCCAGGGATGAAAAAAAGCCTGGTGCTTTGTCGGGTTCTGCGGGTGCAGCAATGATACAGGATGAATAACCTCAGAAGGCAAGAGAGAGGGAGCTCACAGAAACTTTTCTAAGAGGCTCAGGCATCCCAGACACAGAGCCTGACTCATCAGTACGCAGGATAAATAGTTTTAGTTTTAGATTTGGAACCTAGGCTGTTGCTTGGAAGTCACTTCTACGGTCCTTGAACATATCACTTCATAAATTTATTTTTCAAGGGCTGTAAATTTCTCTATGCCATTTTTCCAAAAGGAAAAGGATTTGTAGACCTGTCCAGTGAATGAGGTGGATAATGTTGGCTCTTTTCGTTTTCAATTCAATGTACAAAATTACATAAATAAAGCATTGATTTACATTATTCTCTCAAACATGCAGGTTTTATAAGCACTGAAATAGATTGTTAAATTGGACAGCAAACCTGGCTCTACTCAAACCATAGTGATTATTTTTAGAAAAGAAACAAAAACTCCACCATTCAGGGCCTAGTGAGGCTCAAAATGCCCTGCTTTCTACTTGAGTGAAATAAACTTCAGTAAATAATTATACAGCAATCAGATAAGTGTGTTTAGTTACAGGACCACAGAACCCTAATTACATTGTCAATATGTTTTTATTTTTACAGATTTTAAAGTAAGTGTGAGAATAAATGCTTTATTTTCCTAAGTATTTATCAGGCATTGGCGCCATCTGGTGGAAATTTTTAACTAAAACTAAAATGACAAAAAAATCAGGGGCTTTCTTCCTGTCATTTAAAAAAATAGAAAAGCACATTTTATTTCTCAACATACTCTATCTTACAGTTTATGTAATTTGGGGACCAAATGCATCAGTCCACTCCTGCTAGTTTCTATCAAACTAAGATCACTTACCACACGGCCACACCTCATCTTTACCCAGATTTGTGAATGGACAGTTACCACATTATTTGTAAAATAAGTATTTGACGGTACTTGAAAAATTAGCAATAAAATGAGTGAATATACATTCGATGTCTAAAATTAACAAGGTCTACTTATATAAGGCATTTCTTCAAATCAATACGAGGTAGAAAAAGCAAAAAATATCTATAAGCACTGACCACAATGAGATATGACATACCCCATGTTATTAAAAAAAAATAAAGTGACATCACTTTATACCTATCAGGTTGGCAAAACTTATTTTAAAAGTTTGATATTAGCAAGTGCTAGAGAAAGTGTGTAGAAACAGGAGGCCTCAAGCATCACCGGCAGAAAGGAAACCCAGCAGTGCTCAGTCAAGTATGCACGCATATACCCCACAACCCAAAAATCACAGGCCTAGGTGGATTAGTGACTTATTGCTGTGTCGCAAATTACCCCAAGATTTAGAGGTTTAAAAACATTTTCCTCAAGTTTCTGTGGGTCAGGAATCCAGATGTGGCTCAGCTGGGTGCCTCTGGGTCAGGGTATCTCCAAAGTCTCAGTGGTCAGCAATCACGGCCAGCTGGGACCACAGGGACCTTAGCCTACGTGGGAAACCACCAGTTTCCAAGCTCATTTACAGAGCTGTTGGCAGGCTTCAGGGCCTTGTTGCCTTTAGGTCAGAGAGTGAGTTCCCTGCCACACGGGACTCTCCATAGGGCGGTTCACAACATAGCCCTCTGCTTCCCCCGGAGGAGAGAGAATGAGAAAGAGCAAGACAGAAGTCACGGATGTTTAGTAAACTAATCTCAGAAGTGAGAGCTCATCACATTTGCCATATTGTTTTCATTAGAAGGTAACCACTAGGTCCAACCCACATTAAAGGGACGAGATCAAGCAAGGGCAATCGGCTAGTAACTAAATGCAATGTATGCAAATGTGAATCATTATGTTGTGCACCTGAAACTAATATGATGTATGTCAACTATACTACAGAAGGGGGTGCGTGGGTACAACATGATTATCAGGAGGCAGGGGACACTGGGAGCCACTTGAAAGGCTGCCTACCACACTGGGTATATACCCCAGAAACTCCCAACAGATCGACTAAACAGGGATGAGATTGTTCATTGCGGGATCGCATTGGCATGGGTGACAGAGGAGAAAGGAATGGACATGATGACTTGTACGGACCAGAATCCATGTGCCATGAAATAAGTATAATCAATTCAGTTCTGTGAATCTAAGGGCACTAAAAACAAAGCCCAAAAGACAAAGAGTAAAACCAGTGCATCCTTCCACTGCTGTGCTCTAGCCCCCTTGAGAGTTCTCCTTCCCAGAGACAGCCACAGTTATTGATTGAGGTGTGTGTATGTATAATAAAGTCTTTGCACAAGCTAGTTTTTTCAACCCACCTGCCCTTCTATGTGCTGCTCTCAACATCTGAGACTGGGAGACATCAAACTACATTCCTCAGCTCTCTTACCAGGTGGCAAAAGGGCACTGAGGAAGCTGAAGACTTCAGAAGGAAGGAAGAAGGCTCTGGCTCCCAGTGTGACAGTTGCTGGCATACGTTCTGGCTGCCAAGAGAACGCAGCGATTCCAGATGGGCGGCAGGGGCAGAGGCAGCACCCTTTGGTGGAGTGACACCTCTTCAGCAGACCCAGGCCTGCCTGCAACAGTGAAGCAGCTGGTCCGCCCAGGGCTGCAGCACCTGCAGCTCTGATCTCTGGGTATCACCCCTCCGTCTTCCTTTTTATTGCTCCAGCCCCACTTGTCTTCCTTTCTGCACTTCCTTCTGGTGCTTCATATCAGTACAGAGAAGAAAGACCATCTGAAAAACACTGCTTTTCTATTAACTTCATAACGATAGGACCCCACAATTTTTTAAATAACTAAGTTCCCATTTTACAGATAAAATTATTTAGGTAGGTATTTGCCTTCGGGTCACCGCTGGGATTTGAACCCAGTACATCCAGCTCCTAAGCCTATCACTGAACTCTATTCTATACTTTGTTTCACACACGTGTAAGTAAAATTGTATTCCCCCATGATGTCACATAAAAGAAAGAAATGTGATAGCATGGTAAAGATAGCTAAATAATGTCAGGGACCCTTTCAAGTAAACATTTATTTTGTATCCTCATGCTTTACAAAAAAGAAAATATTAAAAAAGAAAAAACAGTTATACAACAAAGAACATGACCAGCCTCCCTTCCTTCTTGAAGAGCCATTCATATGCTTAGGGTAAAATTATACACAGTTCCATACGTCATACTATAGTCTGACACTCAACTTCCCATGCTCAGGGGGAAGCGCCAGATAAGGGAAAGGTATTATCAGACCTGTAACTCTTTACTCTGTTTTGCACTAAGAACTATTTTTTAAATAACTAAATGAACTTCTAAGACAAGTCATATCACAATTTTAAAACTTTTATAAAAAGGCATTTCTATTATTCTTGCTTACACTGGAAAGTCTCAAATCATAGAACAATGGGGGTAAAATACAGGACACTGACAATGCTACCATAACTGAATTAGGTTAGAGTCCGAAGCGCGGGGCTGTCATGTGATTTTACTCCCCAAATTAGGAAGTCTCCACCCAACCGCCGTGAGCTCCGGTGTATTCCCAAACATCCGACAGTAAAGGAGCATGTTAGAGTGAACATCACGGCTCTGAACACTCCTAACGGAAAGAAACTGCTTGCAATGTCTAACACGGAAGTCTCCCCAGACTGCCAAAACTGAGCATTGCTAGTCCCCTTGTCTTCCCCCTAAAAACCTCACAGAAACTGACCCTCTCTTCTGTTTTCCCTTACCTAGTATCCTCCTCTTCCTGTTTGCTAACATCAGCACTAACAAAAAGAAAAAAAAAATAACCCTTTTGTAGGGAAAAAGGAATAAATGAATTCACATAAACACAAAACCCCAATTGGGTTATGTCAAAAGGAGCCCAGAAGCCAACCAAAAGAGCTCCAATGACCAATAGTAGAACAATTTAAACAGTCAAGTAGTAATAGATAATAACCCAAAGTTTAAAATAAGCATTCATGAGCCCTGGCTGGTATAGCTCAGTGGATGGAGTGTGAGATGGTGAAGCAAAGGGTCACCAGTTCCATTCCCGGTCAGGTCACATGCCTGGGTTGTGGGCGAGGTCCCCAGTACGGGGTGCTCAAGAGACAACCACACTTTGATATTTCTCTCCCTCTTTGTCCTTCCCTTCCCTTTTCAGAAATAGGTATTTTTTTAAAAGCAGTCGAGTCCATATTGCTATAAATGATTGAACAAATTAGTAAATGGGACAAATATCCCAAGCAGAAGAATTCCAAGTAATTTATGCAGATTTCCCAACTCTCAGGAGGGGCAGCATGACTCACTCCTTCTTGGGTACGGGCTGTGCAGAGTGACTTCATTCCAAAGTGTGTTTTACAGAAAGGGGAAACGGAAGAATTACTTTACAGGGGAGAAACCTGATAATCACTACCTCAGTCAGGTGATCAAAGCCAATGGCAACAGTGTTAAATCATGTTGGTAGTATGTACCCTCGATATAATCACAAAAATGGCACTTCACCTGTGGTCTTCCTCCCAATAACCCATAACCCCAGTCTTATCAGAGAAAAATATCAGACAAATTCCAACAGTGAGCCATCTTACAAAATACCTGACCAGCTCTCCTCAGAACTGTTATCAAAAACAAGGAAAGTCAGAGAAATTGCCACTGCCTAAGGACACATGACAGCTAATTGTAGCATGGCGTCCTGGATGGGATCCTGGGGGGAAATGTACTTTAGGTAAGAGCTAAAGAAATCTAAATAAACTGAACTTTAGTTAATAATGATTTATATCAAGTCGCTCTTTAAGCATAACGAATGCATCATACTCATATAAAATGTTAACGGGAAGTTGAAATATGGGAACCGTCTTATCAATTTTTCTGAAGATCTAAAAAATAATTTTAAAATATTAATAATTCCATTAGAACAGAAAATAAATTCCAAAATGTTGACTGTGACAATCTCCCTAGTGTGGGCACATGGGCAATTTGTGCTTTTGTCTTCACAGTTCTCTGAGACATACACATATTTTCTAGCATGAACTCTCTGCTGCTCTAAAAAGCATATGCATGCAAAATGTTTTTTCTCAACTTGTTTAAATGCTGAGCACTAAATCTATGATTATAATCTTTTAAGGATTTTATTTATTTTTAGAGAAGGAAAGGGAGGGAGAAAGAGAGGGAGAGAAACACTGATGTGAGGGCAACATTGCTTGGTTGCCTTCCGCACATGCCCCAACCAGGGACCGAACCCACAACCCAGGTTATGTGCCCCGACCAGGAAGCGAACCAGCGACCTTTTGCATTGCAGGATGATGCCCAACCAACTGAGCCATGTTGGTCAGGGGTGTGATTATAAATTTTAAATAAATACTATTTACTGAATGATTACAATTTGTTGCATACTGACTATGCTTAAGAATTTTACCAATACTCTGTGTAGTGAGCAGTATTACCCCCTTTTAAAAGATAAAGAATTAAAGTAGAGGTTCGGGAAGTTTAAGTCACATACCTAATAGGTAGCAAGTAAGCTGACTCTAAAGCGTGCTTATACTTCTATATAATACAGCTTCTCTAGAATTACTTGTTCAGCATTTTGTAAACTAGTGCTAGTATATGTATTATTTTAAAGTGCTTTACCACAACACTATGAAGTGGGTTATAAATACCCACACTTAGGTGAAATAGGTTGTGTGACAGGCACCTCTGCAGTGCAAACCCCCCCAAAACAAAACAAAACCTCCATCAAATACAGCAACATAAACAGCACTGCCATGTAACACAGCAGCCAGCAAACCTACTGCTAGTGGATTTTAAACACTATAGAGGTCTTGTTTCACCAGAAGGCACCCTGAATTGTGCCTCGCCCCTAGGCAAACAAGGCAGTCCTTTCACACTGTATAGTCACAGAACTGAAACTGAGCATTCTCCTTACACTATTTTGAAGTTCAAAGAGATCATGTAGATGGACTCCTTGCCTTCAAGGCTCGCCGCCAGGAGGCTCTAGTCAACCCTACACGTGACGGGACAAACGGAGAACGTGTGGCGTCCATCTGTTATCATGATGCCATTCGGTGAGCCCTTCATTCACAGGATGATTTGACTGATGAGGCTGGCCTATTTTTCAGTAAATTGCTCTATTTTAGGTAAATGAGATCCTATCGTGAAAATCAGCCACAGTAGACTGTGTATGGGGCCCGGACGAGGAAAATCCAAACCCTGCCCAGAGACATTACAATATCAGCACCCACGAACAAGAGCAAATACACACAGAAGCACACCTGTCCAAAGGACACAGGAACCAGGTGATAGGGTACCCACCGACCAACTCTGGGACGTGGCAAGCATCAAAATAAAAAATCAACTCATACAAAATAGCCGTGGGATATGAAGTAAAGCACAGGGAATATAGTCAACAACATGCAATACGGTGCACTATGCAAAGTGTATGATTGTCTAACCACTAAGCTGTATACCTAAAATCAATACAAAATAAAATGGAAAGAATACTAAAAAATTAATCTGAAAATAAAAAAGTAGACAAAAGACTTGAGACATTCAGATAATAAGCACATGAAAAGATGCTCAACACAATTAGCCATTAGGAAAAAAAACAAAACTACAAAAATACATCATCATCCACTTACTCAGATAGCTTAAAAAAAAGAAACTGACACCACCAGGTAGCGGTGAGGATGCAGAGTAACTGCAATGTTCATACACAGCTGGTGGGAAGCAAAACGGTACAAACCACTTTGGAAAAGTTTGGCAGATTCTTATAAAGTCACATACATGAGTATATACACTTACAGGACCCGGCAAGTTTTTTATTCACCCAAATAAAATGAAAACCTGTACAGAAATGTTCATAGCAGCTTTACTCCTACTCACAACCTGGAAGTTCAAATGTGCCTCAACAGGAGAACGGAGAAACTGTGGTATGCTACATCCACTTAATGCAGCATCACTCCAAGTACCAAGAACAAGCTCCTGATGCACATGTCTTGGATGAATCTCAAGTACACCATGTTAAGGGGGCAGGGGCGGGAATCATGCTCAAAGGCTACTGTATGATTTCACTTACATATGTTGGAAAAAGCAAATCCTAGGTCAGAAAACAGACCAGAAGCTGCCAGGGTTACGGTGAGGGGAAGGGTTTGAAAACAAAGGAATGGCTAATGAAGTTTTGGGGCATTTGAGGAGAATGACAAAATCGTTCTGTATTTTGATTGTGGTGAGGATAACATGAATCTGTGTTAAAATTCATAGAACTATCAATCAAAGGAGTAAACATCACTGCCTCTAACTTAAAAATGAATTTTTTAAAAAATCAAGTGAAAATAACAATTACACAGGATTAAGACCTTTAATTCCTGAAAACAGAAAACCAGTAACCCGAGCAGGTTTGAGAACGTCTGGACTGACAGCACAGCGCTCCCCACACAACGCACGGAGGATCTGGCGTTTCTTCTGGGGTAGTCCTGCCGAGAGGGCTCAACCCGAATCTGTTAGGAGAAAACATTGGGCAAACCCATACTGAAGTTGGCCTCTTCAAAACTGTCTATTACATAGAACATAAACTCAGTAACTGGCCCAGGTAAAAGTCTGAAAGTCATGAGAACCCAAGGCAAAACACAATCTTAGATTTGTTTTTTCTGTAGAGGACTGCATTTGGAACTGGCAAAATCTCATTATGATTCTCCATTAGATGATAGTATTATGCTGACGTTAATTTTCTGATTTTGATCAATGCACTATGGTTATGTAAGAAAACTCCTTGGGGGAAAAGGAAACAATCAAATATTTACGGTTACTCTTCAATGGTTCAGGAAAAAAATAATTAGAGAGAAAGCAAGCAAATGAGGTAAGTGTTCATATTTGGCAAATTTTAATGAAGGGTACCCAGGAATTCCTTGTACCAATCTTGCAACTTTTCTTTGCCTGAAAATATCAAAATTAAAAATAAATTATTATAAGAAGTAAACATTCTTTGGACTAAAAATACAGATGAAGTAATCTAAAGGATAAAATGAACACATCTATTAAAAGTAAAAGCCCAGAGCAAACTCTGGCCCTGACTCAATGCTGACCAGACAGGTGGGTCCCAGCCTTGAGTTCTGGGTTCGGCCATGGCCAGGAATCAGCCTGATGCTCTGAAACATCTGATTACAACACCAGCAATTCTCCCCCATCTGTTCCCTTGCTCTTTGATTGACTTTTGCCTATAAAACAGCAGCTTCAGGTACAGATCTGGCTCCAAAGACGACAACTGATCATACTGACTTAGAAATTACTCATTTATAAACTGGGTTAAAAAATCAGCTTTCTGTGAATCTGATTAATACCAGCGTTCCCAAATTGTATCAGCTCTGGGACATCCACAAGAGGACTCTGGGGCCCATGAGCCCGAAAACTCTATTCTAAAATGGTGGATTTATCAAGGTATATAACTGTGCAATTCTTACAGCTTTCCTCTTAGCTACATTCCTGCACCTGTCACAGCCTATTTCAACCAACAAGTTTCATTACTCAGAAAGACAACATCCAAAAGACTAAGACGAAATAAGATGAATAGGAGACTATATTTTTCAGTGGGCAAATCACGTGGCAAGTACTTAAACAACATAATTCCAGTTTGGGAAACTGCATGAGATATGTCATTTAAATATGGCACTGATGCAATCAATCACCTCAAGGACACAAAAAATGGAGAAAAAGTTTTTATTTTCATGTTTTTCAAAGTCTTGACATAGAACAGGTAAACACAGGCCACAAGTGGAAACTTTAAATATGCAGACAGAAAAGAAGCCTTACAGAAGGTTCAGGCCTTTATTCATAACTTCAGAATTAAGGAGCCCAGTCTTTAAAAAAAGGAAAATGTTCCATTCAACACTCACTCAATTTCCTTATGTAGTGGTATAAAGTTTTTAAATTAGCTCTTAGTTCTGGCACACATAGTAAGTACAATCTTCTCAGAGAAATACAATCTGACTATTTCATTCTCAAAACACTTCAAGCCCCAAACCAACTTTTTTTTTAAAGGATGTGGAAGGCACTTCTCATTCAAATCTGACAACCACGAAGATCATGTTTACTGCTTCATCATCTACATGCTGGATTCTAATACTCTTTGTGATGGTTGTATTCAATGATAGAAACTTATACAGAGAAAATTCCCTCCTTCTGAATTTGTACACCAAAATTTTAAAAGGAAAATCCTTGAAATGACAGGAAGACGTTTTTTGACATAAGCAGCTACTGCCACAACCTGCTGGCACAGGCAAAAATAACAATGGTATAAATTGTTATTTAACCTTTAAATAAGTAGTCTATGTTTGCTACAAATCCACAAATAATTCAAACATATTTTGTTCTGCAATAAAAATTAAGATAACCCCCAATTTATCAATTTGTAAAGACGTTAACAGCCCCTGGCCAGGTAGCTCAGTTGGTTAGAATGTCATCCCAATATACCAAGGTTCCTGGTTCAATCCCCAGTCAGGGCATATATGAGAAGCAACCAATGAATGCATAAATGAGTGGAACAGCAAATCGATGTCTGTCTCTCTTTCCCTTCCTCTCTCTAAAATCAACAAGTAATTTTTTTTTTTAATTTAAAGATGTTAATAAAAAAGATTAACTTTCCCCCTTAATGTCCAGCGATAAACTGAACTTTAACTTCCTACCTCAAATGAATCAAGGTAACAAGCTTATATTCAAGATTATTCTTCATATGCTTTTTTACTAAAGCAATCAATATAAAAGAATGTAAAATTTTGTTCTATGCTTGCCGATTTAGGTAACGTCCAAGGAATCACAACTTTTAAGCTTTTAAATCCAGCACTAATGTTATGTGAAAATACTTGTGTCTCAGAAAACAGCAAACCAATAAAACCCTATACCTAAAGTGGCCTAAATATGAGTAATAGTAATATTCTCCATAACCTTTGTTATCTAAAATTTAAAAGCCATCAATCTTCAGTACTTTGAGTGAACAATCAAAATAGTCATATTTATTCAGGTTTAAAAATAAACTTCTCCTCTCTGATATGGAGGCATAGGTGAAACAGAAAAGGTGGTTTTCTCCAACATCCCGAGCCTATTATGTCATCATCGAGTCACCTTCTCCACCAGTGGCATCCTGGGAAATGTGAAGGTCTTCAAGCATCTCAGCCAGACTAATTCGAGGTGCTCCTTCATCATCAGTGTCACCTTCCACAGGAATGGTGGAATCTAAGAAAAAATACAAGGAGGATTTCAAATAAACACATATATGGAAATATGCAAACGCCTGCCCCACCATCATTACTATTATTGAACCACTTTATGTCCACAGCTCTTGTATCATATCTACAGTGGGCATTTAAACATCCACTGAATGACTGAACTGCACAGACAGATGAATAAATATCTACCGGTGTAGGGGTCCAGAACTTGAGGGATCATGCGAAGATGCAAATGATATCAAAATGTGGTAGAGCAAACATTTTATTAAGTTTTACTGTTCTGAAAGATTTTTTAAAATAAATGATTAAGTAGAGTATTTTTTTAAAACATAAGAGCCACTTACAGTACCAAAGTTAAAGATACCAGAATATTCACTGTGGGGGAATACAACTTCAACACTCAAACACCCACCTCTGTAAATGTTGACATTTTTTCTAATTGCCTCATCTTCTTCAAGATCTTCAAGGAAATCTTGGTATTGTCTATAAAAGAATGAAGAAAATTTAAATATTTCACCTTTACCAAGAAGTATGAAGTTAAAAAAAAGTATGAAGTTATCTTTCCTTCATTTTTAGCACTATAAGATGTAAGATTAAAATCTTTAAAATAATATCTGCTTGTCAGCTATGCATGTTAAGTACTCTTAACAATTTTTTTTACATTTTTGCTTTTAAAATTACAGGATAAAATACAAAACTGAACATAGGTGATGTAAATTTAAATACAATACAATGAGAAGGTTCCTTCCCACTTCGCCTTTCCAAAAAAACTCTTATGACCAAGTTGAAATATATACACACTTTTAAGACTAGAGATGCAATAGTCAAAAGTGTACTTACATCTAATTAACATTACATATTTAATACACTTATTTTAAACTACATTATGAGATTATGTTTTAGAAATACGCTGTTCTGCACTGACAGTTAATAACACAATTTTATTTAAAACTTCACTTTTTCAGACATCAGTGTCTTTACCATCATCAGTAAGGCCACTTTACAAATCATCCAGTTCACTTTTCTAGAACACATAAAATCTCCATTTCTCCTTAATTTGAAAAATAACATATTTGATATTAATGAACTATTTTCTTTTCATCCCAAGCCATAAGTATTCATTTGCTATTTGTGATATCCACAAGGTAATTAATTACTTCTTACATTTTGACTTTTCAAATAAACTATTTTCAGTAACACTGCAATTATCAGGTCATGACCCAGGAAATAATAATTAATATGTGTTAAATGTCATAGCCTGTTATACTGATTCTATCAACATATTGATAAAAACACAAAATTAATTCTGAGTTCAAGAATAAATTGTGTGATGGCTACTTCTTTGTAATATAAAAACCATGAAAGGTTTAAAGAAAAGTGGGACCTTTCATCATCTGTATCCATGTTTTCTCTATCTCTTGCAAGCTCTTTCAGTTTCCAGTTTCTACGACGCTGACGTTTCGTACGGTCATAGCTCTTCTTGATTAATACCTACAAGTAACGAATATTTGCAAAGTTACAAAGTTACAAAGTTTCTAAAGATAGAAAATGAAAGGTTATGAGAACGCCAGCAAGTCACCAAACTGATGACAGTGGTTACACCTTCAGGAAAAGGAGGAGGAAGGGATCAAGAGGCAGTGTCAAGAGAACTTTTAATATTTTTCTCCATGTGCTTGCTATTTTATGAGAATGCATTCAGCCATTATTTGCATAATTGTTAAAATTTACTAACTGTAATTTTTAGCAATTTAAAATTGTTTTTCCTTTATTCTCAAAGCTTCAGGTGTCTGGTGTGTTTTTCACACCATTGTTCAGTTTTTAGCTACCGTTCACCTAAGTCCTTCTGAAACATTATCATAGACACTTTTTCTCCTTTGTATTCCTACTAATAAGCACTTATAGAACTACATATATATATATATATATATATATATATATATATGTCTTTCACAACTGTATATCCTAGAACAGTTTTAAAAATTGCAGCATGAATAAAGAATTTTACACAAAACAAACTCTTGTAAGACCATCATGATCTCCTATTACAATCTATTTAGAAAGAACTACTTAGACTCACACCTAAGCTGTGCTCTATTTCCTAATTTATTAACTAACTAAAGCACAACTGGGTGGTGAGGAGAGGAGTTCTTCTTACACCATGACTTTATTTTTGTCCACGGCTAAAGAGATCAATGTTTATTTTAAAAGATTAAGGAAGTGGGAGATAGGGTCTTTCACATTCACAGTTGCTCATGACTCTACTTATAAATTCTTGTTAGAATTTAACAGGTTTTTCCAAAAGTCAGATTCTTTCCCTCAGACTTGCTATTATGAAGGTCATTTTCATTGCAATTATATTCAAATTAGAAAAAGAAGTTAACTCTAAATGCCTTCTTAACTGAGCAATACATGAAATAAGCTGAGCCAAAAGAATGAACCTGAATAAATTCTAAAGGTCATCAATTTTAGCTGCAAGTGTATTTTTTTCTCTATGAATAGTATCAAGCATTTTGACAGAATATAAAAACTTGATTATAAAAGCAACAAAAAAACTCTTTAAATCTTGGATTTTCTCCACTAAGAAAAATGATTTAAAATGAAGGCCTCTGCTATTATACCTTAAGTGCAATTTCAAAAGAAATCTCTAAATTAACTTGTTATTTTTAAAAACATGACCTTGTGTATCTTACCCATAAGAGTTACATCAATCCTCTTTAACACAGGATAAAAGGGAAAAACCTAAAGCCTTACCACATCTGGCACTCGATCTGATTTCATTTTGTTGACATGCTCATCATTTAAGTTACAGTTTGCCAAATCAAATCTGAAATAAAAATAATAAAACACTTAATATCAAAAAAAATGTTCCCTTTCCATGTAACTTTTTATTTTATGGATAATCCCCCCCAAGTTCCTTCTAAGATCAAACATGTAATACATTCCCATTTCCAAAGTTTCGGAGTTCACTCTACAGGGAACATGCTTCTACAGGTCACAGTCAAGATGATAACGCACTCTGTCTCTGAGTTTCACACATCCATTATCATCTACCTTACATATATTTATAAAGAAGCAAAACAGACTTACATATCAATCTGAAAGATTCAGTTAGATGGCTCCATTTAGTTCACAATAAACAAAACAAACAAAAACCCCTCATTCTCTAGTAAAGGAACTAAAACCCTAAGAGCGAAAGGAATGTGTAAGACACGATGACGAGCTCGGCACCTGAATGGACTGTCCTATGCCTGTGAAGACCCCTAACATACATGGCTGCCAAAGTGAATTACCTGCGCAGCAGCATATGCTTAATAAAAAACTACCCACTCCCCCAAAGAGCTGTAAAGATGATCTGACCACACAACTTCAGAGTTCAATTACTCAAAATCTTGGAACAAATGACGTTTCAAGATGATGGCCAAAATGGAGTTAAGTATGGGCTTCTGTCCAATCCACAGTTTTAATTTACTTATTAATAGTAAAATGAGCTACAAAGCTCCTGGGAATTCTTTTTGGAATAAACAACTTTAGTATTTTAGAAAGCTTTGCTGGTTCCAGAAGAAAATCTGTGATGCTAATTGACAGTTTAAAATACTATAAAGTAATACAAACCCCAACACCAGGTCTCCAGGATTCAGAAGATGTCCCAAATGAGTGCGACAAAAATACTGTTTATCTGTATTCATTTCAGATGTTTTCTGTACCCAGACTTCCCCAAGGGTATGCTTAACAGGAAAGAAAATGAAACTCAAAAATGCATGTCATAGAAAATTTAAATACAATGCTGATTTTGGTTTTCTAATTTTCATTTTAAAAACAAATTATTTTATTTTTCAGATCTCTGAAACACTGTCAAAATTATCAAATTACTTGAGTATAGAAAAAGATTCACAATTTATTCATAAATATTTTTAAGATTTTCACCAAGACTTTCATAAAACATTAACAAGTCACCTAAAAACAGACACGTAGAATTTTCAGAAGAAATGTTTCCACAGGGAGATGGGCTAATACAGACTGAGCAAAGAGAGCAAGTGAAAAAGTAAAGGAATCTTAAATCCAATCCTAAGCACCCCGTGTGTTTTACAAATAAAGTTAAAAAATTGGGGTTCAGACAAAACAATCTAGCAATCCCACTGGCCCCATTACTACTGGAATTAAATTTTTGGATGTCTATTTTGAGGTACTACACTTAAAGAAAAAAACTATTGCAGAAACAGCATCCCAAGTTTGAAATTTTAAACTAGAAAACCATTCAAGTACCCCTCCAACACAGAATTTTACAAGAAATTTTAACTGGCATTCAGGCCTCTAGACTGAATTGAGTATAGCACATGTCAATACCTTTTACTAACAAAAACAGACCCATTAAGATCAAGAGCAATACTAAGAGTTATAAATAAAACTAAGGAATCTTAAAGAGAGGAAAATAAGAGGTAGGGATAAAAAGAGAGACTGAAATAAAAGGTCTCAGATTTGGGAAAAAAATGATTTTAAAAAAATAAAAAGTGAGTTGCCAAAAGCAGAGAGACTAAATCCTATGTGATAGGATTCACTTTCTAGCTACTAGACTGCTTCTATTTAAAAGAGACTTATGGCCCTGGCTGGCGTAGCTCAGTGGATTCAGCGCGGGCTGCAAACCAAAGTGTCGCAGTTCAATTCCCAGTCAGGGCACATGCCTGGGTTGCAGGCCATGGTCCCCAGCAACCGCACACTGATATTTCTCTCTCTCTCTCTCTCTCTTTCTCCTTCCCTTCCCTCTCTAAAAATAAATAAAAATAAAATAAAAATAAAATCTTTAAAACTTGAAAAAAAGAGACTTATGAACATGTTTTAGCTAAGCGTATTTTCTGAAAACACATATATATATGTTATCCCATTTTATATATGCCTAGGGAAAGGGATATTCTTGTACATTTACTATAAATAATAAAAGTGTATTCTTAACCATATTACTAAATTTTGTATTTTAAATAAAAATGTGAAAAGTAATTTGTCTTAGATTTCTACTGATTTTCCCAAATTATCAGAAGTTATTTTTATCTCAAAACACAATTATTATTACCTCTGTAGAAATGAGCACCACTACTATACAGATAAAGAATCTCTAAATATTAATTCACAGCAAAGGAAATCAGTCTTACATCCTTGAAGAAACACCTGATTTCAGACACAGGTAAGAACTACACAATGTGATTCTCTAACACAATGTAATTCTAAACATTGTGGTGTGGTGCCAGAAACGAAGGATGTTTTCAAAGGCCAGGAAAGTCATGTCAAAAGGACATAGGAATAGAAATATCTATTTAAGAAACTGAATCAACAATAACCTTCTAAAACAGAAAGCACCAGGCCCAGATAGATTTACTGGTGAATTCTGCCAAACATTTAAGGAAGAAATTATACCAATTCTCTACAATCTCTTCCAGAAGATAAAAGAAATAGAATACATCCTCATACATTTACAAAGCCAGCATCACCCTAATACCAAATCCAAACAAAGACATTACCTGGCAAGCAAACTACAGACCAATGTTCTCTCATGAACATAGACACACAAAAATCCTCAACAAACTATAAAACAATTGTACACCATGACTAAGTGGGATTTACCCCACGTGTGCAAGGCTGGTTCAACATTTGAAAATTACTTAATATAATCATCAATCACATCAATAGGATAAAAAAAAAGTCGTATGATAGTATAAATACAAAAAAGCATTTGACAAAATTCAACACACACCATTCGTGTTAAAAACTCTTAGTAAAATAGGAACAGAGGGGAACCTCTTCAATCGATAAAGAATATATACAAAAAACCTACAGCTAACATTATACTTAATGGTAAGAAACTCAAAAGATTTCCCTCTAAGATCAGATACAAGGCAAGGATGTCCTTCTTACCACTGATTTTCAATAACCTATTAGAAATCCTAGCCAATGAAAAGAAAATGAAATCTATACAGATTGGGAAGGAAAAAATAAAACTATCTTTGTTTGTAGATGACATGATTGTATGTGTAGAAAATCTGAATGAACAAAGAAACTCCCAGAATATAGCAAGGTTACAGGATACAAGGTTATAAACAAAAGTCAATCACTTTCCTATATATCAACATGAACATGTAGAATTTAAAATTAAAAACACAATACCATTTATATTAGCACCCCCAAAAATGATCTTTACGAGATCTTTATGAGAAAAACTACAAAACTCTGAAGAACAAAATTTTTAAAAATCCTAAGTAAACAGAGAGAAATTCAATGCTCACGGCTAGGAAGACTCTGTTGGGGGGATATTAATAATGGAGAAGGCTATCCATGTATAGAGTCCAGGGGTATACGGGAAATTTCTTATCTCCTCTTAATTTGCTAAAAATGCTCTAAAAAAGTAAAAGTCACTTATAAAAAAATGTTTAAAGACATAGAAATGATTCTGTAAGGGTTCCCAGTGACTAAATTTGGGGCAATGTAGGCGGAAAGAAGGAAGGAAGGAAGGCAGGGAGGGAGGGAGGGAGGGGAGAGAGGGGAGGGGGGGAAAGGGTGAAGTAAGTCAGACCAACAGGCTAGTAAAGGGAACAAATCATTATAGAGAGATTCACTATCAGTGAACTAGCCAAACGTTACTTGTCTCTTGATACACCATAGAAAATACACAGCATCACCAACAAAATGTTCTGGCCAAAAATAATTAACATAAATTTAAGCAAGCCTTTAGATCCACTGCCCAGTTTAATGGAACTACAAGAGATTAAGTAGCAAATTAAATGACATCTTGAGGAAACAATAAAAAAGATCCACAAGACAAATGTCCAAGTTGCCTTAAAAAGTTGTTATGAAAAAAAGGAGAAGGGGGCTATTATTAAATAAAAGATTTAAGAAGTATAATATTCATGTTGGATGTATGATCTCCAAATGGACTGAATAATCCACAAAAGATAATCTGGGACAAATGAGGAAATGTGAATAGACATGACAATGTTTATATATATAATACTTTGATCATATAGAAAATGTTCTGATGTTTTAGAGATGCAAACTAATGTATTCAGTACTTAGTATAATACAGCTTATATTTGATTCAAATGTTTGAAAATTTTTAAAAAGTCAAAAAAGGTGAGCTGATCATTTGGCCCTCCTGTACAAAAGTAAAGCAAGGAAATGCTTTTTCATAATAAACAACATTTAAAAAAATGTTCTCACATTAAACGAAAGAATAAACTTATCAGACAGTGTTAAGTCTGATCATTTTCACCACAATGACTATGTTAAAAGCAAACAACATATAAATATAGAATGCATCTTTAACCTAGTGTGGTTCTAGCTTTATTCATAAACACATTTTAGAATTACCTGGATCAATACAGTTAGGCGAGAAAAAAAAAGGTGTGCAGGATGAAACTTACCTTTTTTGATACCATTCCAGCACCTGCTTTGCGTTTTAGATCTCGAACTATGCTGCATTCCATCACAATAAACTCCTCCAGTTGTTTGGGATGGCATAAACTATTGAAAGGGTGACTCCAGAAAGTATTCCCATCTACATCTGCAACTAAGAATAAGCATAGACTATTAAAGAAGAGAAAGGAAGTACATTAAAGGTCAACAAATGTTATACATAACTCGGGAGAAGCTGGTGCAGACAAACTGGGAAGCATCAAGTCAACAGGACCCACAGTGGCAATCCACTCTCTAGAGTCATCATTTACTCCTACAAATCAGTCCAAACTTCTCACAACACGAGAGAAATACCAGGTGCTGAACATACCTTAAGTCGTTACTATCATCAGAACACCACAGAGCTCAGTGCCTTTAATGTAAGGTCAGAGCCAATCAGTTGTACAGTTTTCACGTGCTAGCACTACACTTAGAAACACTGTCAGTCATCTTAGGTACTTTTAGAGAAAATAAAGTTTTACCTGACAGATGTTCATCCAATACCGTACAAAAAACCTTTCTGACTGATGAATTCTAATCTATCTTGACAAAGATAACAAATGACTTTCTGGAGAAGAGCAAAATAAACTCAATTTTTAAATAACAAAACTTACATTACAGGAAATAGAAAGTGAAAAAGATAAAAAATTAAGAGATGCAAAGCCCTGGCTGGCGTAGCTCAGTAGATTGAGCACGGGCTGCAAACCAAAGCATCGCAAGTTCGATTCCCAGTCAGGGCACATGCCTGGGTTGCGAGCCAGGCCCCCAATAGGGAGCATACAAGAAGCAACTACACATTGATGTTTCTCTCCCTCTCTTTCTCCTTCCCTTCTCCTCTGTCTAAAAATAAATAAATAAAACCTTTAAAAAAGGGTTTTTTAACAGACTGTTAAAAATTATGTACAGAAATGATGAAATGAGTTAAAATTCATATTTAAACTAAGTGTTCTACTCGATTACAAAAAAGTTAAATGTTCCAAATTTTAAAATATTTGCTATATGCTAAAATTTGGCAATGAACTTAAATAATTAGTCACAAAAGTAAACTGAGGTAAATAAGTCAATTTCCATAAAAAAATGGCATAAAACTAGTAAATTTTTGAAAGTTCACAGAATTATCTCTTCAAGTGAAAAATACAAGGGTGGCCCTGGCCAAGTTGCTCCTTTGGTTGGAGCATCATCCATGCACCAAAAGGTGGCAGGTTTGATCCCCATTCAGGGCACATACAGGAGGCAACCAATCGATGTTTCTCTCTCTCTTTCTCTCTCCTCTAAAATCAGTAAGTACATCCTCCAGTAAAAATTTAAAAAAACAAAAAACAAGAGTAACTTATCAAAAGCTTTAATATTACAGTGTTTTATAAGAATTAAATAATAAAAATGCTAAGTAGTTTTTCATAACAATATTATTAAAAATGTTTGATAAATTACAACATAAATTATTAGAACTTGCTAGACAGAACTGTCAAGGCAAACAGCTCCTAAAACTTACCTTGCAAGGTGTTTGGGTCTATGAGATGGATGGCGCTGGTTACACGAATACACACACAAATCTGGTTCATATTTCCCAGGCTTTGTGCCAGTTTTGGAGACAGACAGACAACATTATCCTGGACATAAGAACTAACATTTAGGGTGAAGCAAATACTAAGTTAACAGTTTCCAAACAACACTCTTCGCTGTAAACTCGATCAAGTGCATTTGCTCAATCCGAAACATTTAATTTTTAATTCTATGTATTGACAACGTACCTAAATGAAAGAATCTTTAGAAAAAGAGAAAATAAGCCATATTTTCTCAAGATGATATTTGTTTTAATAAAAATGCTTTTTTTTCAGATCCTATTCACCAAACTATCGTTATTTCAATTTAGTTTAAGTGTGAATGCTTATTACTCTATGTTAATACTATACATTCTAAGCAAAACATTAATCATCAGAGTGATTTTCTAAATCTACTTGTTACTTCCTTCGATCTCCATAAAACACAAATTTTGGGAGAGCCACATGTTTCTATTTCAAGGCTACACGTAGCAATATGTAACCAAATATTTAATGCCCCAAAAAGCAGACTTCTATGTGTACACTGGGAAATAACACCAGCAATGGAGTTATCTGTTTTTAAACTGTATTAAAACATAAAAGCCCTGGCTGGCGTAGCTCAGTGGATTGAGCGCGGGCTGGGAACCAAAGTGTCCCAGGTTCGATTCCCAGCCAGGGTACATTCCTGGGTTGCAGGCCATGACCACCAGCAACCACACATTGATGTTTCTTTCTCTCTCTCTCCCTCTCTCCCTCTCTCCCTCTCTCTCTCTCTCTCTCTCCCTCCCCCCCCCCCTTCCCTCCCTAAAAATAAATAAACAAAATCTTTAAAAATAATAATAATAATTAAAAAAAAAAAGAAATGATTCTATAAAAAAAAAAATAAAAGAATCCGGGTTACATTTTTAAGCTGTATCTATTCACAATCACAGGCTCCTCCACTGACAAAACATTCTGCACATCCCTAACAGCATCTTGTCCAGTCCCTTCTTCTTAACTTAGTCTCCAAAGATTCATGAAAATACTCCTTTATATTATGTACGCATCCAGGGACTTGTATGAATCACTCACAGCACTTAATAATCAAGGCCTTACATATGCCCTTTCACCTAAATTTATATTTCCCAGGCTCTGCAGCAGTAAAATGTTCAGTTCTAAACCAGGGTTTTGCCAAATATGTCCCTCAGACCAAATTTGGTCCAAGCCCATTTTATAAGGTTTCGCTGGAATACATCCTCAGCTATTCATTTATCTATTATCTATGGCTGCTTTGTACAACAGCAACAGAGCTGAGTAGATGCAAAGGAAAATACATGGCCTGAAGTTGAAAAATATTTACTATCTGGCTTTTTACAGGAAAACTTTGCTGACCCTGTTTTAAGCCATCATTTCATCCCTTGGTAATGTACTCTATCATAAATTAGTGGTGACAGCTTTAAAGCTTAAGGATCACAGACCTAGGTGCAAATCCTAGCTCCATCATTTTGTAGTAATGTAACTTTGGCCAAGTCACCTACCCTCCCCAAGCTTCGATTTCCTCATCTTCAAAATGATAGTACAATTCACCCCAGCTATTATGAGATGTAAAGAGGTGAAATACACTCAAGTACAGTGGTAATTCGGTACTCATTGTTATTTGTTCTGATACTTGTGATGAGTGCCGAAACCAACGAGTACCAAATTATGAAGAATTTTCTCTTGCAGAGCAGCATCAGGACTCATACAAGTTCTGGCAAGTACGGGGAGTCCTGAGCAAATGCCAAGTGCTGAAACATTTTTTTCTCACCAAAATGCATCGAGTACACGGTTTGACAAGTTCTGAAGCCAACAAGTACCCGAGAATATGACTATACTTAGATGTTAACTTATATAAAATGCTCACAGTAAATTATAGCACTTATCATTAGTGATTTAAATATCAATTATAAATTCCTATATGACAGAGACCTCTAGATACATAATCCTTAACACACAGCCTTGTATACAGTACATCCTCAATAATTTGTTGAAATTTTAATACACTTATGCTTTTGAAGCAGGGTTTTACCTTAGTACAATTAAATAAAATGATAAACTACATTTTAAGTGTTATTCAGATTATGTTTTTAAATCACAAAAATGATTCCATGGCTTCATTTCCACAATACTGTTTAGTTTCATCTGGCCAAAATCCAATTTGAACATATTCCAAAGTGGTTCACTGATATTTATTTTAATGTCATTTCCTGTATTCAAAGTTTCATAGCATTGTCACGTGTCCACTAGGATCACAAATTTTAAGGAATAAGGACATTAAAAATTGAAACAAGCTTTTTAATTAGCACACCAAAATAAAGGGTATGCCAATTTTAATTTTAAGCATAATTACTTTTAACACCTTTTTAACATAGCTGAGTGTGTTAGAAATCACTTAAGGAAGTTATTCTAAATTTTTAACCAACCCCAGAAGGAAACCAGGAACTAGTAATTACATATAAACCAATTAATTACTTGCACTTTTTTATAGACATAGATTAATTAAATAAAAGAAAGTACCTTGCATATTGGAACAATTTCCACAGAAAAAGTGCTTTTGTAATTGTATGTGTTATTATGGATATCCTGAGAGATTAGTCTCTGTGAAGCTTTGTACCTACGAAGACAAAAAGTTAATAGTAATAAAAAGACAAATGCCTTATTTGTACAGTCTCGGAATATCAATTTTCACCAAATCAAATCACTGTCAAAGGTCTGAAACAGCATCCTGATGTCTGCTATGGTGAAGCCTAATTTCATCCAGACCTTCATCAATATGACTACACCCTATTTTCAACATATCTACTAAAAATCTCCAAAACGTGCCCTTGCCTCAGCCAATCTAACCTATAAACAGCATCCACTAAAAGCTACACTAATGTCCACAAATTTTTGTTTGGACATCTCATCTCATTTTTCAATGTAAACTCTACCTTTGAAAATTTCCCACTTTAGGAGCTAAAGTCCTTCCTCCTCCATTAAACTTTCCCCAAAGCCCTCTACCCCATCTTTCTTCCCTCTTACTTAAAAACATTCAATCAGTGGTTCGGTACTATAGTGCTTGTTATCACGGGGTGAGGTGTACATCCCCAAAGTGATTCTTACGTGCTCTTGAGCTAATACTTTCCTTAAAGTTACTAAATCCAATAAATGCTTATTAATTGTGTGAGTATCCCCACTACAATTTTAAATGTTTTAACACGAGAGGCTGTCTCAGTCTGAAGAACAGATGTGAATATACCCACTCCCAGCTCCTTGGACTTAATTACATTTAGGTTCAGAACATACCTACAGGGGACTGTACACTGAAGGAACTCTACCATCTTCTGAGCATGCTGCTTTGAAGAATAATAGAAATCCAGTCCATCTTTAAAAAAAAAAAAAAAAGCCACATGAATATAATTCTGCGAAATAAAATTATCTTCTACTAACATGACTATACAACAAATTAAATGTGTGGTAAAAATCAAATTATAAGAAAATATACTATATAACAAATATATTAAATATTTAATATAAATATATTATATACTAACATGACTATATAGCAAATTAAATGTGTACTAAAAATCAAATTATCAGAAAATATATGTATAGGGATATCATATAAGACAAATTATTTAACAAAATCAGACAAATGCTAACAAAAATAAGATTCATAAATTTACTTTCAAACATAATATTTAAGGTCAACAGGAGAGGAGAAAAACACTAAACAGGACATAGAAGGATATTTTATGTAATAAATGGAACAATTTACCAAAACGACAATAGAAATGCACCTAATAACAGCACTGAGATGCAGAAAAAAAAACTATTCAAAAGAAATTAACAAATGTTAACACATGTACAATCATTGTGGGGGACTAGGATAAGACTATCAAAGCCAAAATGACCAAATTAACCAAAAATAGGAAGGATTCATAGAATTGAACCCATAATACAAGGATTTAATAACTAACTTTCAAGATTAATTTAATTGAGATTACAGAACATGGTACCAAGAAATAATACATACAATTTTTAAAAATTCAAAGAACATTCATAAAATAATTCTGTACTAAGATTTTTTTTAACTTCAATACTTCAAATGGTAGAAGTTACTATAGACAACAGTATTTGATCAAAATGCAATAGTATTAAAAATCAGCAACAAAGGGATAACTAAAAGTAAAACTACCTGCTAAGAAATGTTTAGAAATATTCTTCCAAACAACTCAGCTAACTGGGAAACTAAAACAACCCAGAGTGGCTAAAACAATTGTAAAGATAAAGTTATCGGGAACATTATACTTCCCAATTTCACAACCCAGTAACTTGAAGTAATCAAGACAGTGTGGTACTGGCGTGAGGATGGGTATGTACAGCTATGGAACAGACTCAAATTCCCAGAAACAAACCCTTACAGTTATAGTCAATAGATCTTTGACAGAGGATCCAAGGCAATTCATTTGGGAAAGGATAGTCTTTTCCCTGAGAAAGCAGGATATCCATGTGAAAAAGATGAATTTAGACCCTTCTCTCACACCAAGAACAAAAAATAACTCAAAAGCGTTATTAACTTAAAGCCTAAATGTAAGAGCTAAAACTATAAAATACTTGAAGGAAATATAGAAGGAAATCTTGATTAGACAAGAGTTCTTAAACATGACACCAAAAGCACAAGAGATAGAAAAATAAACTGGCAAATTAGACTTCAAAATTTAAAACTTTTGCAATTCAAGACACCATTAAGTAGAGACATCACATTTCTTAATTTCAAAATATATTACAAAGCTACAGAAATCAAAACAGTATGGCATCAACACAGTCCTATAGATGAATGGAACAGAATAGAGGGTCTAGAAATCAAACCACACATATGCAATGAACTGATTTTAAACAAGAGAGCCAAGAATACACGGTGGGGAAAGGACAGTCTCCAATACACGATATTGGGAAAAATGGATATCCATATGTAAAAGAGTAAAATAGACACTTGTCTTATACCATATACAAAAATCAACTCAACTCAAATTGAGACCTGAAACCATAAAACTCCTAGGAGAAAATATAGGGAGGGGAAAAGCTTTATGATATTGGTGTTGGCGATGACTTCAGGGCTATGACACCAAAAGCACAGACAACAAAAACAAAATTAAACAACTGGGAGGAACTACAACAAACTAAAAAGCTTCTGCACAGCCTAAGAAACAATCAACACAGTGAAAAGACAACCTAAAATATAGGAGAAATTCATTGCAAATGGGATATACCTAAAAGGGATTAATCTCCGAAATATATTAGGAACTCCCACTACTCAATAGCAAAAGATCTAATAACCCCATTGCAACATGGGAAGGAGAATGTTGCAATAGACTATATAGATATTTCCCTAAAGAAAACATGAAATAGCCTGCAAGTACATGAAAAACGCTCACTGTCACTAATCAGGGAAATGTAAATCAAAACCACAATAAAATATTTAAAATAAAAACACAATGAGAAATAAAACTATCACTGTTAACAGGTAACTGTTTACCTAAAAATCAAGAGTATCCAACTGTAAACTACTAATGATATTATGAAATTTCAGAAAGATCAACATATAAAATCAATAGCTTTCCAATATGTTAGCAATAATCAATTAGAAAACATAATGAAAAAGTTGCCATCTGCAATAACAAATAGTATAAAATAGCTCAAAACACCAACAAGGAACACTCAAAATCTTTATGAGAAAAACTATAAAATGTCACTGAAGTATAGGAAAAAACTGAGTAAGTAATTATGCATCAAACATGGTTCTTAATGCTTCGTATATTATTTAATCCTCACAGTACTCCTATGAGGGAGATGCTATCATCATCCTATTTTCTTAATAGAAAAACCGAGGCTCAAAGAAGTTAAAGAACTTGCCTAAGGTCAGACAGCAAAAAACTGATGGGACAAAGATTCAAACTGACAAAATCTGGTTCCAGAATCCATGCCCTTACTATCAATGAAGTTTTGCAAAAAAAAAAAAAAAAAATTAGTAAGGTGTAGACATTAAAAAGTACAATTTATATACTGTGGTAGAATCAATAAGGCAAAATTAACCACAAGTGAACCATGCATATAAAGGAATTTAGCATGTAAGAATAAGGAGGTATTTCAAATCAGTGGGGAAAAGACAGACTATTTGGTAGTAGGTTTTAAGACAATACAAGTTAACCTTCTGGGAAAAACTCCTACCAGGTAAGATTAAAGATCCAAAAGTAAAATACAAACTATAATTAACTTTTTAAAAAATAATCTTGAAAGTGCAGCCCGCTGGCTCAGTCAGTAGAGCACAAGACTCTTAAAAAACAACCTTGGGAGTATAGAAAACTTTCCTCTGTAAGACACAAAAGTCATAAGCCATAGCTACATAACTAAGAAGGAAAATTAATAACACATTACACACTGCAAAAAGTATGTGCTCTCTCAGGCTCATGCTCAAACACATGCTCCCAAATGCATCCTCACTCTCTTTATATGCATATACATACACACACACAAGTAATGAGACTGACATCCTGAATAACAACATAAATGAGGAAAATACATATGTGAAGAACAGGCTATTCACATTGGAGAGAAATATAAATGACTAATACACATATGCAAATGTTAACCTTCATTAGTAATGAAGGAAATGCAAAATAAAACAAGATACCATTATTGTCTCCTTTAGAAGAACAAAAATTAGAAGGCTAATACAATCTTATGCAGTGATGGCAAGAGTTTGAGAAAAATGTAAACTCCTAAGTGATGGGACTGTAAAATGGCACTATTTTGGAAGACAATCTAGCAGTACACATAAAATTTAGAATTAGCATACTCATCTAGCGATTTCAACTCTTGAACTCAATGCCACAGAAAAACCACTAAACATACAAACACATGGGCATTTATGTCAGCACTGATTGCTGCAGCAAAAAAGAAAATGAAACATAAGCCAACTACTGTATTTTGCCATGTATAATGTGCACCCATGTTTTTGTGCACATTATACATGGGATTATCATGCCCATGCCATGTAATCATAATACTCAGGTATAATGCACACCCTTACTTCTCCTTCAAAAATTTGGGCAAAAAAGTACACATTATGTATGGCAAAATATATAGTAATAGGATATAATAAATTAAAGACGTTGATTAATAAGCACACACACAAAGTGGTTAAAAATAATGAAATAGAATCATATACAGTGAGATGGAAAGGTTTCCAAATATATAACATAACATGTTAAAGTCACAGAATATTTCAGAATTATCCCACAGGAGAGAAACCAATTTTATCACAATGTACACAGAGAGTACACAGCACACTATCTTGTTTTAAGGGGCTACCTTTAGGAATAACAAGTGGACAAAAGGGACACAGCCATCCTTTATTCATATATACTTCCAAGTTGGAATTTTTATGATTTTAAAAACAGTTACAAATACACAAACAAAACATTCATTTAAATCAAACCAAGAACCACTGTGGGGATGGGCGGGGGCATTAACTCTTCTGGATAAAAAAAAAAAAAAAGGAAGGAGGGGGGATGGTTAAACTTATAATATAATTGGTTTTGAAAGTGACTACAAAGTATGTCCTGAAATGTATCCATGTCTTTTGCTACAAAAAAAAATTCTGTGTGAGAATAATTCTGCCACAGTGATGAACAATAGTTAAGTGTTTACAGCTTCCTTAGCTAGAATATTTGGATCTCCTTACTACCAAGAGTTACTCAAAACAAAGTTACCTGGAACAAAGGTGTGGCTAGCCGCAAATAGTCAGACACTATGTTAAACAGGCAGCAAGGCTTTGTCTCACTGCTCCTACCAGTGTATAAACTATACTTTATAATACGTGCCCCCGTACTAATTGGGGTTTGCTTTTTTTTTTTTTTTGGGAAATCTTCATTGATAGTGAGAATATTTCTAAAACCAGATTCACTAAACCATGCTTCACCAATTTAGACTATTAACCTCAAATCTACTGATAATAAACTCAGGTCAGATACAAAGCCTACAAGATTTTCTTCAGGAGACATAACTGATACTCATTTTTCCTCTCCATTTAAAGACCAAGACCACACTTCTTAGCACTTTTCTCAAGATATACAAGATCAGTGATTAAAGGATTCTGACATCATTTCAAATGCCTTTATGTTTTAACTCACCATGAATCTCTTTGATACGAAGTGTATTCTGATACATTCCATATTTCAAAATTAACTGTTCCAGATAGTAGAAAGTTTTTTTGTGCAAAGTCTAAACATAAATACAATATTAGATTAATAGATGGAATGCAAAGAAAAGTCACCCATAGATATGGCACACTGATTTTTAAAACTAAAATAATTTTTACAGATTATCTACAATGCAATAACAATCTATTTCTCAAGATCCCTGGTGAACACTCCAGGGACCTAGACAATCCCTGGGGCATTAAGAATTTAGAAAAAAGGGATAGGAAAGGAGGTTTTATTAGCTGCTTATAACTGACAAAGAAAAAACACAAGCTGGAGGATTCACTCATCATCTTCCTCTCATCACCTTTTGCCTGACTTGGACCACAGCCTTCCAGAAATCCTTAGCTTCCACTCTATGGCAATCTGCACACATTTGGGGCTGAACAACATAATCCACCACGAACACTTGCTGAAGGATAGCGCCATTCATCACCTGATTTAAAAAAAAAACAATCACACTACTTCATTCTTTCCTTTCTGTTTAATAACAAATATTTTTCTTAAAGAGACACTTCAATGTTTAACTCAAAATATTTGTCCATGAATGCTTTGAGAATATCAACAATAAATCAGTTAAATGTAAAGTCACAAGTTATACTATTTCAAGAGAGACACATAGGTTTAATTCATAATTTACTATATTAACATTTCAAATTTACCTTTAGTTAAAGTGGTTGTGAGGATTTTTTTGCAGAATTTTTATATCTACATATATATATATTTGTGTATGTATGTGTATATATAATTTATCCTTAGAAGAAAAAAATAAGACAAAAAACTATCAAAAAAAGAAAACATTCCTAATTTGTTTCCAAACATAGCCAATCACCTGAAATCACCTCGGGAGCTTTTTACTCGTACACATTCCTGTGTCCCCCACCCAGCTGAACCCACTCTGACTTGGTTACTGTAAGTCACGATAACCAGCCAAGTCTGAGAAGCACTGCCCTGGCTTATGTTTTTACTTCAATTTTTTTCTAATAAAGTAACTTTGAAAAGGTTACCTTAGCCCACTAACCATAAGCAATGGCTGCCATTATGAGTGATCTGATCATCTGTGCCGATGATCCAAAAGAAAACAAAGAGTTAAAATTAAGAGTGTATTCATGTACTTTTAAGCTATCAAGTCACAAAATAACTTACCAACAGCCCCTTCATTTTCACTGCCTACACTTTAACCACACTGAGAAATCATGCACGGCTTACCTCTTTCTGAATAGTCAGTTTAACTTTAAGTCTCTTAGAATGGGGCTCAGTCCAAACAAAGCCTGCATCTACAAGCCGGACCTTCCACAAAACACAAACAGAAAAAACATGAGTTCCCTTATGAGGAGAAAAATATGAAAGAACAATTTGTTAATAAATAAATTTCCTAAGATGTTTAAGGAATCTGTGATTAGTATCACTACCCAACATAACCAGTAAAAAAAAAAGTAAAGTATCATAAAAAGTATGGCAACAAAAACAACAAATAAAAGGATGTAGGAGACTGTTCTGCATGGTGTGGGCCCAGCTCCCACTCGAGATGCAGAGAACCCACGCCCACAGATAGATTCTCCCATGGGGAATCAGACCTGCAATGTGCCTAGGCCACTATGAGTCTTGCTCTTGCTAAAAAAAACTCCTTCACCCTGAATTGAGGACATTTACTGCAAAGCAACTTCCTAAAATCCATGCTAAACCTTCCAAGGATGAGTGTAACAGGTCCAACTGCTTTTGTCTTTTCATTTGCAAATATCCCTCTTCTGTGCTGTGATTAGCAGCATTGGCTCCTTTGTTATCTGAAAAAGGTAACCACCTAAAGCAAACCTGTGCATAGTAAATAAGGACCCATCATGTAATGTGCTGAGAAAACCAACAAAGGCTGGTCAAGAAAAGGGCCAAGGCTTTTGCTCCTCTTGAGAGAAAAGCCATGCTGTCCCTTTTCCTCCACCAGACGCAGTAGTCTGTTGAATGTCTCATTTCATCCATAATGACTCGGACATTGCATCAAAAGGACAATCTAACAACTACATTAGTGCACCAGGTATAATTCAAGTAAAAATGAGATACTACTTGCATAGAACAAAAATAAAAACCTTTTCCCTAAAATAGTATACTATGTCTTGAATGGACTTTTTTTTGGACATTATACTTTTTATAAGAAGCAAAGACGTTGTGACCTCATCATCCACCAGAAATCTCACGAACACAAGTTTCTACTTGGATTATCTCTCTAATATTAAGTGTGTGGCTTTAAAAAAAATAAAGAATAAACATTCATTAGAGAGCATCTCATGCACTGAATATTAAATCCGTAACAGCAGTGCACTGCTAAATAAGTGGGATCAGCAGAGGCCAAGAACAGTTTGCTGTATGTGAGAGGCTGAACAGAGCTCAATATTGCTAATGTGGATGTTTTGAGGAAGGAGGTGAGAGAACAAGAATGGAGGTTATTTCAATAATTTGGGCAGGAGTTATAAGTAAGCTGAACTGGGAGGTACTAAAAATAACAGAAGCAAAAAGATCCAAGAGCTATTTAAGAAATAAAATCTATAGGATTTAATACCCAGATATGGAAGGTGGAAAAGAACAGATTTTATTAGGTTGGCCAAAAAGTCTGTTTAGCTTTTCTGTAAAATAAAAAACACATTTTTCATTTCACCAATAACTTCATTGATTTGGATATTTTGAGTATGTCGCCTATCCCCCGGTCTGGTATGACACTGATTATTCTTAATGTCTCAATTTGATCACTATCAACTTCAACTGGTCTACCTGACCGCGAAGCATCATCCAGCAGAAATCTCCAGCATGAAACTTCACAAACGACTGTTGACACATTCAACCAGTCACAGCACCTTCTCCATACACTGCACAAATCTTTTTTTTGCATTTCAGTTGCACTTGTACCTTTCTTGAAATAATAACGCATAATATGCCAGAAATGCTGCATATGTTCTTTCATCTTCAACATTAAAACGGCTACACAAAAATTCACCAATTTGTTCAGTCTTTTTTAATGTACACTGATATGACAGCTGTCATAATACAGTCTAACAAAATTGTTTCAAATGAAGTTAAAGACAACTAAGCGCTACTAGAGCCATCCTATGGAAAAAAATCAAACAAACTTTTTGGCCAACCCAATAGTATAATGCTCAAGTATCCAGCTTGGGCATCTAGATAATACTATTTTTATGACACAAAGAACAGATTTAATAGGGAAAAGATGCTGCATTTGGTTTCAGACATTTGCATTTAAGAGGATTAATCTATGAGACATCCAAGTGAACAGGTTCAGTACCTAATAAGACATAATATTTAGTCTGGAACTCTACAGAGGAAGCTGAGCTCTAGATAACAGATTTGGGAGATATCAGTGGGCAGGTGATAATTTAATTAAGCCCTGTCTGGTGAGAGCTGGACTAGTGTGGTTGCAGCCCTCCAGGGTAAAACTCTCCTCATACCACTGGCTCCCCAAAGCAAACCCTAGCAGTCAACAAGCCACAGCACACACAGAGGGTGGTAGGCAGCTTCTATTCCTTCAATCTCCATCTGCAGGGGTTGAGAGGATGCCCATGGACACTAAGACTGCCTTTTACTCAGCCCCCAACCTCCATCTGCAGAAATGGAGGAGGACCCTTGACCTCTACTTCACCATTGCCCAACACAGTCTCACCAAACTGTCTGTCCTCAGACAACCAGAACTGGTCAGGTTTACTGGGCCCTTTATCCTTCTTTACCGCAGCCCCAAATACCTCAGTCACCCCTCATCACCCACACTCCAAACTCCATATGGTTCCACATATTCCTTATTCTGTCCCATCTAACACTCTGGAACTCAACAATCACTACCAATGAAACCTCCTGAATCCTCAATCTTTTCACAAAACATTCCCTTCACCTTCTAGATCTCTTGATTATATATGAGGTCTGTTCGGAAAAAGTCCAGCCATTGTTAATATAATGAGAACAGTTTGCACAACATTGGTGTGACCTGGCAGCCAAGGAGAGTGGACTGGAATGTGCATGTGTGAACAATGACAACTTCACTGTACTAGTCAGCGGGGGTGGTAGATGTCACTGAATGGGCACATGTACCGTATGGCCATCACATTCAAAATGACTGAGTGAGTAGAGCAACAACTCTGCATCAAATTTTGTGTTCAGCCTGAAAATTCCTCCATGGAAACAATTCAGATGACTCAGAAGACCACAGCTAAGGGCAACTGGTGATTGGCAGATTCATCACAACAATGTGCCCGCTCATGCATCATGTCTCATGCAGTTTTTTGGGAAAACATCAAATCACCCAGGTGACTCAGACCCCCAACAGCACAGATTTCTTGCCCCAAAACTTCTGCCTTTTCCATAAACTCAAATCACCTTTGAAAGGGAAGAGATTTCAGACCATCAATGAGATTCAGGAAAATACTACAGAGCAGCTGATGGAGACTGGGAGAACTGTGTGAGGTCCCAAGGTGCCTACTTTGAAAGGGACTGCAGCATCATTGTGCTATGTACAATGTTTCTTCTATCCTCTTCAATAAATGTCTCTATTTTTAATATCACATGGCTCAATACCTTCTGGACAGACCTCATACACTGTTCCTCTGCAGCTAACTAAAGTAATGACTGATATTTTTCTCACTTTCCTCCCATTATTGGACCATGAGCCAGAGAGGTAACCTCCTTGTCCTTAAACTGCTTATTCCAAACCATTCTCCCTGCCTCTTCCTTAAATACAGCCAGGTTTGAACCTGAACTCTTGGGACTATGTCACCACCTCTTTTTATTTAGTTTTTAATTTTTTTTAAGATTTTATTTACTTTTTAGAGAGAGGATAAGGAAGGGAGGGAAAGAAACATCTGTCAGTTGCCTCTGACATGTCCCCAGTTGGGGACTTGGCCCACAACCCAGGCACAGGCCCTAGACTGGGAATAGAATGAGCAACCCTTTGGTTCACAGGCCAGTGCTCAATCCACTGAGCCACACCAGCCAGGAATTTATTTATTTATTTATTTATTTAACCACCTCTTTCTTTGTTAGTCATCTGTTAATCCTTGGGTCACTGCTTTCATTTCTCAAAGATTTTTACATCCTGACTCAGTCACTCCTTTCAATAATATTAATACTTAATGGTTTAAATATCCTCAGAAATAATCCCCCAAATGCCTTAGCCTCTCCTTCTTTTTGAGTTCCTCTCCCAAGATCTTGTCCCCACAAGATCTTGTAACTACTTGAATCTCTTACCCGCCCCTCCCCTCTCAATTCCAAACATCTGACTATCATCTACATTTTCAGCTCATTTCTCTCTAGTTCTGGACACTAAAAATCCTTCAATCTACTGAAATCCACAAATTGTTCATCCTACCAGCTTTTCACTATTTCCATCCCTATCTACTCACTTCCATCCTATCCATCCTATCCCAGCTTAATTTCAAGATCAATCATCACTCATTCCCATGTATAGACTCAATTGCCTTGGTCCCTCTCTCACTTTACATTAGTCATCTGGCTTAAATCACGTTGGTTAAACCCAGTGCTCTGCCTGCTCTATGCCTTACCTATGCAGATGATGGGGCTAGAGAAATACACATGCACACCACACTATTCTTTAAGTCTATAACAGTAACTCTCAGCCCTGCCCAGCAACCATCCATCATTCTGGAACACTTTCCCACTTGCCCAGAGGTCTATTTCATATCTTCCCCCCTTCTCAAACACCTGACTACTGCTCATGCATCTGTCTTCACAATTTTAAAAAAGAGAGTCAGAAGAGATTTTCCAGAAGCTCCCACATGCCAACACGTTCTTTTCCATTATCATAAATGAAATGTCTATGCTCCTATTATCAAGACCAACCTCTAGAATGCCCCAATAGAGAGCAGAGATCTTTTTTCTGTTCTGTGAAATATTCCAGGCTCCCAAAATAGGCTGGTAAAGAGTAACTGCTAGCCCTGGCTGGCGTAGCTCAGTGGATTGAGTGCGGGCTGGGAACCAAAGTGTCCCAGGTTCGATTCCCAGCCAGGGTACATGCCTGGGTTGTAGGCCATAACCCCCAGCAACTGCACATTGATGTTTTTCTCTTTCTCTCTCTCTCTCTCTCTCTCTCTCTCTCTCTCTCTCTCTCTCCCTCCCTCCCTCCCTCTCTCTCTCTCTCTCCCTCCCTTCCTCTCTAAAAAGAAAATAAAAGTAAAATAAAATCTTTAAAAAAAAAACCAAACCTTTAAAAAAAAAAAAAAGAGTAACTGCCAAGTATTTGTTGAATGAACAAAGAAAAGTATTCTTCCACTGGTATGCTATATCCTATCACTTTCCTCCTTCTTGAGGACATCTCCCAGACAATTGTTATGTATCTTTGCAGTTTTATAAATGTTTCCCTCTATACCTTATTCCAGGACAGCTTACAAATATACTTAACATCTCTCATCTTAAGAACTGTGTCCTTGCCCTGGCTGGTGTGGCTCAGTTGGTAGAAGCATCATCCTATAAACTAGTCAGGGCATATACTTATGCTGCAAATTCAACCCCCAGTTGGGGTGCATATGAGAGGCAACCAATCAATGTTACTCTCTCACATGGATGTTTCTCTCCCTCTTTATCCCTCTCCCTCCCACTCTCTCTCAAAAAGTCAATTAAGCATGTCTTCATATTAGGGTTAAAAAAGAGAAAAGAATGTGTCCTTTCTTTTGTTAATTTTTACTAACTTTTTTTATTGACACTGTTACAGATGTCCCCCATTTCCACCTTCTTTGCCCCCCTCTACCCAGCCTGGCTCCAGCCATTACCACACTGGGACTCACCAGACATTTGACAAAAGTCTAAAGAATAAGAGCAAAAAGACCAAGTTATACAAAAAACTGACTCCAGAGGAAAAAAAAACAGAGAAAGACAGAGAGAGAAAGACAAATCAGGAAATAGAAATGTTTAAAAAAAACCTATTAACAAACCCTCAGAATACATCAAGACTCTGACACTTAAAAATATTAGTGCTGGGAGAAAAAAATCAATACAAAGACAGGAAGATAAAGTTAAGAAAATTGCCAGGAACACAGAAAAAAGGCAAAATGCTACAAAATAAAGATTTAAAACAATACGAAAGGAAAATGACAAAGTTGAGCAGTAGTTTTATACATATACTTTCCCCCCAAATTATTGCATGTTAAGAGGCTCCTGATAAATGAATGACTAATTTGACTCTATATTAAATCTTTTAAAGCAGACTTCTTTTCATTTCCATAAAAAAAGAATATATTTAACTTTAAAAATGGAAGAACAGCCCTGGCTGGCGTAGCTCAGTGGATTGAGTGCAGGCTGTGAACCAGTGTCGCAGGTTCAATTCCCAGTCAGGGCACATGCCTGGATTGCAGGCCATGACCCCCAGCAACCGCACATTGATGTTTCTCTCTCTCTCTTTCTCCCTCAATTCCCTCTCTAAAAATAAATAAATAAAACTCTTTTTTAAATATATTTTTAAAGATTTTATTTATTTATTTTTAGAGAGGGAAGAGAGAGAGAAAGAGAGAGAGAGAGAGAGAGAGAGAGAGAGAGAGAGAGAGACATCAATGTGCGGTTGCTGGAGGTCATGGCCTGCAACCCAGGCATGTGCCCTGACTGGGAATTGAACCTGCGATGCCTGGTTCACAGCCCACGCTCAATCCATTGAGCTACACCAGCCAAGGCAAATAAAAACCTTTAAAAAAAAATGGAAGAACATTTGTAGTGGAGTGCTTACCAACAGTAACACTTAATAGTAACTTTTGAAAAAATCTACTTATATAAGGATTTACCAAAAATGAGAGATTAAAAAGATTCCTACAAAAAATTTTCAGCTATTTGACCTACCTTACTCAGGGGGGCTTTAATTTTTTTCAAACACAGAGCAAGAAGTTCTCTGGATTCTAATGCACATTGTATCCAAGTTCCTGGTGGCTGGAAATATCTGAGAGAGAAGACAATATACTGAAACCCAGGATCTCGCAAGGAAAAACAAAAATTTCCATCTACATATCAGATATAACACTGATTATTAGCCAAATATAATAACACACAGTTAATCTGAAGCACTTAACCCAAATATATTTTAATAGTTCTAGAAAACTTTCCATTAGGCCAGTAGCTTTACTTAAAAAGGTAAAATTCTGGGTATTTGCAAAAGCTGATCTGCAAGTACCATAAGAATTCTAGCGTGGATGTCAAAAAGACCAAAAGTTCCTTGAATCTATGCTCTGAAAAACAGGTAAAAATCATCTTAAAAGGGCATTAAAATGATTTATAATGTATATCTATAATGCTTAAGAACTGTTTATTTCTCACACACAAAAAAGATAAATTAATACCTCATACTATGTACCAAAACAGTTCAGATTATTCACCTATTTCAATTCCCTTTCCAAATTTTAACTGTAAAATTCAAGTTTTGAAATCTTACATAGCATCTAAGTTAAAACTGAAATCCTTCTTGCATGTGCCCTAAGTTTTTTAGCCCAGCCCACCAGGACTTAGGACAATGCCCAGCACAGAGTAAATGCCCAATAAAGGCTTGTTAAATACACAGTACTTTTAAATGTGTTATGTGAATCCTTTTTCTTTTTTAGCATACTTTTAAAGGTTCACTCAAAAATATTATACAAGTTGCTTTGTTATAAGCATGCCTTTGGAGTTAGAAAGGGCTTCGTACACCATCTAATGAAGCCCCTTAGTCTGATGAGGAAATTAATGCTCAAAGAGGTTAATTGGTCAAGAGTTTAAAAAAGCTAATTTGTGAGAAATCCAAGACAAACTAGGTATCCTGATTCTTTGGCCAGTGTTTTACTCCATCATGCTTTTAAGAATAGAAAATAGTTATAACAGATTAAGCTTCACACTTGCAAAGCTTGCAAAATGTAAACCCCCTGAAACAGCACAAACTTTCAGGTGTTTATATTATATATGAGTATGTACATGTGTTAAGTATTTTTCTGAGGAGATACACTTCTCAAATGTGCAGAAAGATTCACAAAACCCTCCCCCTCCAAAAAAGTTAAGAACTGCTACAATCCATTTGGGAAATCATAGGCATATAATTTTATACAAACGGTTTCATTGGGCAGTGTTGTGTTACTCAATGGTCTACCAGGCAGACATAAGCAGTTTATGGCAGTAACTAAAGTTAACAAATAAGGAATATAAACAATTTCGGAAGGTCTTCTGCCTTCAAATCCAGTCTTTATTTGAGACCAGTACAGATATGTGAGCTTTCTTCCCCCACCAACTATTGTGATTTTAGTTACATGGGAACATGCATAGATATAATTTTTTAAAAGATGTTGCTATATTACTTAAAACATAAGGTGATTTTCTTTATCATTCATAGCTTCTAGTGACTGCGGGGGAAAAAAATCTTTCATAGTAATAACAGATGGATGTCCTTTATAAACTGTTTTCACTCTTAAACACATCAGCTTGTTACCTATTGACTGTATACATCGAACCTATTAGTCTCTTAACAGAAACAGAACAGATTCAAATACCTCTATACCTTCTTCACCAGATTAGCAGGGCAAATGAAAAAGTACACTACAAAATTACAAATTCTAAAATCTTTGGCAACACAAATAAAATTAAATCTCAATTACATGCACTTTTTTCATGTACCTTGGTAACCTCAGCATATCCTATACATGAATCTCAACTGTGAGTAGGATGAACAGTATCATACCATACCTTTGGCATTGTTTGCAGAAGGATATAGAGACCTGTTTCGGAATGCCTTGACTGATGTCTACTTTACTTCGCAAACAGGCCACACAAATATTGGCAGGATTTGGACTAATTGCAACACCACATTCGCAGCACAAGCTTAAATAAATAAAGCATAAAATTTACAAATTAGATTTCATAAATGCACTGGTTAAATTTAAAAACTCTCAAACAAAATCCTTCATGTTAGGGCCATTAATATCTCTGCTCTTAAAGAAGCAAATAGGAAAACAAACAACCTTCAAAGAGGTAGTAGGTAAAGAATCTTAAAACACTGAGATTATAAGAAAGGATGACCAGAATTCCAAAAACCCTCAAGATATGGTTGATGTCCAAAGGGCCTAGAGAGTCTAAATTATTTCTAACAGTAGTCAGGCAGCATTATAGGTCAAAGGCAATTTTTTTAAAGCCTCAGTATAGCACAGGGACTGCCAAAATGTAAACACTTACCCAGAGCAGAAATGTTTAAAGGATGGAAAGAGTATCATGTCTAGTGATTCAGTATAACTGATGGGAGTGTCATGATCCTAGGCATACTGGGGGCAGACAATGCTTAAGAATCACTGATGTTGTCCAAAAGAAATGTTCTATAATCTGTGATGTCCAATATGGTAACTACCAGGCACGCATGGTTACTGAGCATGTGAAATGTGGCTCGCAAGACTGAAGAACTGAATATTTCATTTTATTTCATCGTAAGTACTTTAGCCACATGTGGCTAATGCATATGCTATTCGAGAATGCCAACCTAGAAGAATATATAATGAATACATTCTCTTAAGGGAAATATTTGGAGTAACAAACTTTCCAAGTAAAAATGAATCCTATTTTCCCAGGAAATAAGACTTTTCATTTCTTTCACTTAAGACAAAGAATTCCCCCCTTAGAAACAAAAGCGTCCCCCAAAGTTGGTGGGTTTCAGGCTCACTTTAACATCTTTAAATTTAAAGGGGACAGGAAAGGGGCGTGACTCACATGTGTCCAGGGGTGCGGTCGGTGGATTCTGTCATGTACTCCATTATGCTGTATGCCCTGATTTTAAAAAGAGATTATCGTGGGATTTGTCATTTGCCTACTCACTTCTTTATACAAATCTTTCTTCTGTCTCTCTGAATAAGACAACTAAGCCTCGTAATACAGCAAGTAAGAAAAACCAATTCCATTTGGTAACACAGGATAAATAACTTCTTTAATATCAAAACGAAGCGAATTCCGGCGTCTCCCATCCGCAAGACCCTCTCGAGCAGCAGACCTCAGCTGTCACCCGAGTGCCAGCCCCGGCGGGCCCAGGACGGGGTCAGCGCGGGGGCCGCGCCTACACCCTGGAGCCTGGGACTGGAGCTACAGTAGTCCCTGGAGGGTGTCGCCGCGCCCGCGGGCCACCCACCCGGATCCCGCCTCCCCCTGGTGACACCTCACAGGGACCCCGGACCCGCGGCGCACACGCGGCGCGCACGTGGCCAGAGGCCGGCCCCAGCCCAGAACGTCCGCCCCACTGCCTAATCAGGGACCCCCGCGCGACAGCAGCCCGGGTCCCGGTTCCCAGAACCTACTCAATAGCTCCGGGAAGGACCCAGACTTGCCGAAAAACCGCAACAGAAGTAGACCTATGCCAACGGCCCCTAAAGCCGGCACGCCACTGTGAGGATCTCGCGAGAGGAGAGACCCAAATCTCGCGGCCTGAGAGTTGCGAGTTAAAGGGGTGGATGGGGGCGGAGAGAGGGGAGGGCCCTGGCGAGTGGTGGGGCGGGCCAGAGGCGTGGCGGCTGCGGGGGATGCGGGACAAAAGGTCAGGTTCCCAGGCACGGCGATGCCTGAGACACATGTCCTCCAACTCCTCTGTTGGGTTCTCTTTCTTACCGATATTCTCCGGCCAGTGTTCACTCCAGCCCAGCCTCGCCCACGTTTCGGATATCCTGATTGGGAACTTGGTTCTTGGTGAAATGATTACCTAAAAGTTATCAGTGAACGGTATCACGTTACACGTAGAAATGACAGTAAAGTACATGGAGAGCCCCTTTGTCTCTTTTGTTCACCATAGTATACCTAATGTCTGCCACGTCCTAAATGCTCAAATGCTCCTTTATTCGTTGAACAGATGAAAGAAAAAAATCTAAGGCATAATTATTTGCGAAGAAGTTTATGCTAATTTTAGGCCATTCCAATTGGAATGTGCTTCCTGATAGTAAACGTACTATTTCCTTGTAACTTCATACCTTGAGCATACAGCAGCACAGACCATGTCTAACAACTCTTTCTCAGGACAGAATTTCAAGTATTTGAAGAATACAACCATGTTTTTTCCAAGTGTTCTCACCCAATTTACAAGAAATCAGCAAGGTGATCTTATAGTAGGTGATTGAAGAAGGCCTCGCATCGTTTCTTGCCCAGGGTACGTAAACAGTCTCCCATTCATTTTCCGTAGTTCCAGACTCCAATCCATCCTTTCAAAAGGCAAATCTGATTTTGTCACACCCCCTTGCTTTTAATCTTTCAGAGGTCTCTGGTCACCTCCTGAATTATTTCCAACTATCTGCATGGAAAGAAGGCCCTTCAGGACCTTACCCTGACAATCCCAGCCACATCCCTAAGCACACAGCCCAAATGCACAGTCCTCACGAGAACGACTCTGCTTCTGCTTATGCCTGGGACTCTCCGCCTTAAAGATTAAGCTGGAGCATCTTGTATTCGTTTTCTATTGCTGCCATAACACATATCACAAATTTTGTGGCTTAAAACAACACAAATCTGAGCCCTGGCTAGCGTAGCTCAGTGGATTGGGCGTGGGCTGCCAACCAAAGTGTCGCAGGTTCGATTCCCAGTCAGGGTACATGCCTGGGTTGCAGGCCATAACCCCCAGCAACTGCACATTGATGTTTCTCTCTCTCTCTCTATCTCCCTCCCTTCCCTCTCTAAAAGTAAATAAATAAAAAAAAATTTTAAATATTAAAAAAACACAAATTGATTTTCCTACAGTTCTGGAGGTTATAGGTCAAAAAATAGATGCTCCTTTTTTACATATGGTCCTATAACATCTTGATAGAGATATATGTCACCATAATAGTGCTAACAGCATTAAATTGGATCATAAATGTTCTACGCATGTTTCATGGGTTCAGATTCCTGGGTCTTGTTCTTCTCAGTATTCGCTGCCCCTAGCATGGTGCCTACCACCAAAAACACCCTCAGGGTATCTTGGTAGGTTAATTACCCATTTGCTACTCACAGCAACTCCGAAGAGAAAGTGCTTATCTCCTTATTTTTTTCAACCAAATTGTCATTTCCCTTAAGTCAAATACCACTAGGAAGAGAACTATAAACAGATTGTGTTTATTATTCATTGAAGTGAGTGCAACAAACCATTTGGTATCACAAAGTGTCTTACTAAGAGTGTGTTCAAAGAAAACATCATAGATTTGGCATGGTGACTTGAAGTGACCTGAACTACGTACAGTTTATCTAACTCCATACTCAGGCCCTCAGCACCGTATCAGGCTCCCTGCCCTTCTGTGGCTCAGGCTGTCTGTTCTTGGCCACAGGCTTTTTTAAAAATAAACTGTTCATTTTACATCAACCTTATTTTCATTTTCTGTTTCAGAGTCTGTGGAAAAACAGGTTAAAACCACAGAGTGGTTATTCCTAAGTAAGCAAATTTGGATGTCAGAAAAAAGTATTTTCTAAAATGTCTGGGTGTGTAGCTGATTTACCTCAGGGTCCTTTTCAATGAAGTGAACCATGGCCTTCCAATTAATTGTAAAAATTAGTAATAATGAAGAAATAATCCAATAAATGTTTTTTTTCAGAATGTAAGGACATGAAATTTACAGGTTGAAAGGATGCACCATATTTTCATCAAAATGGATAAAAATAGGCATGCACCAGAGACTGTGATGCTGAGGTCCAGATCACTGGTGATGAAAGTAGGATCCAGGCAGGTGCCAGGAGAAAAAGCCAAGTCACATACAGAGGATTAAAATCAGAATAGTTCCAGCAATACCACAAATAAGCAGGCAATGAAGAAATATTTTGAAAATTCAGAAGAAAAATGATTTCCAGCTTTGAATTCTATTCTAGGCCAAATTATCAGTAAAGTGTGAGCGTAGAATTAAGATGTTTTCTGTTACACCCTTCTAAGGAAGTTACTGACAGATACAAACTAAGAGAAAGGAAGACTCAGGACTCCGGAGATACGGAGATACATTAGGCAAAACCGTAAGGTGACAGCTGTGTACTACACCGAGGAGGCTTCCTTCCAGATCGGAGTGATCACATGTTCTGAGATTTCTACACGGAACTGAAAAGTGATGACATATTCAACGTTTCTGAATACTTTGAAGGTTTAGACAACTGGCAAAGCATTGGATATTGATAAGGGAACACTATGAACAAATTCACACACAAAAATTTGAAAACTTAGAAGAAATAGACCACTTCTTCAAAAAGCACAAACTGCTTAGTCTCACCCAAAATGAAGTAGATAATTTGAATAACCTGATAACTAGTAAGAAAATTAAATTTGTAATTAAACACCCTACCCCCCAAAAACCTACAGGGCCAGATATTTCACTGGAGAATTCTATCACATGTTTAAATAATTAACATCAATTCTATACAGTGTCTTCCAGGAAATAGAAAAGAAGGGAATACTTCCCAGTTTCCTTTATGAAGCCATTACTACCTTGATACTAAAACCAAAGCAAATGCCAAAAAGAAAAAGAAAACTACAGACCAAGATCTTCATAAATACAAATGCGAAATCCATAACAAAACATTAGCAAGTAAAATTCAGCAATATATACAAAGAATTACACACTAGGTCTAAGTGGGGTTTATTTGGGGGATATGAGCCTGGTTCAATACCAGAATATTAATGTAACCCACCACATTAACAGGCTGAAAGGAAAAACTCACACGATCATAAAATTGAAACAGAAGTGTTTGACAAAACTCAACACCCATTCGTAATTTTAAAAATTCTTGGAAAATAAAAATAGAGGGGAATTTCCTCCACTTGATAAAGAACATCAACAAAAACCCTACAGCTAACATTATACTCAATGGTAAGAGATCTAATGCTTTCCCCCCTGAGATTAGGAACAAGGCAAGGATGTTCGCTCTCACCACTCCTACTCAACATTGGGCTGGAAGTTCCATCGAGCTCAATAAGGCAAGAAAAGGAAGTAAGAAGCAGACAGATCAGAAAGGAAGAAATAAAGCTGCCCTTGAATGCAAATAACATGATTGCCTACATGGAAAAATTCCAAGAAATCTACAAAATACCTCCTAGAATTAGTAAGTAAGTTTATCAAGGTCACACATCCAAGATAAACATTAAAAATTAATCATATTTATATACACTAGCAATGAACATGTGGCACTGAAATTAAAAATACAATACCATTCACAATTGCTCAAAAAATGAAAACCTAAGTAGGTCTAACAAAAGATGTACAAACCCACATGCTGACAACTGCAAATGCTGATAAAAGAAATCAAAAAAAGATCTAAAAAGCTGGAAAGACTTGGTAAAGATATTGATTCTCCCCAAATTCACATATAAATTTAATTTAGTTCCTGTCAAGATTCCAATAGGTGATTTTTATATGAAAACAAAGTTATTCTAAAATTTACATGGAAAAGCAAAGGAAATGGAATACCAAAAACAATTTGGGAAAACAACCAAAATGGGAGGGATCTTTTCATTCAATTTCAAGAATTACTATGTAGCTACAGTATCAAGATTGCATGGTATTTGTGGAGAGATAGACACATAGATCATTGAAACAGAATACAGAAACCAAAAATAGACCTCCCACAAATATGCCAAACTGATTTTTGAAAACAGTGCAAGAGAGACTCATTGGAGGAAATGGCCTTTTCAACAAACGGTGCAAGAACAAGTGAACATCCATCCATAAACAAAAAAAATAAACCTTGACTTCAGTCTCACATCTCCTACAAAAATTAACTCAAAATGCATCACTGATTTAAGATAAAATGTAAAACTATAAAACTTTTATAAAAAAGCATGAGAAAATCTTTATGATCTAGGACTAGGGAAAGAATTTCTATATTTGATTCCAAAAGCATAATCTATAAAAGGAAAAATTGGTAAGTTGGACATCATCAAGATTTTAAAACTTGCTCTGTTGAAAGACACTTTATTAAGAGGATAAAAAGACAAGCTACTGAGTGGGAGAAAATATGTGGAAATCGTAACCACCTAATGACTAGCATCTCAAATACATAAAGAACTCTAAAAACTTAACTGTACATGTAGAAAAACATTCTAGTTGGAAAATTGGCAAAAGACGTTAAAGGACATTGCACTGAAGAGAATATTCAGTAGTAAAGTAAGCAGATATGAAGATGTTTCATGTCATTAGCCATTAGGGGTACACCAATTAAAAGCACACTGACACATCACTACCCATTTATCAGAATGGCTAAAGTGAAAAGTAGTGAGAACACCATATGCTGGCAAGGATGCCAACCAACCGGATTGCTCACACACTGCTGATGGGAATGTAAAATGGTGAAGCTACTCTAGAAACAACTTGGCAGTTTTCTTAAAAAACTAAAAGTACTACTACCACACAACCTAGCAATTGTACTCCAAGGCAGTTATCCTAATGAAGTGAAAACTTATGTTCACGTAAAAACACGTACAGAAATGTTTATAGCAGCTTTATTTGTAGTAGCCAAAACATTCCAGATATCTTTCACTGGGTGAATGATTAAACAAACTGTATTATATCCACACAATTCAGCAACAAGAAGAAATTGACTACAGTATTGTAATGGGGGTAGATCAGGGGTCAGAAAAAAGTCCTCAAAACCCTCCCCATAAACCAGGCTTGGTGAGTGGGGAAGCAGAGCACAGTGATGGGGAGATTTTGCATATCTATGACAACTTGGCTTGCTTCATAATTATGTTAAAAAGCTATGTGTGCCCCACTGGCAAATGATGGGGTCCAGGGAAATGGGCATGACTTTAATCCATGATGTAACAGGGAGTTTCCTGCATCTGTGAGAGTTTGGAGGCAGTGCAAGGGCCACACTGCCCAGACTGACAATGGCAACCAGAGAAAGGCAGAAGATATGCGGAACTGGCAGATGTAGCCCCTTGTAGGGGAAGTCCAACACGGGATTGTGGAAGCTCCAGGCTGGATTTAAACTAAGCACGGCAGCCATTCACTCTCTTGACCATGCAGTTTGAAAGGGAGCAGTGAGAAGGGAGAAGTAAGCAAGCAGCTCTGTGGTTTACAGTGAGGAAGGAGGCCATGCAGGAGGCTGGACTGATGAGAAAGGAGATGCTGCTGCTGTGATCGTGCCTGCTCCAGCTGACTCTGGAGCTGCAAAACACGTCCTTACAAGATCCTGATCTGCTGCACCTGGATATTACCTGGACTTTTAAGATCTGTGCCTTTCCTGAGTTTCACCATGATCTGGAGTAACATGACACATGCTTTTCTGAACTATTACACGGAGGCTGATAACAACATGTTCCAGATCCTGCACAGATGAGGACATGGGGAACTTTGGGGATGTTTTTCACTAGTAGCCTGGTGGGGAGCATGGGAAGTGCTGGGTCTCATAGGAAAGGAGAGCTCTGAGCTGAGGTGCTCTAAGCTTTCCTAAGGTTGGAATGTTGTAAATAAAGACCTGCTCCTCCCAGCATTAACTATTGGGTCATTGACCAAGGCACCATGTCGATGCGTCCTGGTCTGCTCAGTAACAGTATTGTACAAACAACAACCTGCCTGACTCTCCGAAGAATCGTGCTGAGTGGAAAGAGAAAAAAAAAGCCAATTCTAAAAGGTTACACGCTGTATCTCCATAGATATAAATAATATCCTTGAAATGACCAAACTAAAGAGCTGGAGAACAGATTAATGGTTGCCAGAAATGAAAAAGAGGCAAATGAAGAAAGGGCAGAAAGGAGTGGGTGCAGCTGTAAAAAGACGACATGAAGAATCCCAGTGGTCATGGAAACGTTCAGTGTTTTGACTGCATCCATGTCAATATCCCAGGTGTGATACTACACTTATGCAGGAGGTCGCCATTGGAGGGAACAGAGGAAAAGGGTCAGAGGTCTCTCTGTTTTGTTTCTTACAACTGTAAGCAGATCTACAACTATCACAAAGTTTTTAAAAGTTTGGTTTTTAAAGATATAGTGTAAGGTTTTCCATTTAAGGAAAACAACTCCCTGATTTTACCTTTGGTAATTTTTTTCACAAGGCTTCTGCTCTTTGGTTTTCATCGTTAGTTGGCTGATTAACCCCACCCACATCACACTTCTCCCCGGTCTCCTCACCACTAAGAGCAGCCACGGGGCATCATTCTGACCAGTGGGTTAAAGGGGGACGTCTGTTGGGCAATCTCGCAGGAAAACCTCAGCTTTCTTAATTCAAAGGCACACACTCCGTGGGTGTGCTGCTCTGCCCTCACCCTTCGCGCCTTTGCCCTTCAGTCTACTTCCTGTCTGGAATGCAAATGTGATGTCTGGAGGTGCAGTAGCCATCTCATGACCTTAAGAAAACAAGCAAAAAAGGCAACTGCCACCCTGCTACAGCCGGTGTGCAGGGAGCTAGAAAGAGCTGGCCACTTTAGAGTTCTTTCTAGTTAAGGGAGAAAAAAAGCCACTTTATTTGTTTAAGTCACTATTGGCCAGGTTTTCTATTATTTGTAATGGAACACACTTCTAACAGATTCCTCACTCATAGGAGATTCTCGCTGGGGCTGATATACTTTGCCTACCTTATAAGAGTATCAATCAGAAGGATGAAAAGCATAATAGCTACTTAATATTTTTTGTGTGTTTCAGAAACCAAATTGCTGATACTGTCTTTTTCCTTTCTTCTTTCTCTACAGTATTTTGTATTTCTTATTCTCCTCAGCTTGGCCTGAATTTGTATTATAAGCAGACTTTTGCCAGTCACTCTCCTAATTGAATTGGGCTTTTGTTGTAGCTCGGAAGCTCAGAATTTTTTTAACGGTCTTTCTAAAACATTCCAGCCCAGGGCGGTCGCTCCCTTCTTCGACCTCAGAGTACTTACTGTCTGCCCCTCTGAGTTGCAATTCATCATGCACTGCCCCCTGACGCTTCTCACACAGCTGTCATGGAATAATCGATGTTCAGTGCTGGAAGGGACATTAGAGATGATCTTCTCCAGCCTCCTCCGTGCATGTGAATTGTGACTGAACTCCTGGATTTTTCTTATCTCTTCATGGCTTCACAGCTTACCCATCCAACTAGGTCTTAAGCTCCTAGATTTAAAGAAATATTGATCACTTTTGATTCCACTCAATAAACCAGTCATAGCTTTATATTTCATCTGCCCAAACCCATATTTTCTTCTGAGCCTAGAAGATTTTTAATTTGGAGTTTGAAGCCTTTCAGTTGCATTAACTTTTTGCAGAACTCCCTTAGTGCTTGATCGGCGATTAAAATGCAAGTGTAATTTTCTTTCAGTGCCTTTGTAATTGTTTAGGTAACAAGAAAAATATCGGGTAACTGGCTTTGAAGAGTACAATCCTGCAGCTGCCATCCATCTCTCACATGAACTGCGTTCGATTTTTGAAGTGCGTAGATGCTGTCTTCATTTTTTTAAAGTTTACATTTCAGCATTTCAAAGGGTGCTTGCTCATGATTTTAGATGCATGCTTTTAATTAATGTACTTGTACATGTCACTTTTGGGGACATACCTTTACCTGTATAATCTGAGTTTATTTATAACATTCTAAATATATACTGCTTAAATCTATGAACTCAAGATATGGCAGTGAATATCAGTTTAAAAAAAATACCATAAGCTATGGTAATTGGTTGTACATGCTTAAACTGTTAACAAAAATAAATAAATAACCTAGTAAGTAAATAAATATATATAATAGGTTCCTGTGTATCATGAGGCTACCCAGGTCTCTAGTCATGCAAGTGATTGTACCTATTAACCATAAGTCTCTGAGGGTAGGGACTGTATCTTGCATACTTTGTATCCATCAGGTCTGTTATAGTAGATTCTAATAAGCATTTAAAAGATGAATGAATGAATGCATTCATAGATGAATATATTTCCTTTAAGAAGACTCATACCTCTTTGAGTTTCTCCAAATTGCTAGCTAGCACAATGTTTTGCCCAAAGTAGATAATGTCTACTGACTGTATGAGTGTTAAAAAGAGAAATGGAAAAAGTTTCCTTTGTTCTCTTCACTGGGCTACACTATTATTCGAGGGCTCGTGGAATAGGCATTATTCCTGCCCGCTTGTCGCAGGCACCCGGGTGTGTCGAGGCTTGGCAAACCAGGTGTGCTCTACGCACCAGGCACTCCACCCCTGACCCTTGCCTTTTCTTTGAACCTATAACAATTTGCTAAAGAGTTACTACCTTTTGAAAAAAGATAGGATGATATATTCCTTGGATAATGAGGAGAAAAAAATGAAGAAACCTAATTTGTATGGATTCTGTTCCTATTGCCTTGTCCCTTATTCATTTAGAAAGGAGCTTGTAATATACCAGGGAGGTTTCAAACTGGTGCACCATAACAAATCCAATTTACACACATTTTTGACAGCCTAACACTGGCTTTTTAAAAATGGAATTAATTACTCTACTACATTGTACTCTTAGTGACAAGCTGAAGAAAGTGACTATGGCTAATTTAGCAGAAAGGAATTTGTGAACATGCTCTCGGTCGGTCCCCCGAATCCAAAGGAGGGTGGAGAACCAGACTCAGGGCCCCGCAGCCAGGAACAGCTCCCAGAATCACACAGCAGAGCCAGTGCACCCAGTCAAGGCCACACCTTCACAGGACACATGCTACAGCCTACACCTCAGTCCAGGGCTACTGCTGCTGGGAGCAAAGACCCTGTTTCCCTGGGAACTCCCTATGTGGCCACCATAGGCTTCCCATCAGTCCCTGCTTCTTTGCATCACTAGCTCAGAAGTTCAGGGCTGGCTCCTTTAATCAACAGAGCCCAGATCCTGTGAGTAGATGGAAACTGGGCAGTAACTAGAGGTGGAGGGAGAGTTGAACCCCTAACCTGCTACCTTGCTAATTTTCAAATACTTGCTTCCTACTGCCCCACCTTTGCTCCTTCTGAGTTTAGAATCCCTAAACAAGCTTAGCAATCTGCACATGCATTGACAAAATTAACACAGTTGGAAGCACTAAGTTAGGAAGTCTAATTGCTGGCTGTTCTTGGTAAATATTTATCAGGCCATTTTTAGACAGTGGTAATGCATTCAATTAATATTTATGAATGTAAAATAGAAAGCCCAAATGGTCTAATACAGCCCTAAATGGTCTAATGGTTATGATTGCACTCTTCCAATAGTCCTTTAAAATTCGCAATTAGCTCCTAAATAGAGTCTGCAAGTGCTCTGAGAAACCAATTAAAATCTTAATCCCTACACAGAGTGATTTTCCTTGCCTGCAGTATTGCCCAGGCTCGCCGTTTCCTGGTCCATCCACCACACTGTCAGCTATGGCCCCTCTCCAATCACCTTTAATCCATCTAACACAGTGAGCAATCAAACAGCTCAGTGAAAATTTACTTGAGTTCAACAAATTCTTGGATACACTGATTAATTTTCTCAAAAAGCTTCCAAGAGGGTAAGTCATGGCCCAGAATCTTGTATTTATTCATGAGCTGCTTGGCATGTAGTCACAGCCTTAACTTCACATACAAAGAAATGCTTTTAGCCGCAAGCATTTTAACCTCTGTTCAGAACACAACAAACTCATCCTCTAAAATCCTAACAATGAGTTTATGGCTGAAATTTAGAGGTTTTTCAATAACACTCATCGACAGCAGTAAAAATTATAAACAATAATGTTTATAATGTTTGCAATGTGCTGCATTGCAAAAGACTAACCTGTCAGATTTAGACACAATTTATATTTCCTGAGCATAAACTACACGTGGAAGACTTTTCTATGCAAGGTTTCAAACAGTATCTGAACTACTGCTACAAGCACACGAGGCAGACTGATCCCACCTCACTGAGGAGGAAAGCAAAGCTCAGGGTCTGTGGGACTCCACAGAAATCACCAGGCTTGCAGGTGGTAAAGCTAGTGTTTGAGCCTGGCTTCTGATCCAAATCAATTCTCTGTCTCGTGAGAATGAGACGGGGTGAGTAAGGCTGTCAGTATGAAAGAGTAGTTAAGACCGACCAAGCTTTAAGGAGAGATGTGTGACATCAAGCAACTCTTTCCAGATTAAAATATTATGAAGCCAAATAATGAAGCCAAATTGCTGGGACTTCATTGAGACACCGCAACTTGACATCCTGTCGTTCAAAACTGGGTTGAAAGGAAGGACATGACCAGAGCAGCTGGGTGTTTCAGCTAATGAAAGGCTGTTCCCAAATGAAGGATGGCTGGGTATAGATTTTCTGATATCTCAATGCATAGGTGTAGAAGGCAAAAACAAAGTAAAACAAAACCATCCCTAAATAATGATGCAGAAAAGTTGTCTTGCAGTGCCTAGTGACTACATAACTTGACAGTCTATGACTGGGGCAGATATTTTTTTCCTTCTTCACTCTCATGCTTTCTTGTCAACATAAGTCTGGACTTGTATGTAGATTGGGCCCAAGAGCTGGTCCAGACGTGCATCAGTGTAACTCCCAGTGCTATCTGGGTAACAGATCCTTGCTCTAGCTCCACAGCACGGGGTTCAGGATTATGTCTGGCCCAAGCTGTTTTAGCTTGGAGACACTAAGCCTAACGAATGAGTTTATTTAGGCATATGACTACTGTGTCCTCTACTTCGGCAAACCTAATGTGTCACAGATGAGGCACACCTGGCCAGGGTGTAGTTGTCCTGAACGGCTGTAGCACACTGTGTGTAAGACTGTTTGAAGGAGCAGCTGAGCTTCGAAAGGCCTGATGAGAGCCTCATTTATTCAGGTTTACCCTCCCCCCCCCCCCCCCCCCCGCCAGCTGTATATCTGTGGTGTGACTCTTTTGAGGGATCCTCAAGTGGAAGCACTACTCTCTGTTAAAAGGAACGGACAACTGAATACCCCACCTACTCTGACTACATGCTGCACCTTTAAGTATGTAAACCTTGTTTGACTTACCCAGATGATGTCTTCATGTGGTTGTTTGGTCAAGCTGAGCCTCTTAGTCGCATTCATCAGGTTGGTGAGTGTGCAGAACCAAATGTCTAAAATAGTTCCCAGACCTTTGACTGCTTTTCAAAGGAGATTGGGTAGATTTATTGCAAAACTGATGCTCAGTGATGGTTCTCACCCTTGACCAAAGTGTAAAGCTCGCACAAACCTTCAAGAAATGATTTATTTTTATCACACCCATCCAAACTGATTACTCTTTTAGACATATCACACATTCTTAAACTAAGTTTGGCTAAATAACTCACATAGAAAGGAAAGTCTAGGGCAACACAGGCATAAAAATTTATGAAATGTGAAATGTGCTGCAGCAGCAAAGCTCCTAGAAGGAGGGTCTTAGTGCAGAGAGTTCACTGTCCTTTCGTGCGTTACATTTTCATGTGCTGTGTAAGGAGAAAACCTTCTAAAGGCAGCAACATGAATTTGAAGGTCTAGGTATACAATTTTATCGGAATTACTAATCTCTGGAAAATATTTTTATCTGCAACATATAATGTCGCATTAACATCTCAGCAGAAAGCTGCTCCTTGCCCCCCGCTGCGTTTGTGGTTGACGGAGGCCTCACTCCACTTCCAGCACCCATTCAACCAGCTCCCCGGGTCTTTCAGTAAAAAGCAGTCCTTCGCTTTTCCCTGTATCAGCCTGCAGCTGTTCCCTGTCTGTGGATCCAAGCCATGACGGGGGAGCAAGGTTATTATGTCTTTCAAAACTTTTAAAAAGGTGATTTCAGTCTTATCATTACAGTCATAATTTTAGGGTCCATATAGACTTTTTTAAGATACATTACTCTCTGACATTGTTTAGCTTCATACAGGGTCTAGCTATGTTTAAGGTTAATACAGATATTTGGTAAACTTTTCCTTTCAATCATTTTTTTGATCTGTGTGATCCACCGATATTGCTGTTTTGTAGCAGAAAAGACTGAGTCACAAAGGAATAACATTCCTTTCATGGAGTCTTATGGTGAGATAAGGGACTCCATTACTTAAGCTTCTGGTTTCTACTCCCCTACTCCTTCATAAATAATTAAATTAGCCAACTTACTTTGACCTCGGAATTATGAGTTAGGTCAGTTTATTTACTTTTTAATTCATGAAGTGTGTATTTAAAATGCTTTCCAGTGTACACTATTAAAATGCAACACTTACAGAAGAGCATGCACGTCGTAAATGACACAGTTTGAAACAGTGCCAGCTGAGAAAAAGAGCAGAGACAGGACCCAGAACTCCCCTTGCACTCCAGCCCCACAGGCCACGCTCTGGACTTTCATTCTGTAGAGGACTTGGCCTATTTTCGAGCTTCATGTTAATAAAAACATGCAGCATGTATATCTTTGGCTCTGGCTTCTTTCACTCAACATGATATTTATGAGAATCATCCATGTTGGTACCTGTAACAATGGTTTGTTTATTCTCATTGAATACACCAGAGTTTGTCTGTTTTATTATTGGTGGATGATTGGGTTGATTTTAATTCAGGGCTATTATGAATAGTGCTGCTGTGAACATTCTTGCCCACGTCTTTGGTGAATTCAGGTGTGCATTGCTGTTGGAGATATATCCAGGCCTCGAACTGTCAGGTCACGCACGGAGCCTCCCCTGGTTGGTTCAACAGGATGCTGGCGTTGGCTCTCACTGGCTCTGGGGAGCCAACTATTAACTTTTCAGTACCTCTGAGAACTGGTTCTCAAATACAACCATTATTGAAAATTAAATTGCATAAACTTAAATGAGTTATATTAAAACAAAGGTAATAGGTACTCAGAATTCATTACCTCCTAATTATTTGACTACACTTGACTATCATCTAGGCTATTAAGGTGATTTACATGAATTACTACTGTCTGTGTGTCGGGAACACCACCTACGGCACTGCTGTGCGTCTCTTCAGCAGCACCCTGTGGGGAGTATGAAATTGACCACAGTGGCGTATTTATGCCGTGGAAACTGGGGAATGCTGCTAATCAGGGCTTGATTTATTGCTCAGTTGATTTTTACAGACTTAAGGAAGTAATAGAAAAATATTAATAATACAGATTAAACTCTAAAGTGTCATGCTTATAGCTGATAGGATGTGAATTGTTAAAAAAAAAATGATCAAAGCCTGATTGAAATACAACCTTAGATATGGATACAAGAGTTTAGCACAATTCAACAAAGCGTTCTGTAAGAATCAATTAGCTATATGGAATTTACAATAAAAAGTACATGTTGTATACGTTATTATTATTTGCCAATTTATGATGCATACACATATGTCCTTTTCCACCCTCTGGAAGGCCATTGTCAAACATTCTCTGCCATCTCTGGTTACAATGCTGTCTCACTGTGATTCGAGTTTACTTTCCCTGATGACTGAGGAAGTTGAACACATTTTCATAAGTTTATTCATCACTGGAATATCTTTTGTTCTAAGGTCCCTATTAAGTCTTTTGTCCAGTTTTCTACTGTGTTCTTCGTTATTGATTTGCAGAGATCTTTATATATCCTTGATAAGAGTCCTTTACTGAATATAGAGAGAGCAAATGTCTTCTCTCAGTGTGTGGCTTGCATTTTCACTCTCTAACGATGCTTTCACGAAGAGAAGTTCTTAATTTTCACTTAGCACAATTTATCAACCCTTTCCTTTGTAGTTAGGGCTGCATGTTTCCAGTCTGAAAATATTTGCTATTCCTGAGATGCCCGTGTTTTCTGTAAGAAGCTTTGCTGTTTTACCATTCACATTTATGCAATGCACTTGAAATTGATTTTTCCTACACTAAGATTCATTTTTTGTCGAGATTTACATCTAATTGGCCCGGAACTGTTTGTTGGAAAGACCATCTTTTCAACGTTGTACTTCAGTTTTCTTTTTGTCACAACCAAAGGACTGTGTGTGAGGTTTAGAGGACAATTTTAAATCAATGAAAGAACGGATTTTTGCCTTTTGCAGATATTTTAACACCTTAGTCATTTTAAATAACTTATCCAAAAGAGAAGAGATTTTATTTCAGAGGTTTAGGGAATAACTTGTCTCACCTCAAGTCAATAATGCTTATTGATTTCCACTATGAACAAGACGCTGGGCCAGCCTCTGTGAATACACCTTTCCCTTACACACAAAAAAATCAACTCTATGCACTCAATCCCTTCATCCTTTTCTCTCTTTTCCAAGCACATTGAAACTGAAAGTCGTAAAATACACACTTCTGTCAATGTCTTCCTTTTCTAGGTATTTGTCATTAGAAATTTTGATAACTTTGACATTTTTTTCTTTCACAACATTAAGAAAATTTATTTCATAAAATTAAAGCAAATTCTGAAAACAGATTCTCTTTTGAACACATCAATATTTACTTGTATAATCATATGAGGAAGAGTAAAGTTAGTTGTCAATAAAGAGAAATTGGCTTTTTTTGTATTGATTTTTAGAGAGAAGATAAGGCAGGGAGAGAAGGAGAGAAACATCCCTCTCACTCATCCCCAATGGGGGCACTTGTTCCACAACCCAGGTGTGGACCCTGACAGGGAATCAAACCTGTGACCTTCTGGTTTATAGGCTGGCACTCAGTCCACTGAGCCACACTAGCCAGGGTGTGATTGACTTTTTATCAAAAGGGGAAACAGAAGCCTTCGTTGATAATAACAATTCGATTTTTCCTATTTATAGGGTAATGCACCTTAGTAATAATTTAAATAAATTAAATTCATTTTAAAAGAACATATGAACTGAAATATAATTTCTCATATAAGGGAATTAATTTCTTAGCTCTGTTATTGATTCTATTGTTCGGAGAGAAAGCGAAAGCCCACATGGCAATCGTGTGAGTGGAGCATTTTCTCTTCTTGCAACTCGATTGCAGGAAGGACCTGATCTTCCACTAGAGGGCATCTTTACCCCGGTTGATCTTTTGTAAAAATAAATAATAGCAATTAGTCTTCTGCTTAATGTTGTTATGTTACCTTTCAACTACACCTGACCCTAAGGAGAAAGTCGTGAATGATCCTGATATTAAAAGAGATCTCAGAAACACACACAATCTTTTTCATTAACAGTGCCAGGATTAATAACTTACTCTTATGAAATCATCCTTTGAAACCAATCACCATTCTTCTTTATCCCCTCTCTTTCGCAACAGTAAGGCCCTTTCAATACCAGGAGCCCAATATAATCACAACAGAAGTGTTTAGGCATAATTTATTACATACTCTATGAAACAGACCTTCTAAGTATGCTCTCAATGGAAAAAATTCACAAAAATGGAAATGTGGATGTATCTGAATCAACATAAAATATAAATATGTAAATCTAAGGTAAAAGTATAAACAAAATTGAAATGCAAATAAACTGGAAAAATAATTGTCACTAGTGTGAAAATGGGTTAAAAACATTAATATATATAAACACCAATTCAGATATATAAAACACTAAGCTCTTGATAAAGGTAGACATAATATATAAACAGATTATTTAATAAACACAGTTAAAAATTAATAAACGTATTGACAAATGAAGAAACACAAAAATATAATACACTTTCTAACCTATTATGTTAGAAAGATAACAGACATTACTGAGGATGGCAAGAAGCACAATTTCAGGTGTAAGAAAGTGCTGACTTATAAATGTAAAAAAAATGCTTGAATTGAAAAAAATCTTCAGTTCTTCAGCCCAAACCGCATAGATTGGTTCAGGCAAAAGTCATCAATAAATGCTAAATACAGAGAAAACCTTTTAATGAATAGCAAAATATTTTACATGGTCTCGTGGTTTCTTCCCACTTCAAGGGAGGAAAACTAACTTTCTTTCTACCCTTTTAACTTCTGTGGCCAAGAACCTGCCCCTTAATAAAGGACAGATTGACAAAAGGAAAATAAACAGAAGTTTGTTAACATGTGTGCCTCATATATACATAGGGGACACCCAGGAAAACTGAATAAAGTTCCCCAAACTGTGCCAAGGCACCAACTTAAATACCATCTTCAGCCAAAGAAAACTTGGGGCATGGGGAGGCCGGTTGTAGGAGGTTATCGGGAAAGACATGGTAAACAAGTAAGGTTGTTATGCAGATTGTTATTCACAGTCATCTCTCCCTGGTACAGAGAGGTAAACACTAAACAATGGAGATTTCCCTTTCAAAGGGGTAAATTCAACTCTGTTTGCAGAGCTTCTCCTCTGTCTTAAAACATAATCTCCAAAAAGTTCCAGAGCCCAGAAGCTGAGTTGGCAGATTCCTCCACCTCTTTGAACGAGTCTCTTAGTCCCCATAGCAGGTCAGCTCAGCTCCAGTGTTGTGTCTATTTTGGGAGGCAGTGTGGGAGAGGAAAATAATTTCCTCTACCCTTATAGGTTCTTGGCTGAGACCCACCCTGAAATAAAAAGGCAGATCAATAGGAAAAAAAAATTGTTAATTATGTATGTACATGTGGGAATTCCCTAAAGATAGAAGACTCAAGGATGTAACCAAAGCAGAAAGCTTTTATACATATTAGACAAAGAACCAATACATTCATGGAGAATTAGAAGACAAAGGGATTTAAGCTTGGGGTAATAAAATGGTGAAAAAGTAGCAAGGTTTGGTTATAAATTCTCAGTGGTAAATTTCCTCTCTCTAGTGACAAGAATGCCTTCTACCCACCTGGTCCAGGGAGGGTACCCTTTACATGGGCGGTTTACTTCCAACTTTCAGGGGGACAAAGGAGGGTCAGAGTATCCTTCTGGTACTGGCTGCCTCACAAGGACCGTTAATTCAAAATAATCAGTATGCCACTGCGGCGTGTTTCGGTGTGACCTATTCTGAACCGGCAATGATATAGGGGGACTCCCAAAGTTAACCTTGTATGGTTCAAGCAGTCAGGTATTTAATAAGAGGCATTTCTGTGGAACAAAACTAAAACAAAGGTTAGTAACCAGAGCAGACTATAAACCCGGTTTCTCAGTCCTGAGGACTGCCAGTGATTTCCAGATGCTGGGCTCGAGACATCATCGACAGAAAGAGAAAGAGAAAGAGAGAGAGATCTTATTTCAACTTCCCTCATCTGAAGCAGAGACCCCTGAAAATACCGCTGGTATTAACCCCCCTCCAGGGGAGTTTCCTGTTTAGGAGGAAACAGACTCTTAGGAGGGGGAAATAAGAATTTAGCTGCCAGAAATTCCTCTACTGGGAGTTCCCAACCAGGGAAGACACTGCTGATTGGCTCAGGATGCGAATGCCCAGTAAAATCTGTTCTACTTCCCCATGGAAGCCCTTAACAACTCCCTCACCACACCCTTTCCCCCTATTAAAATGCTAAATAAACTGTTGTAAGTACTCCCACATGGATGTAAATAAACCTTGTCTTCTCTCCTGTGTCTCTGGCTATTGTCAGTTAATTCACAGGCTCCCACCACCACACTCTGACCTAAGCTGGTAGAGAAAAACTACTGTCATCACAAGAGCAAATGCTAAGGCAGAGGAGGCAAGAATAAGTAAGTGATTCCAGGTAGAGGATATATGGGCGTTCTTTGTGTTATTTTGGCAAATTTTCTATGGTCTTGAAATTATTTCCAAATAAAAAGTTTTTTGAAAGAACTGCTATGTAAATGATGTCTATAAAAGCGAAAGAGAAAAATAATTAAACAAACTTTGTGTATCCATTCGATATTATCAGTCATCAAAACCGATGTTTTAAAAATGTTCTATAACATGGAAAAATATTACACAGATGTTCCTTGAAAAAAATAGAAATCAACAATCCATATAAGGTCGATCCCTATTCGGTCAAAAATGAATAGTTTATATGATTGTCCCAGATGTCACCCGCTGTAAGAAGATCCTCATAAAATTAATATGTTGCATTGGGAGGGAAGAGGGTGGGGGAGGGGCTGTTACATTGCTCCTGGTCTTCCCTGGCTCAATACTTTTGCTTTTGAAACATTATTTCTGTGAAGGATGCTCTGCTGTGGATGCCATCTCTCTTCTCTACAGAGAGATCACATCTTTTTCTTGACTTCTTTCTAAAGCACAAAATAAGTGATTTGCGCATGCTGGGGAACTAAAAGTCCTACCAACAAAGCGAGATCCCAGGACATCAACAAGAAAAGAAAACCCCGAGCGCTGAGTAGTCACAGCAGAGTGGTGCACGCACACGGAGAGCCCGTGAGTGACTCTGAAGTCAGGATGAAATTCCACACAGTTAGTTAAGTAAAGCAGAAGAATAATGAAACCTCTCAATTCTTTGAGAGGCAAAGAGTCGCTCAAAATAGATTCACTCCAGAGTTGTGTGAGACATTTCAAGGGGTCGTGAAACATTGAGCTTGGCGACATCTCTGCAAAGGGAAACACGACCTGGGGCTTATCTAGCCCCGGAGAGATTTCTACGTGTTCCAAAAAGCTAGAGTAGAAACTCAGGGCCTGTCCTGTTCCTAGAGAGACCCTTTCAAAAGGAAAGTATGAGGGAACATTCTTCCTTCCCTTTATAGGCAGAATTTTTTTTTTAATTTACCCTCACACATATGCAGCAGCTTTTGGGACTTTTGGAATGAGACGTATGAAGGGTGGGACTGCACGACAGTCGTACCCGGCAAACCACCCAAGCTGCACTTTAGAAGCCCTCCTCGTTGATGTCTCCTGGCCACGCCAGCGGTCTCTGCGGAGGAGGCAGAGAGAAGTGGAGACGTGCTGCGTGACTGCAGATGTGAATCACGGCCTCCTTCCCCTGCACGCTCCGCCCAGGAGGCAGAGATGGCTGCATTCGACCTCGGTCTTAAATTATTATTTTTCTCTGATTTTTCATATTTCTGTGTCCTCAGACATCTATTGTTGTTCAACTCTTATCTAAAAATTCAGGTACACCTTATGTTTGCCATCAAGTGATGAAGTACCACATTGTATGAAATTAGCAAAGTCTTTGGCTTTGCATGACCAGAGAAGTTAAAAACATGTTGTCAGCAATCAGCTGAGTAGTAGGTTGGCATTGATAACCACATTTAAGGTTAAATTTTTACCTAAGTTTGGAGTCCTAATTTTCTTAAATTGTCTTCAAAAACTGTGCACCCAAAGAGCATAGAGACAGAGCTGCAACACTGTTCCTTACGTGAAGTAAATATTAGCAGCTAAGGAATGACCACTCATAAATAAAGCTGTCTTCCTTATTGTCACTAATACAATTGCAAAATGACAGCCTGTCACACGCCAGAACATGCTGTCCAAAGGCTGCAGAAACTGATTATCAGAGGTTTTGGAATAGAACACAGAATGTGCAAGGCGAGGGGAGGCTGGTGGGACTCTGTGCTTCACCGAGGACAGGCACTGAGATATTGACCATCAATCTGTCACATGTCTCATGCTGACAGTTAGGAGAAGCTATTTATCTTCCTTCAAAAAAGAACTCAATTCATCTGAAGAGTTTAACCCAATACATAACATAGTCAAAAACCTGGAATTCCTGATCAGCCTCAAAATAAAACTGTCTGCAACTGTCTACCTGAAGGTTGCCTAAGAAATCACAACCGGGAGCATATATTCTCGACATGACCGTGTGTCCATGATGATGGGCAGAGAATTTTCACATTCAAACATGGAAAAGTCCTGGACTGGAATTTCCATTGCAAGATTGAAAAGAGGTAATTATGTAGGCGCATTGTACTCGTTGGCTCGAGCTGCCATAACATGGTATCGCAGACTGGGGGGCTTGGGCAACAGAAATTTTCTTCAGTTTTGTAGTTGTAGGCTGGAGTCCAAGACCAAGGAATGGGCAGATACGAGTTCTCCCGAGGCTTGTGTCCTTGGTTTGGGGACTGCTGTCTCTCTCGCTGTGTCCTCATATGGCCTTTACTCCGTGTGTGCTCACCTGTGATATCTCTCTGGGTGTCCAAATTGCCTCTTAGAAGGACATCAGTCACAGTGGATTAGGGATCCCCACCCTAACAAACCCATTTTAACTTAACTACCACCATACAAGTCTCATCTCCAAACAGTCAAGTTCATAGGTACTAGGAGTTAGGGCTTCGAAGTATGAATTTTGGAGGGCCACAATTCAACCCCTAATCATGTGTGTGTGAAAGTATGAAAAAATGTAATAAACTATTTCATGTACATAAGAAACTATGTCCATCCCACTTTCCTCCAGTTTTATATAAACTTTTTTTTCTAAAGCCAAAGATGTCACCAACTGTGAAACTTCAAGTTAATTAGTTGGAAGTTAATTATAGAAACTTTGGGAAATAGAGAAAAAAATTAAAGGAGAAAACCCTACTCCATCTCCTTTAAACTTTTCTCTATTTTCTAAAATTTCTATAATGAACATGTATTGATTTTGCAATAAAAATGTCAACTTTTAAAATAAGAAAAATGAATTGTACTTAAGAACTACTCTGTATTTAAAAGGGTAGCCCAAAACAATCATTCTTCTTTTCTTTTGTTTATCCCACTCCCAAAGGAAGTAGAGAAATCTTAGTATTTCAGGATTGCCAAGATTGAAAACAGCATCGTAGAATGAAGAACTGCCTTTAGCATTATGATTTTACTGTTTAACTGCAATAAAATGACTTTCCTATTTTAAGAAACTCTTGCCCAAGAAAATAAATCTGTAAATGTTATTGTTTCTTTCAGGAACTTCCTGAAAGCACTAAACTAATAACAACAATTGGCGCAACCCGGTTTCTCTAAGACTTGCTTTGAGACGCACCCGTCACTGGAGCTGCCAAATGTAAACTACTACTGGGACTTTGCCAGTTTTAATCAAGCCCTCCCCTCCACCCCTACCATCCCCAGGCCCTCTCCATCATCTCCCTGACCCTGTATTAAGGCCCTGCATTCACCCATACCCTAAAAATCTTCAGAAATATCCTTCCTTTGCTCTCCACACTCTGAAACACTGATAAGACTTTTCAAGGCAGCATTCTCCTCTATCACTACAATGAACTCAGCTTTGTTTTATCAACAGGTTATTGTGGTAGTATTTTCAGGGAGCCAGTACTCAACATTTAGGAGATTCTTGAGAAGTTGTTCTGTCCTACTTCCCACCATGCCTGTTAGGGATAACCTCCCTAACAAGTCACATTCTGGTTTCTACTCCAACACTTCCAGGGCCTTGGATCTCACTGTCTTCGACATCACTGGAGTTGTCCAGGTGTTTAGTAGGAGGTCATAATGTGATAGTGATAAATATCATTTGAGGGAGTAGAAGTGTGAATGGTAAAATTCAGGCTTATTTGTACTCCTTCTAGTTAGCTCAGAAAACCATGATTAACAATTTTATGTACATCCTTTCCATCTCTTTTCTTTTTCTATTTTATTTCTTGTCTTCTTCATCTTTGTAAAAAAATTTTTTTTAATTTTTTTGTGTGTGATTAATATATTTTTGTAAAGAACATTTTTGGAAACTTCAAAAAGAAGAGGAAAATAAACCTTTGGAATCTGAAAAACAAAAGCTTAGGTAATAAATACAAGTTTAGAAATATGTTTAACTTTTGAAGTTTTATAATAGATTTCTGGTTTCTTTGTTAAATTCTTTCTAAATTCACTGAGTTAAAGAACTAATAAAACTAGATTGTGAAAAAAGAAAAGGAAAAAATATGAATAGCTCCCTAAAATCTACTAATCAGAAAAAACACAAACTTCTGACACATCAACAATGAGAATAATGACATTGCTGATTGTCACTTTGATGTAGAAATCAGACATTTGCCAAAAGGTCCTGTCAGTAAATCAGCTGAAAATCTTTCTGAATTCTACTTACCAGTGACAATGGTTGTAGGCCGTCATTCACAGGTACGTGTTTACAGACACAGGGGAAATGTCTTTCTTGGAAATTTTAACTAGTTTTCATCTGGATGAATGAGAGCCCTTGAGGAGAAGACTTTAAACACTACGTTTGCCTGAGGGTGCAGCATCAGTGCCAGCCTCTTCACAGAAACCACGCACTGGTTGCCTGACACCTAGAAATGTGCGCAGCACAACCTTCTGAAACTCCCAGGAGGTACAGACTTTGCCCACGGCGTAATTACCACCATACACCCAGCTTCTTGCTCATCTCTTGGTACCTGGGGAACGGCTCTAGTCAACAGACATTTTATTTGACCTGTGTTTTTTTTAAATGATACAATATTTTAAAATAGAAGGTTTTTAAAATTTTAAGTTTAAACAACCCCCCAGGTTTCCATCTTCTCTTGAAACTTGGGAGAATCGGGTAACCCGGCATTCAAATTCCTGCATGAGAACACAGTGGTGAGCTGAGTATTTCAGCCCCCAAAGGACCTGTGCTCCCCATCCAGCTCTCTCCATCCGTTTTCCTGGCCTGCTCAGCCCCCACAGGGATCGTGTTAGGGAGCTCTGGGCCTTATCTGATTAAAATACTACCTGTGAGCATTATCCACCAATATATGTAAAGATGAAGTTGTTATTGATAAGACCCATGGTTTTTAAGAATCAGGCCCAAATACAGGAGATTATAGAAGTAACCAGTCTTTAATTAAACCCTTACAGAGCATATGTAGGTTTTGCTATAGTGACTTTTCAGCATATGAACCAAAAACTAGTTTTTTCCCTATTCATCTATATGAGTATATGCAGGTGTTCAAAGAGCATTGAATACTTTTTCAACATAGTGTATTTTATGTTTATTGTAAGATCTAGAAATTCACTATTTTTGCCAATTATATTCCCAATGTGAAGTGAAAGTAGGAATGTTTCTAACCCCTAACTTAAGAGTGGCAGAAGAATTCAGAGAAGCTAAAAACAAGAGCTAAAAGTTGTCAGAATGACCAAAATTGAACTCATCAACAGAACTATGCAATCCATGTAGAAGAAGTAACTTCCTAACCAGAGTCCTGGCATACCAAACTCATAATGCTACTAAGGATTTACTTGCTCGCATTTAGTCATCAGAATGATCTTAGGATGTAGATTGTGTTTGTTATCTGTTGCTGCATTAAAAATTCCCCCAAAACTTGAGAGGCTTAAAACAAAAAACTTTGGTTTTTGATTAATTCTAAATACGGCTTGTCACCCTAGATAAGTTTATGCACTTACAAAACTAAAGTGCCAATAGGTACATCCCCCACCATTTATCCAGATGTTGGCTTGTACAAAAATCTTCTTCAGCACCTACATACCCGTGAAAAAAATTTACACACGAGACACACTTTTGAATAGTAACACTACACTAGAAAGAGGCAAGTTCTCCAGGCGCATGCTTCCCCCACCAATCACCAATGGCCTGCAGGGGCTGTGGCCCCCAGGGCGAGGCAAGAGCTTCATTGTTCACCTTACCTCCGTTGTATGCCTTTCCTTACCTTTTCTCCTCTATTTCCCTCACTCTCTCTTCAACCAAAACTAATTTTAAAATATTGCTTGAATTTTATGAGCCTAATTTTGCTTTTGGGGTATTCTACATGAATTAGAAAGTAAATGTGTCCCATTTTTATAGCAACGTTTTGGAGGAAATTAAAGTCACCACATTATAACAAAAAAAAAAAAGACCCTGACAAATTGACATTATAGGCTCTCCCATAATGCAAATTATATATTTGTCTGCAGTGCACATAGAACATCTGCTACCCCAAATGAAAATGAACGAGAAACTAAATTAGAATTGCTTTTTCCTTCTAATCATGAAGTCGAAACATATAAGGACCCAGTTATTCTCAGTGCTTTAAGGCATTACCTATCAGTGAGCTAAGTACAGTAAATGGAAGCAATAACCAAGTAGTATCCTGGGGACCCGAAGGAGTTAATGACTGTGTCTGCCTAAGTGCTTAATTAAGTGGGGCACAGCCGCCAGGCAACGTTAATTCAGTCGCACGTAACAAAAGGTATAGATTCGTTCTAAAACCTAAGCCAATATTGACTGTAGTCCTTTTTTGATGAGCTGGACTATTTTATGCTTTCTTGCTTTAATTACCTGTTATTAAATGCATTATCCAATATGCATATTATCAGGGTGATTTCAAACTCATTTTTAAATTCTGAATTCTAGACTCTGGATTACTTCCTAACAAGCAGTAGAAAACAGAATATAACTTTTTAAAAACATCTCATTGTCAAATATTTGAAAATAGTAACGAGAGCCCTGTGGAAAGAGTGCCTGTTTCTTTAAGAAGAACAGCCCGCTGTCAGTGTCTCTTCCCCTTTCCGTGGTCCCCTCCCCCCATCACTCATCTCAGGTAGTCATCCCTGAGGGCGATGATCTTGGCGACCTGACTCTAAAATCTTTTAACAATTCTTCCTTTAAAATATTTTTGACCATTAAAAGAAACACAATAGTCTGGTCCCTTCAGTAGCACATACATCAAAATTGGAGCAAACCCCCCAAAAATAGATTAGTATGACTCCAACTAAAGATGGCACAAAAATTAATAAAGTACTCCACATTTTAACATTGCTAAGAACTAAATATTGAATAAATGGCCTGTGTCCATAGGAATTATTTTCAACTGTATGTAACAAAAAACTTAACTGAACAATTGTTTAAATAAATTGTGGTAGTGGTTTTTCTTGATTCTTCAAAAGAGCCATCAATGATCCTGCTAGTTCTCTGCTCTAACATTTCTAGCACGTATTTTTTGTCCTTGTGAACACCTCACACTACCAAGTTAGCTCTTTTCCTTATGCCTTGCGTCTATATTCCAGAAAGGAAGAATGGAAGGAAGAAACAAAAAAGGGACATGCCTGCTTGGTCAGACCTGAATCCCACATGTAGACTCATAAGGAGTTTTCCTAAATGCCACATGGTGGACTTATACATACAGCTCCTTGGCCAGAACTGTGTCATGTGTCTGGGGTCCTGTTAGTGAAAAAGAAGAAACTTTACACCGGTTAGACCCCTAGCACTGTCTGGTATCTGGCATGCAAGAAAGACTTGATAACATCATAATGAACGCAGAGGAGAAAGGCAAAGAGATGAAAGCAATTTCAGAGAACACGATGAAATAAAGAATAGACAGAGATGACCTGTTCAATCATTGATGTCCTGAGGTAAAACTCAACAAACAGGAAAAGTACTTAAAATAAAATACAGTAAAATTTCACTGATGTATAAGAACTAAACCTGCAGTTAGGACACATTTTATAAGAAAAAAAATTGGCATAGATCAAGATACAATGTGGTACAGTTATTAAGCTTTAATAATTTTAAATATTAATTTATAAATTTTTTAAATATTCAGGCATTCTGGCAAAACAATTCATTTATAATAGAAAAAGACTCAGGCTGGCCTCAGGCTTTGGTATGGCAAACTTCAGTGCCAGAAAAAAACTGGAGAACTGTCTTCCAAGAGCTGAAAGAAAAAGGAACCCAAGAATATTATATCCAGCCCAGGATATCACTCAATCACTAGGCAAAGCAACAGACATTTTCAAAGACCAAAGAACTCAGAGAATGCAGCTCCTATGAGCTTCTTGTAAAAAAATAATCTATTTGATTATAAAATCCAGCCAACCAAGAAATAAATCAAGAGAAAAAAAAGAAGACAAAAACAAAAAATGTCAAGGCTGGACAAGCCGTGAGCAAAGGACTGGTAGTAATCGTCAGATCTACTTAAGTATAAAATGAAGGATTTACAGCTGGGGAAGCAAAGGAATAGAAGAAACACAGTAAAAAAAGGGGGGGAGAGGGGAGGCCCCAGCAAGAGCAGGTGGAATGCACTTAGTGCTTATTACAACCCAGGCACAATTGCAGGTGCTCTTCATACTGTAACTCATTTAATTTTCACAATAATATTTTGGGATATTCATTGCTTCATCACCATTTTACAGAGAAGAAAATAGAAGTGCAAAAATAAGTCATTTGCCCACGATAAATAGATAGTAAGTTGAAGACTTAAATCTCAAATGTAGGTGTTAAAATCTAGAGTCTTAGCATGCCTTCCACAAGGGTGGCCAACGATACTGATTTTACCACTGAGGGTCCTCACTTCCAGGCCAAAGGGGATGGTTGTTCATCTTGTCTTCCCAGTGTTAGTTCTGTTATCGTTCATAGCAGAAAAACATTCCATGCTAAAATTAAAACATAATTTTAAAAAACATAATAACTGTAAATCTTTAATGGTTTTCATAGTCTTCCATCTTTACCTTAGGGGATATAAGACACAATATGTTTCAAAGGTGAAGAAGCATTTATCCAAACTCAACAATTCTTTAAGCCCTCACTTCAGCATTTTTCCTTGCATAAATGTGAATTTCTTTATTGTCACAAAAAAAGCAATTTAGAGGTAACTTGGTTTTAAAATTTAATAATCAACGTATTAATTCACAGAGTCTAATTTAGTTCTTTCTTAAACATTTAAGTTCAGCTTATAAACCCCATTATTCCATTCTAAGCCTAGCAGATTTGAACTGTCACTTTTAATAACCTTCAATTAAAACTTGGTTAAGTTTTCTAACTCTTTTTAAAATTTTAAAAATATTTCAAACTAGATTCACTCAATATATTCTTTTTTAAGTCCTTCAATTGTCTGAATGACAAATATTCCCAAGTAATTAAGTCATTCTTACGAATTAAATGAGTTCAACTTAAATTATGTTGAAACTTTAAGGCCTATTGAATATTCAATACTATATACAAACAGTAAAATTTCTACTTAAATTCATAGATTTAAATCAGTCCTCAATTCTAGAGTTGAATTTATAATCAATCATAAGACTACCTTGTTAATCTAATAAGTAAAATTCTTATTAATGTTATAATTCTATAATTTTAAATATACACAGATTCTTTAGCTAAATAAAATATTAATGTGATAGGTTTTGGTCTCAATATTTGTTATTAATTCTAACATTCTTGTGGGTATTAAAATGATATCTGGCTTGAATTTGGGTATCTCTTTAGTTTTCTATGTCTATTTTAGTCATACCCTTCAAAGGCATTTTACTAGTTCTTCTGTTTAATTCAACTAAATTAAAAACTCCTTAATAGGTTCCGATTTTGTAAGTGACTTCTCTCCTTTTTCCATGTGTAGTGGGTGTGTATGTTAGCGTGTGTGTGCCCAATTGTGTCTGTGCCTATGCTTGTTCTGTGTGTGTGCATGTTTGTGGGTGTGCGTACACATGTACGTGCAGGTGGTAGTGGGAGGGAATGACTGCTGGTATTTTCAAATAGCCCTAATAGAACAAATAGTCACCACCCACATGCTGGTTACTTCAAGATAGTGGGATTCAAGGACATTTGTTGCTTTTAATTTCCAATTTTTCCTCATTGCTGAATAAGCAAGTGCCATTTTTAAGAGAAAAAAAGAAAATCTCTTTTTCAAAATACTTTTAAAAGGGTGAGATAACTCTTTTTGTACTGATGTGTAAAGATGTCTAGGTTGCATTATTAAGTTAAAAAAGGTTCAGAATAATACGTATAGTATTATCCCATTTGGGGAAAAATAAATAAAAATTTAAAGTTGTATGATTATAGATGAGTGACAAAAGATGCACACTAAAAATTAAGAATGTTTATCTCTGAGGTAGAGCTAAAATTGGAGGTTGCAAGTACACAGTACACAGCTGCCTAGAACAGGAACCCTGACACAAACAAGAAAGGGGGTTATTTTGGCCACTTACGTCCAAAGGTAGGCTCTCTGGGTTGGAGCACCTCAGGGCTCCCGAGGTGTCTCCTAAGGCATGTAAACTTGTACCTCATCGGCCAGAGCTATCATACAGCCACACGTGGCTGCAAGGAGGCCTGGGAAACCCAGCTTTTCAGCTGGCACGCCGATACCCCAAACTTTTTACATGAAGGGGAAAATATTTTATATTAAAGGAGGGACCCCGAAAAACTGAAATTTATTTATTAAAAATTGTGTCCTTATTCTTACAAGTTTAAATTTCAGTCACCTTCAAAGTACTCTCCATTTTATGCAATACACTTATTGAGACACTTTTCCACTGTTCAAAACAGTGTTTGAAATCGTCGATTTTTATGCCTTTTAGTGCTTCTGCCATTTTTTGTTTTACCTGTTCCACATCGGCATGATTCCTTTTGAGGAATTTTTTCATCTGGGAAAAGAAAAAACCATCACTCAGGACAAGATTCGGTCAACAGGGAGGGTAGGGCATGGGGGTCACACCATTTTTGGTCAAAAACTGCGGAACACTCAGCATGGTGTGGACAGGTGTGTTTGTAAATCACTCATCATGAAATAAGCAAATGTGATGAAAAAGTCTTCAAAACAAATTCCCCGAAACCAAACGCAGCCTCTCACAACAATGCCAGGTGATACACTGATACAGATGGGTTCCTAGGACACTCACCTAGCAGGGAAAGCCTGTACTACAAGGGGCCCATCTTCCAGAAGATAATTCTGGGTTTTTCTATCCCTTCTCTTATATACTTTAGTAGTGTTTCCATTTTTATGATAAGAATGTATTTATGTAGTACGTGAATGTGTGGTTTTAATTTAGAACAAATTCATGTACACAATGAGTAAAGGAAAAGCATCCCAGATAGAGAAAATAGTCTGATTGATATAAAATATCTACGTGTGTAGAAAATAATTCTAAAATAATTATATGTAATTGTATATACTTTTTTACCACCTTGCAGAGAATGAGGATGCTATCGTTTGATGGAACTCTCCAACTTGTGGCCCCTGGGATTTCTTTTCTTGTCAGCATTTTCATCCAAGATTCAACACTGTCTCTCCTGCTCTGGTGTCTGCACAGCCCCTCTTCCCCTCACACCAGCCCCATCACTGTTCCTCGTCCCCCATGGAGACTCCAGCTGTGGCACCGATGCACCAGGTGTGGAACAAATGGGGGGGTCCATCCTGACCACTGGCATCAGTCCTCCAGGGCCAACAGAAAGTACTTTTTGAACTAAAACCAACCATCTTAACACTTCACCACTTTCATGGTCTTCCTCTTCCCTACACCTAAAATGATGTCAGATTTTTAAAAATCATGTCAGATTTTACTAGGAATATTTAACATTTGCCAGCATTCCAGACTCCAGTTATTATTCATACATTCCACAGTAAAGCTACGTCAGCTTTGTTAAATATGTTAATTATTCATGAGCACTGTCTTCCATGGCCTTGTCCAAATTCAGGCTCTAATGCACCTCATGCAGCCTTGCTGATCTGCCAAGCTCATTTCCCCCTCCAGGAGCTCCCACCACCACACCACATCAAACTGATCTACCATGTCCTAAGACATCTTCTGGAAACAGAGACTTGATCATGTGACTCTTCTGATCACAAACCTTTGATGATTTCCTGTTGCAGAAGAATAGACCCCAGCTGCCTCTCAAGTAGACCTACATCCACACCACACCTTCGTGGGCTTCATTCCTCACTCCTTACCTCCAGGCTGTCATTTGAGGCATTCCCAATATACTGAGTGTCCAGCAAGCACAGAAGTGTTCCTACACCCTATCGCAATCTTGCCATCTTCCATATTTTAGGAACTTTCTGTATTCTTATCATGATCTGTCCTGTGTTAAAATGATATATACATAAGTATATTGGCCTCTTCCATAAGACTGAAATGTAGGGGCCAGAACTGGTGTTTCATTCATCTTCCCAATCCCATTTTTCTTGGATAATTTACCTGTGCAGTGCATAGAATAAAGGGAACATCCCCAATTATACCTGATCCTTTCTGTGGCAAGAGTTAATTGGAGTAGGAGTGGATACCTGACTTAGGTAGGCCAAAAAGATTTTCTTCTTCTGACTTTGGAAATTGAACACAAACACACACTCTAATGTAAATACATAAAACCTAATTGGAAGATCATGTAGACTTAGGATCTGAAGTGATCATTTGGGGTTATTCCTGATGAGTCACATACAAGCAAGTAGAAGAAGAAACAGGAGGGTTATGCAAAGCAGAATAAAGCAGAAGTATGGCAGAGTCAGAATGCTGTGCAGGCAGAGAAAAAGGAAACAAGACAAAACAGAAGAGGATCTGTGCGTCAAGGGAAGAGAAGGAAGCTATCTGGCCCCTTTTCCATTCCACTGATGACGCAGACACTGGCCTGCAGTGTCCGCGGCATCATGGATGAGGCATGAAACATTCACACGGACTACTGAGTCCTGTGGAGGAGAAGGGACAGCCCAGCTACCCTCTCAAGGGGAGGGTGCCTTGGAGCGGCCTGGCCACTCTCTCAAAGGAGAGTGCCCCGATCCTTCCTTCACAGGGTTTTTACTGGGTTCCAATTTGCACAGGAATACAGGTAAAGTTCATCAATCACTGTCAGCCAGTAAAGATCAAACAATAGATAATGTTCAAAGAACTAAAAAGGGCTCCCCCTGAGTTAGAGTCTTATCACCTAAAAAATTACAGAACTTAAGGAGCTAAATTCATTTCCTGCCCAGGTCTTCATAATGTAATTAAGAGCATCCTCAGCAAGCAGGTTTCACAGGATTTTACATAGTCCTTTTTCAGGTCTGATCATCCCAGGAAGTCTGCAGTCCCCAGTGTGGATTGCACCACCTCTTATTATTGTCACAGGCTTGAGTCAGGCAGAGGAGACAAAGGCAGCCAGGAGATTTGGATGTCTCACAGGCAGAATGAGGTCTCAGGCTTTGTCAAAGCCGAGGGGCGAGGGGCAATCACCTCCTTTTTCCATAGCCCCCCAAGTCCTTCCCTGGGGCCTCCATGTGATCTTGCCTGTCTTAGATGGTTTCCCCCTTGGGAAATCTTACCAGTCATTGGCTAACTGATCAAGCTTTGGGGGCCAGGCAAGGAGCAGAAGCAGAGCTCCTGACAGGGAAATAAGCTTATCTACTTAGTGGCTTCTGGTCCAGAGGTCTCTCACTCAGCTTTAGCCATGGGGAGTTACAGCTTCCTGAGACCAGGCAGGGTGGTTCCCAACACACTGAGGCCTGGCTGCAGTCCTAGCATAGATTTTATGAGACTTCTCTGCAGCCTTACCCTTCACATTAGCAAACTTGAGTTAGAACTATCTTTCTTTACAACTAAGAGATCCCTTTTAATGCAAACTGGCATTGTGCTTTGCTCATTAAACACTTTTTAAGTTGAAGTATTAGACAACATTACATTGAATAGGATTTCCTCAAGTTGAATTGGGACCAGGCAGCCCCAGGTATACAAGACACGGGCACACCAATGTCTCAGGTATGATGGCTGCTGTTGTTCCTTCTGAGCTGCTCCTCCTGCATGGAGAGGGAGGGCAGAACTTTCTCCACAGTTCCAAACCATGTCATAAATTTTACATTATAAAATCAAGAGTCATTTCTCTGGAGCAATATACATTTTTTTACCTATGCTATTAAAAATGAACGATTCAATATTTTATTCCAGATTTTCAGTAATCTTGAGGTTAATTTGACATTGACTGATAGAATGAGCACTATTACTGGAAGCCACATGTAAAATATTTATAAACACAATCCTATGGACTGAATTAGTCACAGGAGATTTGATTAAGATGTATAGAATTCTATCTTTGCTGACCTTAATAAGTGGGCCAGAGTACAGCTCCCATTATAATTTGACCCTGCATACTGAATCAGAATTCAACTACAGGGAAATTTGACCATCCTTTAGATATTTTCCTTTTGAAACTTCTTTCGGAATGGGAATGAAGTCAGTGCTAAAATAAGAAATTTAGCTTCCATACAACATAAAGACAATGCTACCAGAAGCAAATTTTAAGAACAGATTTTCCATGTTGTTGTACCTTGTAACTATTACCATTTTGGAGATATGCAGTTAAATATGTGACCATAAATGCAACACAATGCCCGTGAAATAATGTTGCTTTTACCACAATGGAAATATTTAGAGAATAACTTGATTGCTTCATCAAGTAAAAGGAAAGACAGTATTTTGTATGTTCCCATTCTTTTCTCACTCAGTTTTATTTTTTATATGCACATTTATGTAACTAGTTATGCAGAGCCAAGTGAAATTCAGGATCCAGGTCATTCGAGCCAAAGAAATGGAAAATGTTAACTGTTTTCTGCACTTGCTTGGTATCACCTCTGGCAAGGAAAAGGAGTCAGCCCAGCAACGTGAGGCCAGCGCAGTGAAGGAGATGCTGTTGAGTGCAAAATTAAGAAAGGCTTCTCAAACACACACAAAAAGATACACTACTCACACAGAAACATACATACACACACCACACACACTCACATTGAAACCCACGCACATACATACTCCCCCTTATAAAATCATCTATAGAAAGCAATTAGGATAGATTGCACGCGCTTTAAAAGAAAAAAAAGAAATAATAATACTGCAGCATTCTTTGGTCTCTTCAGATCCTTTCTGTGAGCTTGTTAGTCTGCCAGGTTGTAGTACAGACCTAGTCAGTGTGCACAACCAAAGCAGGGCAGATACCCAGCCCACTGACTTACAAGGTGCCGGGTCCAAGTTCCACCCAGGGAGACGTGCGGTGGGAATGCACCCTGCCCACATTCACCAGCTAACTTTCCCCTGCGCTTTGACCTGCCTTTGTGGCAGTGGTCAGGTCAACAACTTCTGCATTGCTGAGGCATGTGACACTTCACTGTTAGAGGTTATTAGGCACTTAGGACCAACATGTCAACTCGATTCATTATAAACCAAGATAAAGTTCAGGGAAAGAATCAGTATAGCATAAGAAATAATTAAAATTATTCTGTATTTTGTATGTACATTTCAACATAGATGTATTTTTTGCTTTTTCCTTTTCTTTAAGGAACATGATACAGCATCAAAAGATTAATTAAGTAAATCCTGTATTACAAAATGGGATATTTTAAAATGGGTATTATAAAATAGGATAATATACTCATTTAAATTATATGTATAGAGATAAAGAAAAGTTCTTTGATATAATATTAAACAAGAAAGAAATAAAACCCTACATATATAATTTCAACCATGTAAATCTACTCAGAAAAACACTGGAAGGTGAGTTATAAAAATATTTATATAAGAATCATATTTTCCTATATTATCAGTCTTTGCAAATTTTTCATGAATACTCATTCTTCATTAATAGTGAAGTAAGCTTAACAGTGTGGTCACAAATCTACTCATTATATAATCATATGTTCGGTAAAAAATGTGGCCTTTAAAAACTTCTCTATAACTTAGCTGATATTTTTAATAAGCCCCCAATGCAATGAATAAGAAGAAAAAAGTAAATTTCATTCCAGTCTGGTCAACATAGTCCAATCCACTTAATTAAACTATTTGTCTTATGTAACTCACTCTCTGTCTGCATGACCCAAGTAAAAGCTGTTTTTCAGAGCTTCACTCCTTTCCCCAGATTGTCTCTGAGGCCTGCCTCTGGTGTGGGTCCACCAGAGAGGTGTGTCATTGCCAGGTGCAGACAAGGTCCTGGGGAATACATAATGTTCTCCATGCTCTGAGGTGGAGGGGCTGGTCTCTACTTCTTCCTGGCTGACCCCCAGGGAGACACCACGGAGCGTCCTGCAACTGCTGTCAGCTGGTGTCTGTAGCTGGTGGCGCTGTGATCCATCTGTTCTCCTAAGTTCAGTGAGAGCACTGGTCTCCCTGAAAGACTCAGCAATCATTGGCATAGTCCAGCCCACCTGAAGCTGGCTCTACCTCCAGATTTTTCAGTTACCATTTGTAAAACGCTAACTTCTCTTTATTGTCTAACCCAGGTTAGGTTTGGGGACCTTGAAACATAAAAACTAGTACTTGATTTTAATTGCTATGATTTGTTCAACTTAGCATTGCTGTGGCAAGTCAGCATGTTTAAAAATGTTCTGCAAACTATTATAAAAGAACAAAAAAAGAAGTGATTATGCAGGAAACAAAAAAGGCATGAAATAATGAGATCTTGCTTCCAAAGATTTTTTTTCTTCCTTTCTGCTGGGACCAAGAGATGGATAGCAGATCCCTCATGGAGAACCAAATACTGGCCTTGCTCTGGTGTTGGCTATTCAACTCCTCCAGTGACAACTCCGTTTCAAAGGCGGTGCCTCAGTGACATGGAGGGTGTAGAACAGCACGTTCCAGAGCCTGAGTCCCACACAAGGGGTGGTAGTCAGGGAGCAGGTAGCTCTGATACCTGAGGAGCAGACGATTTTCTTGATCAGGCACAGTGGCTGCCCCAGTGGGGTGGGGATGTGACGGGCAGGACAGGCAGACCCATTCTAGTGATGATGCTCACCGTCAATACAATGGTATTAGCATTGGGAGAGTCCCAAAAACCTGGGCACAGGTACAGGTATGTACACTAATTGTGTGCCTGCGGGTGTCCTATCAAAGGGAGGGCTGCCAAAAGGATTCACAGTCCACGTGCAAAGTTTCAAATCAGCAGGATGGCCTGCTTGTTGGTTGTGGTGGCAAAGCTAGAGCACTGGCTGCCAGTTCCTCTGATGGCAGCACGTGACCGGCCATCCTGGTAGGTCCAGCACCTTTCCCAGGAGTGCTTCTGGGTGACTTTAGAGCACAGGTAGGCAGAGCTGTTTACAGGCATTAGTTTTCTGCCTGTGCTGGCTGGTCTCCGCCAACCTTCATCAAGAACAGAAGGTGCATGGGAAGGTGCAGATGAGCAAGACTCCACAAAGGGGCTGATGACTACGAAGAGTCTTCAACAATGGGCAGGCGCTCCCCAGGCGAACAGGGAAGAAAAAAAAAGAGAACACTATGAAAAGGAGATGTAAAACGATGGCTGATTTGAGGAACTCCTAGCAGTTGGGCATATTTGAGGAACTCCTAGCAGCTGGGCCTGGTGACACTGTGCACACGCGGAGAAGAGCAAGGATGAGACCAAGGAAAGCAGGCTGGATCCTCTTGGTGAAGGTCCTTGCCTGACAGGCGTCAGATTTTTCATTTTGTGCTTTGGATGATGAGGTATTATCAGAGGATTCTAAATAGAGACATGACATTGTGAGATTTCCATGTTCTGAAGACTGCTTTAAGGCAAAATGGAGAAGAGAGAGACCAAAAAGGGTGGGAAATAATCTAAAGAGGAAAGAGCGAGGGTGTGAACCAAAGCAGCCTAGCGCAATAAGGGAAGTCAGGATTATTAGGAAGGGTGTGAGCTAGAACTGGTGACAGATAAACTGTGGGAATAAAGAAGAGGGAGGAGTCTAGGCCAAGTCCCAAATGTCTCTATTTGCAACTGAAGAATAGTAAGCAAGAAGGTAAGAGAAGGAGTGTGTTTGGGGAGTAGGTAGAACAGGAAGCTATCTTCACTTAGGGTTTAGGAGAAATCTAGGTGAACACGTCTAGTGGCTGGTAGAATGGTCAGGTGTAGAGAAAAGAATGATGCTTGAGCGACAGATTTTAAAGTTACGAACGTATAGAAAGCAATTAAAGTCATAGGAGAGATGACTTTGCTTGGAGAGATGCAGAGCCTATGCCTTGAACCTCGAATTTCCTGAAGTGACACAAGGAAATCAGGACTTTTATTGTGAATACATGGCTAGCACTTTCTTTAAAAAAACTCACAGATTTCCCTAGGCAAAATAAGGCTTCCCCTGTGTATTAGTTTGCAAGGATTGTCATAAAAATATACCACAGTCTGCATGGCTTCGACAACAGAAATTATTTTATCACAATTCTGGAGACTAGAAACCCAAGACCAAGGTGTTGGCAGGTTTGATGTCTTCAGAGGCCCCTGTCCTTGGCTTGCAGATGGCTGTCTTCTCTCTGTGTCTTCACTGGGTCTTCCCTCTGTGACTGTCTCGGTCCTACTCTCCTCTTCTGATAGGGCGGATTAGGGCCCACACTAGCAAACCATTGTAACTTATTGAAAGTCCCTGTCTCCAAATACAGTCACATACTGAGGTGCTGGGGTTAGGACTTCAACATGTGAATTTGGGGTGGGTGGGGTCACCATTGAGCCCGTAACGCCATGGCTGGGCTAATTCTGCATCTCTGCCTGCTCTTCCCTGAATACACTTACATTGTGCTATACGCCTTTCACTACATGCCCTTCCCCTAATGAGACTCAGAGCCCCATCTGAGTGGCAGTGACATGTCACTCACTTCTGGGTCCCCAGACACTGGACCGTTACTGCTGGTTTCCAGAAGCTATTTGAAAGCTTGAATGCATTCTAAATTCACGGTAAAACACCTCATTGACAAAACAAGTTTTTCCTAAACCAGAAACAGATGGCCCAAGGACACATTCCAGCCCACAGATGTGTTTTGTTTGGCCACGTTGTTTTGGTTGTATGGAATCAAGAGGTCTCATTTTTAAAACTGAAGTTTCCACGTGTTAAAAAAGAGACAACAGGCCAAAAATGAAGTCACTTGTGCTAAGCCCATATCACCAGACCAAGACTTAATACCTAACTAATTGCAGTTCCAGCCTTTCCTAGATATGCAGTCTTAACCGGTCAGTCCGGAATTTTCCCCTCAGCACCAATGAAGGCCTCGGCCACACAACCCCTCTCATCCCCGAAGGGAGATGAGGTGATGACCCTCCTTCCCTCCCCCCTCCTCCTTCTGCCCGAAAATGCCTTCCCCTTCGCACAGCCCCCTGGGGCACCTATCCACTTACTAGACAGGATGCTGTGCAATTCCTGACTTGTTTTTAAAAAGCTAATTAGATCTGCAACTTAACTCAATGGGATTTTGTTATGTAACAAACATTTCTTGAAAAATGTAGAGATTTGGCAACTCAAGGCTTTGTTTCTGCATAGCAATAATCAGCTTGGGCTTATTAGCAGCTGCCACATTTATTTCTTTTTCTCATTTTCATTATGAATATTACAATAAATCCTCGTGTACCTATCACATGACTTCAGCAGTTACTAAAGTTTGGCCAATATCATTTCACCTATCCCCCTCATTTTTGTTTTTGCTTAAATACTTTAAAGCAAATCCTAGATATTTTAGTATGCTTTTGTAACTGAAAAGGATTTTATATTTTATGTGACCACTATGCCATTATTATATCTTTAAAAATTAACAATTCCGTAATAACATATTACGCAGCCTATATTCATATTTTCCCATCTCAAATTTATCTTTTTTATAGTTGGTTTGTTCAAATTAGGATTCAAAGTTACTCCTCACATGTGAATGTTATGTCTATTAAAACCCTTTTAAAATATCATTTAACTATTGAAAAAACTTGGTCATGTATCCATTAGAATACCTCAGACTCAGCATTTGGCTGGTTAGTTCCTCATGACATCATTTAATTTCATTTGTTCTTTGAGCTTTCCTATATCCTATAAACTGGCAGTCTGAGCGACAGGAGCCCCGTTCAGCATTACTGTCTATAACGGATGGAAATTTTCTGTCTGTGCCATCCAATAGAAGAGCTATGAGCCACATGTGAGCACTGAGCCCTTGAAATAACCGAGGAAGCTAACTGTCTGGCCCGCTTTGCAGCCATCTACAACTTTCAACCGAGGTTTAGTGGGAAGTAGAAGGAAGTGATGGACTCATCTTTTGGGCCCTGCCTCAAAAGGGAAGGGAGTTAGCCTTCACTTTCACTTCAGAGTTCAGACTTCCTGCCTGGCGTGGGAATGCAGTGACGAGTCTTTTCCACTAAGCTTGTAAGCTTGCAAGCATGCAGGATTCTTTTCTTTAATTATGTTTTATTGATTATGCTATTACGGTTGTCCCAATTTTTCCCCCTTTGTCCCCCTCTACCTAGCGCCCTCAGGCAACCCCCACAACTTTGCTCATGCCCATGGGTCACGAGTGTAAGCTCTTTGGCTGCTCCATTTCCTATACTGCACTTTACATCCCCATGGCTATTCCCTAACTACCTATTTGTGCTTCTTTTTTTTTTAAATATTTTATTTATTTATTTTTAGAGAGGGAAGGGAGGGAGAGAGAGAGAGAGAAACATCAATGTGTGGTTGCTGGGGGTTATGGCCTGCAACCCAGGAATGTACCCTGGCTGGGAATCGAACCTGGGACACTTTGGTTCCCAGCCCGCTCTCAATCCACTGAGCTACGTCAGCCAGGGCTCTATTTGTGCTTCTTAATCCCCTCACCTTTTCACCCATTCTCCCAAACTCTCCTTCCATCTGGCAGCCATCAAAGCACTGCAGTATTCTAGAGACAACAGAGCAATAAGATAGGTTGAACCCGGATCCCCGATACCATACTAACCCAAGACTGTTTATGTTTAAACTATTATGGAAGAGTTAAACTTCCATCTTACTTAAGCCTCTGTTAAATTTTATTTTACTACAAAAGGCAAACTAACTAATCCATGTCCCATTTATACACTGACACAAACCTAAAGCGGGAAAGGCCCTTGGTTACCATACGCACAGGAGAACGGTTTCCCTGAATGCCAGTCATCCTTCTCCCTCAGCCCACTGGGTATATCTTCAATTATCTGACAAGCAAAGTACCGATAGGTGCTTGCAGACATAGCATATGCATGAGCTGAGTCTGGGGTTTTCCCTCACAAAGGCCAACCCCGCCACTGGTGAATACCTAATTTCCAGCAAGGTAGCAAACCCTAGCACCAGGATGGTATGATGCCTCTAGGATTCTGACAGCAGCTAGCTACCTTCTGCCAGGCTGATTGTATCTGACCCTTTCCATCATGTAGACCATAACAAGAATAGATGCTTACCTCTGCATTTGAATAGGCTTTCCCTACCCATCATTCTTCTGCCAGCACTAATATCTGTGTATTTATTGAATATCCTATACATCATCATTCTTTCTTACTCAATATTGCCTCCAAACAGGAATTTATTTATTGGAAAGAGAATGCAAAGCAGTGGTCTAATGCTCTTGCTTTTCTTATCATGTACTCTGTCCTCAAAAAAGAAAAACCCAGAACATTGAAGGAGAAAGGAAATCATTAATACCAAACTAAAGCTGCATGGCCCTTTGTAAAAATAACAAGGCCTCTTCTGTATTTTCTTCGTTGGGCATATGGCCACCGGGATTAGATTTACATTCCCAGCCTCTCCTGTAGCTATCTATGGCTCCGAACTAAGGTTTAGATGATAGAAGTAGAAGAAAGAGGTGGATTCCACTTCCAGGTTATGCCTCTAAAGGGACAGTAGCTTTCACTTTCCCATCTGTAAACTTTAGACTCTGCTCAGCATGTGAGTGTAGTTCCAGAAGATTGAATAATTGCCCTTTCCCCTGTGGTTTTTAAGAGTTAGCATAACTTAAACAAAAGGTCTTTCACCTCTTTCCCCTTCCTTTTTCCATGTTGTTGTTTATAGCAGTAGTCTTCAAACCTTTTGCCAGTAAATCCTCCAAAGAACTTTTGAAAAACTGTATTACACAATTTTAAGTTACCTAGAATGTTTCAACATAAGCTTAAGTGGTTATAATTTGAGGTATATTGTAAATATTGGCAATGAAACACCAGTCCTTTAAATAAATTCAATAGAAACTCAATTTAACAATTTGAAAGTTACCAGCATCCGTGGAAAAATAAACAAGCTTTTATTTAATAGTCAAAAGTTTCACATCATTCTTTTCTCTTTGAAATCATATTTGTACTTTACTTCCTTTATGAAATTTTACCCTAATGTAGTATATGTTTATGCCTGGCATACTCTTCCTTACCTCTGTTGTGGAGTGGAAGTCCAGTTTCCCCTTGACAGTCAGGATCAATCCCCCCGCCAGCACAGTCACTCCCAGTAAGAACAAAACGCTGCCCCTTGCATGACAGAAGCCCTCCACTGGGCTACCTGCTACCAGGTAACCGGCTGCGCACACCGGGGAAGAGCGTCATATCTAAGACTCACTGCTGGTCTCTGCTGCTAACACAGTGGGCACTCGGCAGTGGCCACAGCCCAGCCAGCCTTTGTGAGTGGAAGTCCATGTGGTTGAACCCATTCAAGAACCTTCCACTCCTGCCACCATGGCCACTTTGCTCGTGAGTCCATTGGGTGATGACAGGGGAGGGGTGGCTGGGAAAGGGGCTGACTGGTACCCACAGGAGGGATCATCCTATCTACTAGACTATTAAAATCCTCCTCTACTGAGGTCCCCCTTTGGTGAGCATTCCCACGGCATTCAAGTGTCTTCATGTTCTCTGCCTATTCAGTGTAGTCTATCTACCTGTTTCCCAAATTCCCTTGTCACCAATTTTCCAGTGGTGTTCCTTCCAAGTCGCTGACTACTGAGCAAAGCCATTGGCTACAGCCCATGAGGGAGTATACAATCACATGTCCAGCAGTTCCTTTTTCCAAGCAAAGTGAACAACTTAGTGTAATGCTCTCAGTTACCCTTCACCTCCAGGGATGTCCCAGAAATGGGTATAGTGCTTCTGCTGTCCACTTTCAAGTGGTGCCTGTTTCTGGGTAGAACCATTAGGAAACCAGACTTGAACCTACTCTTCTTCTGCCAAACGACTGATTGCAGGGAGCTCCCCATAGGGCCATAGGCGCAGGCTGGGAGAGAGAAGGTGGTGTAGCAGAAGCAGTATTGGGGCCACTTCTTCTTGGAACTTACTTGTGCCTTTGGGGCACACTGGGGTCTGATGAGGCGGTGCTGCTGTGCACGCCCAGCTTTAGGGCTCGGTGGGTCAGATGACACCCCATTCACGGTGGGCAGCTCAGATCCCAGGCTAACTTGGGAGCTCATGGCCAAGCATTCAGTCTCCACCAAGGCCCATAGCAGGCCAAGAACCGTTTCTCAAAAGGAGAGTAGTTATCCACAGAGGATGGAAGGGCTCTGCTCCACAATCCTAAGGGCCTGCTCTGTGGTTCACCGCTAGGGGCCCGCCAAAGTCTCCAAACAGCGTCCCTGTCTGCCACCGACACTTCAGACACCATTGGATGTGCTGGGTCATATGGCCTGAGCAGCAAGGCAGTTCACACAGTAGCCTGGACCTGTTGCAGAGCCTTCTCTTTCCTGGGCCCCCCTCAAAACTAGTAGCTTTTCATGTCAGTAGGTAAATGGGCCAGAGTAATTCACCTAAGTGAGGAATGTGTTGCCTCTGAAATCCAAAGAGATCCACTCAGCATTGCTGTTACAGGGTGCAGCCAAGAGGGGGGACCCCAAATGGGCATTTAAAATGGGGTCCAGAACTCAAGGTGTCCAGGGGATTTTTGGATGTCCTCACTCCCACTCCCCAGGTGTGGGCTGGGGGAAGGGACAAATGGAGCAGGGCCATTGAGAGCTGTTTTGCATAGCAACGCCCTTGCAGCTAACCTCTGGTGTGGTCATTTAACATATCTATAGCCTTTGGCTGGTCACTTAGATATGTTAAATAGCTGTGGCCATGCTCTGAGCCAGGGGAATGGAAGTAACTTCCCCACCAAGATATGACTGGGGGCAGGTCCCCCGAGTTACAGCACCTGCGTGGGAGCTTGGAGATGATTGGCTCCAGGACTTGGGACCACACCTGCCCAGACTCCTGATAGCAGTCCAGTAAAGCTGGGAGGGTATGAGTTCTGGCATGTGAAGCTGAATGTGGGAGGAGTCGGAAATGGGGCTGCAGAGGAAGACTGGCACGGGGATTTAAACCGAGATGCAGCAGCTATTGAGAGGGGAGAACCATGCGGCTGTGGAAGTGCAGAGAAGATCACAGCCCTTGGGAGAGAACCACGCAGCTTCAGCAGAGTGGAGACTCCCGCAGCCCTGCAAGAGAGAATCACCATGCGGCTTTAGCAGAGAACTGCCACTTGGCTTTGGCAGAGTGGCGAACCCCCCGCCACTTGCAGCCATTGCGCAGGGGGAGAAGCACATGGTTTTGGCTGAATGGGGACTCCCATGGCCCTGGGAGAGAGGACCATGTGCCTTTGCCAGAGTGGGGACCCCCGCAGCTTTAGAAGGGGGAACCACCACCTGGTTTTAGCAGAGATCCCGGTGACTCAGCTGAGGGTGATGGGAACCCAGGGAGGTCTCCCAGTCGAGATGGAGTACTAACTGGGAATAACCAGAGGACTGCCTGAGCCATGGACTTCTATTTCCTTTCCTGAGATACAGTACTCTGGACTGGGCAAAGGGGGAAGGAAGGAAGGACTGTGTCTGTTTGTGAGTGTTTTAAAGGGACTTTAGGGTTTTTGATAAAGACATTAGGTCACTACTTTAAGTCTGTATAGCATTAAATGAACATTTCCTTTCCTTTTCACGACTCTCTGGCATTGAGAGACGTCTTTCCTCTGGCGGCAGACATAACAGACCTGGGGGCTTCTTTCAGTAATAGTATATCGTCCCAGGCCCCCCACCCCCTTGTTTGTTCTGTAACATTGCATCTCTTTCTTGGTTTCAGGTTGGAGGACTTTCCTTTTTTAAAATTTTGTTCAGATCCCATATATTGTAGGAACCAGTGTGACAGCCACTCATACATTAAGGAATTAACATCCTTCCCAAGGCATCAGCATCTGCACTTGCAGGAGGTTGGGGCGGGGTGGTGGGAAAATTACTGGTGGTTCAGAGAGAAATGGAGTCAGCCAGCATGACTGATAGGAAGTGTGTGTGTGTGGCTGGGGTGGCGGTGGGCCATGAAGCTTCAGACCTGCTTTCCTGGTCCCAGTCCTGACCTTGGCACGGGGGTAGGGTGGGGATGTGGAGGGACAGAAGAGTTCCTGAAGCAGCAGATTTGACTTGATGTTGTTTGGTTTATTTCCAGGAGACTTGGAGGAGTTCTCACTATCCTGTGCTGAAGTTTACTTTTATTTTCATTCTCCTGAGCATTCTGTTCTATACTATTAACTACTTTAGGCTTTGGGGGAAGTATATCAGACAGATTTTCTCATCTGGATTTCCACATCCAGTGTAAACCACAACACAGTTTTCTCTTTTAAAATCAAATGAAGCAGCCCTGGCGGGCGTAGCTCAGTGGATTGAGTGCGGGCTGGGAACCAAAGTGTCCCAGGTTCGATTCCCAGCCAGGGTACATTCCTGGGTTGCAGGTCAGAACCCCCAGCAACCGCACATTGATGTTTCTCTCTCTATCTATCTCCCTCCCTTCCCTCTCTAAAAATAAATAAATAAAATATTAAAAAAATAAAATAAATAAAATAAAATGAAGCAATGGTAGCGAAGTAAACGCAGCCATCTTCCCACCAAACGGCAAAACATTTATCACCAACTTCCCACCGCTTGGAGGGAGCTGGGCATTTCCTCCTCTTAGTGGGTTTTCTTTTAGGGGGGCCTTTTGGTTTATTTGAAGCTTCAGAAATGTCACCATTCCTTAGAGCATGCGTAAATGAAGCCACAACTTTATCGTGAGTTTTATCAATGCTGCATCCTCCCAAACGTCAGAATTGTCACCCTGGCCTGTGCTTGCCAGAATAGCACCGCGTCCTCCTGCTCTGGAAACCGCCACCACTTCCTCCCCGCATTGCCTGGCAAGAGTACTGGGGGGTGCACAGCTCTGGCTGCGTGCCTCTGACCATCTATACCTCATTTTTAGGAGCCTGCTGGGACTTGAATCTAATTATAGGTCTGGAAGCAGAGAGAGGTAGTGGGAATAGGCCCCAGGGGAGTCAGCAGTGTCTGGTATGGCAACTGCCTCAGGGAAGCCAATACACTTTCCTAACAAGACAGGGCTACGCCCTTCAGATGCGGGTGGAGAGGCTGCTACTACCACTGGAGATAGGAGAGGTACTTCTGCTGGGGGTGGGGAGTCTTCTTCCACTGGCAGAGGAGACTCATCAGAATTTAGGGGCTCAATGTCTCCAGCTTCACTGGGGTCGTCCCACATGTTCCCATCAGAGTTTACAAGATCCCACTGTTTCCCAATCAATACCCTACTTTAATAATAGACACCCTGCAGAGCCTGCGAGTTTAACTGTGCTGTAATTCAGCTAATCACAGGATGAGATTCAGCAGTTGATTTTCAGCAACCTCAGCCTTGCAGCTACATGAGATTAGGTCCTTCAGGGCATGTAGAAGTAAGTTTACAGGTCACTTAGGGGAGGCTTGAGCTGGGAAGTTGAATCCCTGCCCTCGCACTTTTCCTTCTCTTCTTTGTCCAGCAACACTAGGAGCAGCCAGCCAGCCTCATGGTATTTTTTAGATGGCCTCTCAGTACTCTTCTAGTACTACAGTCATTAGCATTTTTAATCTAGTTAGATTGGAGAGCCATTTCCAGAAACCTCAGAACCAATTCAGAAAATTGATCCTTAACATTCTGGTATCAATGAAAAGCCACCTGTGGTATCAGAGTCTGCATTAATCTGGGCTCTCCAGTGAAATAGAGCCGATAGGTACACCACGGCCTAGTCCAGTTGACACATACAATTCACAGTCACATTTACTGATGCATAACAGATTATCCCAAAAGTTAGCAGCTTAGAACAGCAGACACTTACTGTCTCCATGCTGTGGGCCAGGAAGCAGGGGCAGCTTAGTCTCCTAGGAAGCTGCAAACTCAGGGTTTTGGCCACAGTTACGATGATCTCAGGGCTTGAATGGAGCTGGATGTATTTCCAGCTCTGTCTTGTGGCTGTTTCCAAATCTCAGGTCCTAAGTGGCTGTTGACCAGAGACCAACGAGTTTTCCACGTGGCTTCTCCATAGGACTACTCACAACATGCAGCTTATATCCCGCTCCCCAACCCCCGCTCCCCAGCAGGGCTCAGAGAGAAAGAGAACAAGACAAAATCTGGTCTTTTGTAACCTACTCTTGAAAGTAACATGCCGTCACTTTTACCCTATTGTAACGGTCAGACACAAGTCATGAAGTCTAGACCACACTCTTTTATATACACGTGAAAATCCCACTCTCCAATGGCTCGTGGGGGGAAAGACTTGGAAAGAAGTCACAGAGCAGGCCAGGGGTGGTGTCTCCTGGAAGGTCACTGGAACTTTGACGTGGTTGGGGGTGGGGGGTGGGTGCCAGGGGGAGAGTAGATGCAGGGGAAGGAACGGTGATAAGGACTTTCACAGTTTGATTTTACCTGAGTCGTTTGAATTGTTTTAACAGAATGAATTAAAGTATTACATGTGAAACTGAAATGAAATATAAATGCAAAAAATCCTCACTGGAGACAATAAAACATATCCACTTGTTGTAGCAGAAAAAAAAATGTTTAAAGGAACAAAAATGGCAGGATCCCTGAAATGTTCTTCTTTTATGAGAAGGTCCTCCAGAATGTCTGTAGCTTATATCAGGGGCTACAATGAAGCAGTGGCCTTTTAGTTTAGAACTGATTCTTCTAGGTTTAATGGAGCCCGAATTGTAGCTTTCAATTTTTTTTTTAATTAGATACAGCCGGAAGTATCTGCTCAGGCCCATTAGTGGGAATTAGGAAGGCAAAGGGCAGGAGTTCAATGCAGCGCCTTCTTCATAAGCTAATTTTTGAGAAAAAAGAAAAATTGTTGTCATACCCTTGAGATGGGACATAAGTTTTCACTGAGAGGCTGGGAGGCTCTGGGAAATTGAAATGTGCTAATAATGATAAAATCATACACAAGTTTTTGGATAGTTAGTACGTGCCACGCTCTGTACTAAGAGCCTTACATACATTGTTTCATTTAATCCTGACACACCTAAGCAAAAGGCAATATAATTGCCCCATTTTTCAGACTAGGCGAGGTAAGATAAATGACTCAGGGTCACACGGCATGAAGTGGTCAAGCTCTGACTCAAACAGAGGGCTGACCCAAGGTCCCCGCTCTTGCCCTCGCCCATGAGAAATGAAGCCTGCCAGCAGAAGGCCAATATCTGACCTCAAGAACAGGAGCGGACTGCTTGGCAGAAAGGACCAAAAGGGATGATGAAGTTAAACTATATCTATTTCCACTTGTTCCTCTCCATAGCACAGCACTTACCTGCCCAGGATTTGACCTCAAGGTCAGGGGCCTGCTGCCCCGACCCCACTGTGCTGAATCTGGTCTTACTTGGGATCTACGTCAGCGCCCAGGAAAAAGCCCACCTCTGGCGTGCAGGAATGCCTCAGAGATAGTAAAGGTGTAGTTCCCGATCACAGCAATAAAGTGAGTCATAACCTATGTGCTGATGGAGGGTTTTGCCTTCAATTTGTGAACAGCAAACAAACCAGAGGCACCACCTGTGAAGTGTGAAGAAGTACAATAGGATGAGGTGTGCCTGCTTATACTTTATATGATTATAGTGAGAAATTCCTCAGGCACCAGATAAGGAGAGGAATGTTTTCTTCTATTAAGGTCCCCCAACCAAGACTGACACCAAAAAGGGGGTGGCCTCACACAAATAAATCAAACATGTTTTATCCATGGAGGGAGTGCCTATTAAGTGTGGGAGGCCACTCGGCATGGTGTGGGCCCAGCTCCCACTGGGAGATGCACACGACACACACCCACAGATAGGTTCTCCCGTGGAGAATCAGGCCTGCAATGTACCTAGGCTGCTATGAGTCTTGCTTTTGGCTAAAACTCCCTCACCCTGAATTGAAGACATTTACTGCAAAGCAACTTCCTAAAATCCATGCTAAACCTTCCAAGGATTGGTGTAACCAGTCCAACTACTTTTGCCTTTTCATTTGCAAATATCCCTCTTCTGTGATGTAACTAGCAGCATTGGCTCCTTTGTTTTCTGTAAAAGGTAACCACCTAAAGTGAACCTGTGCATAGTAATGAGGACCATCATGTAATGGGCAGAGAAACCCAGTAAAGGCCTACTATGGCAAAGGCTGAAGCTTTTGCTCCCCTTGAGAGAAATGTCAAGCTGTCCCTTTTCCTCCACCGGACTCAGTAGTCTATGTGAATGTCTCATTTCATCCATAATGACGTGGACACTGTGGGCCAGTGTCTGCATCAGCTGGCACCCACAAACAGGGACCCAGGGCTATGAGCCAGTGGTCATTATGGACAACACACCAACTTAGTGGGAGTAAGGCGCATCAGCCAGGTAAGGGCCGACGATCCTGAGTGCTTTTCGGGAATGTCGTAGGGTGTGTTGGATTTCAGAGGGAAAGGATTTTTCTTCCCAGGTTGCTCTCTCTTGCGACCGCTTTGAAAAAATTTCTTTAGAGGTTTCTGCGAATCCTCAACCATGGGGAACGGGCTCTCTAAAGAACAAGAGCAACGTTTTAAGCTAGTTCAGCAGTTATGGGGCTGTTGAATGTCTCCCAGATAAGGGATCTTTAGATTTGGAAGTATGGAAGAGAAGAGACCGATGTGCACTAGCTAGGCCCTTCTCCGGTTCTTGCCCGCTGCCGCCAGTCTCTTGGGCCGCCCGAGTGTACTCAGCAGCGGTGTGGGTGGGCGCGCTGCTCACAGCTCAGCTGCAGCCATCCATGCGTGCACGCTCTTGGCGAGTCCAGTGGGGCCTGGGTCGCTCTGCCAGGACAGGCAGTGACGCACAGGGAAGATTGGTTTCCCTCGCCTCCCTTTCTCCCTGGTGCGTGCCAGGGAACACCCTCCCCGCACCCAGCACCGGGTGCAGTTCCGGACACACCGGCGCAGTTGTGAGCAACCGGGCACAGTGGCGCACGCCTGTCGTCCCAGCTACTCGAGAGGCTGGGGCAGGAGGATCGCTGGAGCCCAGGAGTTCTGGGCTGCAGTGCGCTATGCTGATGGGGTGTTTTCACTAAGTTCCGCATCAATATGGTGTCCTCCCCGGACGGGAAGGCCACCAGGTTGCCTAAGGAGGGGTGAACCGGCCCAGGTTGGAAACAGAGCAGGTCAAAACTCCAATTTAAAAAAATAGTGAATGTATTTTCCAGTAGAGTAAAAACTGTTTCTGAAAGTTGTACCTGAATTCATAAATTTGTTAATCTAAAGCATGCTACAAGTGGAATAGGGGGTGTGACATGTTTAAACAATATTAAGAATCCTCCTTGTTTATGCCAGAGCTGTGACCCTTTATTGTAAAAATGAAATTTAGGTGCACTGTCTCCCAGAGAGAACTAGCCCTTCTCCAAGGAAGATAAAGTACCACTTTTTAACTCAGTACATGTAAACACTGATCATTTCCTTGGGGAAGAACTGGCTATTCTCCCGGAGGGAACGGTTAGTCAATCAAGTCACAAAAGGCCCTTGGCATGTAACCATTTTTGTCTTAAACATATTTTTTCAGAGCACCCCCTCCCATCTTTCCCACTTTCCTTGAAAACTCTGAACCTAGGAACCACCAGGTCCTGATAATAACAGGGGAATTGCTTCTTAAACTCACTGTGGCTTGCAGAAACAGCAGGGAGCCTGTCTTCCAAGCTAAGCGGATTATTAAAGAATGCCCTGATTGCCAAGTCCTTAGCAAGGCACCCCCATCTACAGGAGTTAATCCTCAAGGACTAGGCTCTCAAATAATTTGGCAAACAGATGTCACTCACTATGTTTCCTTTGGAAAATTCAAATATGTTCATATTTCTATTGATACTTTGATGCCCTACATTCAACTGCTGATCTCCTTAACAGGAGAATCTGCTAAAAATATTCAAGCCCATTGGCTTGAGGCCTTTAGTCATTTAGGATGGCCTCAACAAATTAAAACTTATAATGGCCCTGGATGCCTTGCCCATTCTACTCAGGCTTTTCTCCAGCGTTGGAGTATCCACCATAAAACAGGAATACCTTATAATCCAACAGGTCAGGCCATTGTAGAACGGGCTCATTATACTTTAAAAAATCTTAAAAAACAAAAAAGGGGGAGTCATGAATCCTTCCCCCCAAATTTGATTTTATTAGCCATGTTTACCTAGAATTTTCTAAATTGTGATGAATCACTCTGTACTCCAATTAAGAAACATTTTCAAAAGAAAGGGCCAAAGTCATCTTATCCTCGGGTTTTATATAGAGATTCGCTGAGAGATGGCTCTTGGCAAGGCCCTACAGACCTCTTAACTTGGGGAAGAGGGTATGCTGTGTTTCCATCCCTACAGGTCCTGTCTGGTTACCAGCCAAAAGAGTAAAGCCTTATCATGAGCAGGACTGACACCAAGCTCTGCTACCTGGAGCTGAGAACCAATCAACTGACAGACCAGGTGGCCCAGCTGACCCTGAACAACCAGACACTCACAAACGAACATGGACACTCACCCAGAACAAAATGGACACTCACGCCACCACTCACAGGCCTGGGTCTGCCCCCGGAGGAGGATGGGGCCTGCCTCAAACACAGGGGCCGGGCCTCAAATGCCTCCTGCAGAGTGCAGCAACCCCTCTGTGCCCCATAATGTTCAATGGTTGAACCCTAAAAACTGGATTTATGGGTTTGGGTCATCATAGCCTTTGGATGCTTCTTTGTCTTAATCCTTATTTGTGCTTTATGCTATATATAGAGGTTGTTTTCTTAAGATTGCATTCGGGAACAGCAAGTAGTAGGTTTCACAGGCTTAACAGCTACAATAGCATTTACAAATGAAAAAGTGGGGAGATCAGATGTTGGAAACCACCCTGTCTGGCTTCAGAAGCTGTAACCCTGGCAAGACGAAGGCTGAGTGAGCAGACTTGGGACCAGAGCCCACTGAGGAGACAAAGCTTACCTCCCTGACAGGAGCACCGCCTCTGCCCCTTTTACTTCACCCTGCCTGGCCCCCATTGCTTGACCAGTTAGCCAATGACGGACGGGTAAGACTCCTCATGGGAGGGGCCACCTAAGACAACGATCACATGGGAAGACCCTCAGGGAAGGACTTGGAGGCTATTGAAAAAGGGGGTGATGGACCCCCGACTCTGGGCTTTGACAAAGCCTGAGCCCTCATTCTGTCTGTAAGATGTCTCCTAATCTCTTGGCTGCCTTACTTCCCCTGCTCCACCTAAGCCTGAAACAATGCTGGAAGTGGGTGCGGCCCTGTGCTGGAAAGGGCAGGTTCTCAGGGACAATCAAGTCTAAGAAAGCAAGCATAAAATCCTATGAAATCTGCTTTGCGCTAATACCCCCAATTTAAACGATAAGGGTCCAAACCTGAAATGAGTTTGTTTCCACAAAGTTTTGTGGCACTTTAGCTATCTGACCCTGACTCAAAATAGACCCTCAGAGTTCTTTGAATGTTATCTATTTGGTCATTACTGCCTGACAATAATTGATGGGCTTAATCTGAAAATGTGGGTCTTTGGAACCGCTGGTTGCTTACTGATTGTAATAATGTTATGTGTACTTCAACACATTTGCGAATTATTTTCCCAGGGTCATGTGAGAGACCAGCAAGCAGCAAGCTCTGTGTGATCTATAGCAGTCATAACAAAAACAACGGGGGGAGATGTGGGAGGCTGCTCTGCGTGGCGTGGGCCCAGCTCCCACTGGGAGATGCACAGGACACACACCCACAGATAGGTTCTCCCGTGGGGGAATCAGGCCTGCAATGTGCCTAGGCCACTATGAATCTTGCTGTTTGCTAAAACTCCCTCACCCTGAATTGAGGACATTTACTGCAAAGCAACTTCCTAAAATCCATGCTACACTTTTCAAAGATGAGTGTAACCAGTCCAACTACTTTTGCCTTTCCATTTGCAAACATCCCTCTTCTGTGATGTGATTAGCAGCATTAGTTCCTTTGTTTTCTGAAAAAGATAACCACCTAAAGTGAACCTGTGCATAATAATGAGGACCATCATGTAATGGGTGGAGAAACTCAATAAAGACCTGTCATGGCAGAGGCTGAGGTTTTTGCTCCCCTTGAGAGAAAAGCCATGCTGTCCCTTTTCCTCCACGGGACTTGATAGTCCATGTGAATGTCTCATTTCATCCATAATGACGCAGACACTTCAAGCCGGCATCTGCATCAATTAAGCAGGGCAAAAAGGATATCAAGTCCACCTATAGTATAATTGCCTGATTTTACAATAGAGAAAGCCAAGAGCCAGAGAGGAAAGTGATTCATTCATAGACTTCCTGCCAGTGAGTGTGTAGCTGGGAGTAGAGGCCAGAGCTGGCCCCTGGCTCAGTGCTCTTTTTCCATCACATATCAGGATGAAGACCTTGGGTCCATCCTGGGAGCTGTGTGGTCGGGTTCACAAAAGTGCCAGATCTGCAGTAAACACACACACACACACAATGAAAACCAGGAAATAAATCATTTAGGAGCGTGGGGGATCAGAATAAGGGCACCTCACTGAAGCCAGAGACACAGGAGACAGTCATTCACAGGAGACAGTTCCTACCCCGCCTGCCAGAGTCAGGACCTCAGTGTGAAAGAATGAAAACAGCACCAGCTGGCACAGGCTGGAAAGCTACGGGGTGGTTTGATAGATATGCACTCGTTGGAAAGGGTTTAAATGAAGACAGCCAGCTCTTAAGATTTCCCAGGCCTGGAGAAAGAAATGGACATGGAATGAGTCAGGAGAGGAGCATGCCTCTTATGGAAGAATGTCTTGGCCTCTGTCCAGAGCCAAAGTCAACTTAAGGTCATTGCCAGGCCAGAGTGACAGCTGGGATGGTAACCCACATCGGGTTTCCAGGGGTTTGAGGAAAAAGCTTTCACTCGGGGATATAGCAAGGATTGAACATTAAAATGTCTATAGCACCTAGAGGGGTAATAAAAATAAATGAGGTGAGCTTTCCAACCCTTTTCATCCCTGTCAAAAAAAAAATAACTACTGACTTGAAGGAAGACAGATTCCTAATTTGAGCCTCATATTGTAGTCGATACTGTTTGGGAATGGTGGAGACTGTGTAAAAAAGGACAACTGCCCCATCGAACAAAACAGCCGCTGTTCAGTCCCAACAAATTTCTGATCTGCCTGAATGCAGACTAAATAATGTTAGCCTTCCAATTTCCTGGGACACTAGAAATCTAGACTTTTATGTGTAACTTCTTGAGTTTTAATGGCTGGCAACTTAGTATTTTAAATGTGTGTGGACCAGGCAAGATCTGTGATCAAGTGGTATACACCAGTTTGCAGGTCCTATCCTAGAGGAAGGTTATGTGTGTGTGTGTGGGGGGGGGGGGTATTTACTTCCAAGAGTCAAAGGAAACAGGCCCTGATTCCCAAAGGGCCCTAAGGCTGATTTCCAACTTACATGAAAGTGAATACGGGTACCAATCCCTTATCTAGGTCTAAATGCGTATCCTTTGCTGCCAACAAGTTTTGGAATTCAGATTTACGGGGCCCGTGCCCTGCAGCAGGCCAAAAGAACTCTGAGGCAGTGCCCTATTAACAGACACATCAATTTTCTGCAGCAAATCATATAAATATTTAGAAACCAAGTGAGACAAATAAAAGCATATAAATAATCTCATAGAAGTCTTAGTCAAGTTTTGCCACCAAATGAAATAGTTGTAAACATGAAAAATATTGATTTAAAAACCATTGAGATTTTGGTAGTATTGATAGGAGATTGTGGACCTGTTATAAGAGGGAGACACAACCAATTAGTAATGGGTACACACTCTATTAATTAACTGACTTCTTTAAAATTTATGTCTAATGACCTGTACACGTTGAAAAACATTTTTGTGTCTTTGCTAACTGGGGACACCTCAGCTTCAGCCTTTGCCACCGCCTCCCTTCCCTGGGTCCTCACAGCACAGCTGAGGCAGGTTGGCAGGGGAGCTTCATGTAGGTACTCCCAACAGCTCTAAGAAATGGCATTCCTTACAGGTGCCACCCTCCAGTGGGACCCTGCCTTGACTGCCTCCCTGTTCAGCTCCCAACTCTCTTGATGCCTCCAAGTTTACGCTAAACTCTCAATGAGGACCCAAGCCAGGAAAAAGTTCTTCTTCCTCTCAAGTTCCTCAGTAATTTGTAACTACTATTCAGGTGGATTATTGCCAGTAGAATTACCCTTCCTCTCAAAAGAATTGTCCCTGCGCAACCCTCAGGGGTATGGCTGCCCGGAGCCCTGGCCCTTCCTAAGCATTATGATTACAGCACATCGGCAGCCAAAATCAGCACATTCTGGGTTATGGAATCTCAATGAGCACATCCACAATCCGCTCCGTGCTGGTCACTTCTTCAAAGTCCCGGCAGAAGATCAGGTGTGTATCGCTCCTACAGCTTTAGAGTTCTGCCCCTAAGTCTCTCTGCGTTACTCCACAGAGAAGAACATGTACCCATCCCCAGTGATAGAAACACACAGCACAATCTAAATTCAAATACAGAAAAGAACCCTTTCTCCTGTGGAAGATACAGTTCTGCAGGGTCTTGGCTTTGCTCAGATACCACTCTATGGCAAGACACATCAGATTTACCTTACAAAATAAAGCACTTGGATTAGCTTCTCAACCCAAACCTCTCTCCTCTGGTAGCCTCAGGTTCCCTCCGGAAAAATGTTTTAGTATCTCTAGATGTAGGACTGTTCCAGAACATCATACCTAAAGACGAATGGAAGTCTCTTCTTCCACGAAAAATTACTGTTGAAGATCTGCCATTTCTGGGCTACTGAAGCTTTCTAAATATCATGGCAATCTCAACACATTCTGGGGGGTGTGTGTGTGTGTATACTATATTGTAATTAGTAACTAATTTGTTGGGTGACACATGATGATATGTGAATATCCTATTGCCCAATAATCCTCAAAAATTTTTCACCCAATAATTTTAGCATCCATTGATGGTAATTGCCTGAATTATTATAATGGTGATTTTTCTAATTCTATATTTTTCTACATATTTTTTAATCCCCACACAAGGGCATGCTTATTGATTACAGAGAGAAAGGAAGAGAGGGAGAAAGAGTGGAAGAGAAATATCCATGTGAGGGAGAAACATCAGTTGACTCTTGTATGTGCCCCAGCCTGGTACCGAACCCACAATCCAGGCATGTTCCCTGACCGGGAATCAAATCCATGACCTTTTGATTTATGGGAGGACACGTCGATCAACAGAGCCACAACAGCCAGGGCAGTTTTTTTTTCTAAATTTATTAGCTGGCAAGTTTGGAAAGAAGAAAGCTCGCCTCTATCACCATCTTCCTTGTGCATGTCCCTAAGCACTCACGGGTTCTTTTCTGACTCGAGAGAATGCAATCCATTACCATCACTGCTCTTCTTGATATTTCACTTAACACAAATCTTGGCCAGCAGAAGCAACTTTAAGCTAGCTCCTGTATCTTTTTACACCACCATTAACTTTGAGCACTTCCTCACTTTTGAGCACAAGGCGTTTCCAATGCACTGTGTACTCCCCATATCCCAGCTGTTGGAATCAGCTGTTTCTCCCTAGGACCTGGGTTGCTTTCAGCGGAGAACAGCGTTTAGAAATCAGCATCTGTGTACTAGATATGCCCAATGTTACTGGGATATTATTTCTTCTAGGCTTTTTCAGGAGACAACTAGAAAATAAAAATGTTAAAGAACCATGAGTAATACCAATAGCTCCAATTCAAACCACACAAAATTTTAAAAAACATGATTCTCCTTAAACTTACATTCTAGTTGGTATCACTGTTCTACCATGAGGAAAAAACCTCCTGGTTTCCAACAATTGTCTCGAACTTACAATACTTACAAAACAATTTCAGAATTTCTTCACTAATATTACAAAACAACAAACATACTAGCAAAAGATCAATATTTTTTGCAATTCTTTTTGTACTTAAAATACATTCCATTAAGGGAGTACTATGCTCAAAACTTAGTTAAATTAGTTTTTTTTCCTGAGTGGTTATGGTATCAACTTGATAGTTTCATTAGCTAGGTTAATATTTGGCTAACAATATCAGGGTTCGATATCAGGGTTTGCTTTTTAAATTTTTGTTGATTCAGTATGCAAAACATTTACGTAGTTCAAAAGTAAAACCTGTATAAAGAGAGAAGGTCAGAAAAGTTGAACCTTCGCTTTCAACATTCGCATTAGTTCCTGGTTTTCTTACAAAACTGCTTATATTATGTATACTCTTTTACACCTTGCTCTTTCTTCATTTAATATTCTTCAAAAGTACTTCATATAAATTCATAGGGATTTTTGCTGCATAGTATTCCATTGTTTGAATGTACCACAATTTATTCAACTAGTTTTAGTTAGGTGGACATTCAGATTGTTCTGTTTCTCCTATGAAAATTGATTTGCTTATACTTTTATCCCTACCATGAACACTTTTGGGAAATCTTCATTTTCCAAGGGAATTATTTATTTCAAGTAGGTTTTCTAATGTATTTGCATGAAGTTAAATGATGTCATCTAAATGTTTTAAAGTTTCTTCTGTTTTAAACCTCATATCTTCTTTGTCATTTCTTATTTTATATATTTTCCCTTTTTTTCTTTTTATGCTTAGGTTAACTGGTGGTTTGTCTATTTTTCTTTTCCAAAGAGCTAATTAGTTTACTTTTTCCAAAGATCCATTTACTAGTGCATTAATTTTTCCTTCTCCAATCACTAATTTCCACCTTTTAATCTCTACTAAAGGCATGCCTTAGTTTATTAAGCTTCAGAATATACTGTGCTCCACAGATCTGTTGTTTCTTTACAGACTGAGGGTTTGTGGCAGTCCTGCAGCAAGCGACCATCTTGCCAACAGCATTTACTCACTCATGTCTCTGACCAGTTGTGGGGATTCTCACAATATTTCAAACTTTTCATTACTATCATACTTGTCATGGTGATCCGCTATCAGTGACGTTGGACGTTACTTTTATCATTGTTTTGTGGCACCATGAACCACACCCTGTAAGACGGTGAGAGCGTGTATCCACGAATGTTGTGTGTGCGCTGAGTGCTCCACCAAGCAGCTGTTCCCCGTTGCTCTCCCCCTTCCCCGGCCTCCCTGTTCCCTGAGACACAACGATCTTGAAATTAGGCCAGTTAAGAGCCCTGCAGTGGCCTCTAAATGTTCCAGTGAAAGGAACCGTCTCACATCTCAAATTTTAAATCAAAAGCTAGAAATGATTAAGCCTAGTGAGGAAAGCATGTGGAAGGCTGAGAAGGACCACATCTAGGCCTCTTAAACCAAACAATCAGGCAAGTTGTGAATGCACAGGAAAAGCTCTTGAAGGAAGTTAAACATGCTACTCCTGTGAACACACAGATAATGATAAAGTGAGAGTCCTATTGTTGACATGGAGGAGGTTCATGGTCTGAATAGAAGACCAAACCAGCCACGACATTCCCTTAGGCCAAAAACTAATCCAGAGCAAGATCCTAATTCTTTTAATTCTATGAGATTTAGAGAAGTGAGGAAGCTGCAAAAGAAAAGTTGGAAGCTAGCAGAGGTTGGTTCATGAGGTTTAAGGAAAGAAGTTGTCTCAAGGTGAAGCAGCAAGTGCTGATGGAGAAGCTGCAGCAAGTTATCTAGAAGATCTAAGCTGATTAATGAAGGTGGCTACACTGAACAACAACAGGTTTTCAATATATCAGAAACAGCCTTATGTTGGAAGGAGATGTCATCTAGGACTTCCATGGTTAGACAGAAGTCAGTGCCTTACTTCAAAGCTTCCAAGAACAGCTGGCTCTCGTTAGGGGCTGATGCAGCTGGTGGCTTTAGGTTGGAGCCAATGCTCACTTACCATTCCAAACACCCGAGGGCCCTTAAGAATCATGCTAAGTCTGCTCTGCCTGCATTCTAGAAATGGAAGAGCAAGGCCTGGAAGACATCACAGCTGCTTACAACATGGTCCACTGAATATTTTAAGACCATTGTTGAGACCTATTACTCAAAAAAAAATTCCTTTCAAAATATCACTACTCATTGACAATCCACCTGGTCATTCAAGAGCTCTGATGGAAATACACAATGAGATTAATGTTGTTTCCATGCTTACTAACAGCCCATGGATCAAGGAGTAATTTTGACTTTCAAGACTTATTATTTAAGAATACATTTCATAAGGCTAAGTCTGCCATAGACAGTGATGGATCTGGGCAAAGGACATTGAAAACTGTCTGGAAAGGATTCGCCAATACCAATACCATCAAGAACATTTGTGATCCATGGGAATATGTCAAATGTCAACATTAACAGGACTTTGGAAGGTGATTCCAACCCTCATGGATGACTTTGAGGGGTTCAAGACTTTCGTGGAGGACATAGCTGCAGATGTGATTGAAATAACAGGAAAACTAGAGTTAGAAGTGGAGCCTGAAGATGTGAAGGAACTCTGTGATCTCAGGATAAGGAGTGACTTCTAAGGAGTCACCTCTTATGGATGAGGAAAGTGGTTCCTTGAGATACAATATTCTCCTGGTGAAGACGATGTGAAGATGGTTGAAATGACAACAAAAGATTTAGAGTGTTCTTAACCCTGCCACTGATTTACCAACCAAGTTCATGTAACTTCATGTATCTCATTGTGGCTTTAATTTGCACTCCCCGAATTCCTATGAAAATGCTCATCTTTTCAGATATTTATGGACCACGCAGACTTCCTCTTCTGTAAGTTACCTGTCATATACTTTGTCAATTTTTCTACCAGTCTAAACAGGGCCACCTTCATGGGTATGAGAACTATGCGCTCACATGGGGCCCTGCACTCACAGAGGGGCCCTGCTCTCACAGAGGGGCCTGCACTCACAGAGGGGCCTGCACTCACAGAGGGGCCCTGCACTCACAGAGGGGCCTGCTTTCACAGAGGGGCCCTGCACTCAACAGAGGGGCCTGCACTCACACAGGGCGCTGCACTCATACGGGGCCCTGTGCTTTGTTAAATGTTATGCTGTTGCTGTCTTGATATTCTTAATAATTTTTTAAGAAGAGGCCTTGCATTTGACTTTTGCACTCGGTTCCACAAATTACATAGCTGGTCTTGAAACTGGGCCATGTTGAAGCTGAGTTTGGATGGATGAAAAGGAATATATAGAGATCGCATTGTTCAACCTGGTGCCCCCTCAGTCACGAATGGCTGCTTACATTTGAATTAAGTAAAATTAAAAACTTAGTTCCTCAGTGTCATTAGGTACATTTCAAGTGCTCAGCAGCTACAAGCGATTAGGGCCTACAGTTATTGGAAAACAGGGAGCATTTTTCTCATCATGGAAGGCTCTATTGGACAGGGTAACTCTGGACTCTCGCTGCTTAAAGTGTGGGCATCCAACCAGCAGTATCACCTATCAGTTTGTTAAAGTGCAGACTCTCTTGCCTCTTCCAAGACCTACTGAATCAGAATTCACTTTTAACAAGACTCTCCTCCTCCCCTGCTCCCCACCCAGTGATTCCACCACTATTACAGAAGGTGTGGGCCTTGGCGAGCCAGGTGGGTATGCATCTCGGGTGGATGGGATCAAGGGGTGGAACTGCCTTCTGAGGGAACAGTGGGTACAAAGACAAGTGCATGAAAATGCACCCACAGCAGGAAACAGAACAGCAGGAGCTGGTAGGCTGGGGCAGACTGGGAAGAGCTTTGTAGCTCTTTGGATTTTGCACTGTGGACAGGAGCGTATGAAGAGATCTGGGTTTGACAAGCAAACAAAAACAGACACTGACAACGGTATGGTGGTTACCAAAGGGAAAGGGCTTTGGGGGGTAGTAAAGGGTAAAAGGGGTCAAATACATGGTGATGGAAGAAGATGGGACTTTGGGCGGTGGGCACACAGTGCAGTACACAGATGATGTGTCTGTGGACTGTACATGGAAGTGTACATTTGAACTCTACTTAATCTTATGAACCAATGTCACGCTGATAAGTATAATATTTTTTTTTTAAAAAGAGCTGGGTTTGAGGAAGACAGACCTCATGGCATCCTGAGGGACTAGAGGGGCAACTTGGAAGTCAAGAGAGCAGACAGAAAACTATGGCACAAACCCAGGAGAGAGAGAGGCTTTCTGGGGAGCAGCGGGGGAATCAGGAGGTCAGGGGTCTCAGAGAGAGAGAGACACAGAGAAAGGAAGAAAAAAATATATAGAGAGAGAGAGAGAGAAAGAGAGTGCACACGCGGTCTTGGTGACTGACTGGACGCATGGAGTAAGGGAGAAGGAAGGACTGAGGGTTAAACTTGGGTGACTGACAAGTGGGGCTGCTTTAACCAAACCATGAATCCAGGGGAATAAGCAAATTTCATAGGAAGCTACTGAGGTTGACATGGGTACATTGAGGTATTCGGGAACATTTGCTCACCAGTTTCCCCGCCTGCCAGATGAAGGTGGTGATGGCGTCCATCCCACAGGACTGACGTATTAATAATCAACTGATATAGTATATGTGAATACACTTTGTGAGTGTGTAAGTGCCACACACATGTCACCTGGCATCAGCCCTGCACCTGTCTGCAGTCTGAGGGAAGGAAGTGGAGGAGAGCAGGAAACACTGCCTGCATCTGCACATCTGCACTCGAGCATCGCCATCCATCTCGCTCAGGACGACAGGAGACAAGGGAGGAAAGTGCCGAGGAGAGTGAAAAATGCAGACAGTCAAGAAAGAAATATAAGATAACAAATCATCAATTAGAAATACACCCCAGCTGCTTCAAAACATAATAAAGTGTCAAAACTTTCCATCAAATGGAAGAAGACACAGTTACAATGAGATTGGGAGGAAACACATGGTAAAAAATCCATCCGAGCAATTAGTAGCAGCATTTACTACAGATTGGAAACCTCTCCAGGGGTTTCCAAACCACTTCTGCCTTGGAACGTACACGGCGTATATTACACACTGTTGTTGCATTTCGATTTTCATCTGCAGACAAATCTAAAGTTAAAATGTAATATATCTTTAAAGGTGATTGTTATCAAATTCATCGTTAAGCATATTGCCTCCTAACTCTTGTTAATATGTTTGGAGAACGGCTAAGAAGTGTAATATCTGAGTGATTAGACAGTATTTGAATGTGAAATGTAACGGTTTGATGCATACTGTCCTGGAATGTATAGGTAGAGCTAGAGTCTTAAATTAGTTTTATCTTCGTGAAGTAAACAAATAACCTGACTTAAAACCTTGGTGAGGCCAGTCAGGTTAATTCTGTACATATCTTGCTTTCAATAATTATTGAGGGGTAGTGTATTAGGTTTCAATAAATCTAAATAATCTTTATAATGTAGTTCACATTCTCAAATTTCCATGTCTTTACTCTGCAAGCCATTCTCCAACTTCCTAAGATTTTTGTTTATCATTCATTTTGCTTTTTAAAAAATATTTTAAATATTTATTTATTTATTTTTAGAGAGGGAAGGGAGGGAGGGAGGGAGAGGGAGAAAGAGAGAAATATCAATGTGCGGTTGCTGGGGGCCGTGGCCTGCAACCCAGGTATGTGCCCTGACTGGGAATCGAACCTGCGATGCTTTGGTTCACAGCCCATGCTCAATCCTATGCCAGCCAGGGCCATTTTGCTTTTTTTTGGTAAAATTTTAAATACACTCAATTTTCTTGCTATAGAAGACTGACAGAGATGAGCAAATAAAATTTATTAATAAAATTAAATGCACAAATACATCATTCCGTTTTGATTCTTCATTGATTTTGTATTAGGTTTAAATTAGAGTTATTCATTCACCAAGCAGCTATTGACTGCCTTTTACTCATTAAGCATGGTATCAGGCAATAGACAAAATGGTGAGTAAAATCATGGAACATTACAGCTTTCACGGAACTTCGGACCTAGATAAGAATAGATAACTGACCAGAAAATTACACAAATAAATGAAAAACTGCCCCTTGTGAGGAGCGCTACAAAACAGAAGTACCTGGTAAAATAAGAACCCCTTGACTTCCATTTGCATTGTGAATATTTTTACCTGGTGTGCAGCTGCATTTCCGTTCTTATTGGAGTCTTCTGATGAGCAGAAGTCCTTAATTTTAATGACACCCCAATTTTGCAACTTTTTCTGTTTGCTGCTTATTGTGTCCTATTTAAAATATTGTTACTTATGTCAACATCTTGGAGATACTTAGATATTTTTCTTCTAGAAGTTTAATATGTTATCATTCATATTTATATTTCAAGTCTATCCGGACTTTATTGAGTCGTCTATGTATACAGTTGGGTTTTCTGCAAATTTAGATAAATTTCTTTCTTTCAGTACTAAAAAAAAATCCGTACATATCTATTGAAGATAACTCCCAGCCAGGCAGAGCGGTAGGGCATGGTCTCTTCTGGGGGCTGATGGTCTCATGGCAGAGACACTTGGAAGCAAGTACTGAGGGAAATGAGTGCGTGCTCACAGAACTGGAAGCAGGCGGGAGCAGAATGGGCAAAGGAGAGAGTAAGAACAATAGCTGCCATTATACATTATAAATTCCATTTTATGACTCTATTTAAAGTTATCTTAATGAGGCTTTCAGAGCCAATCTAACGTCAAGGCTAGCATCAGCCTTTGATCTCCGTTGGAGGCGCAAGCAGTAGACACCTGCCACTTAGTTCTGCTACCTCCAGCCATGACGTCTGCAGCTCCTCCCATTGAGAAAGAGTCTATTTGCCCTTGAATCCTGATTGGCCTCATGGCTCCCTCTGATCACGGCATGTGGCGTAGTGACTTTGTTTGACTCCCCAGGCTATGTCTTAACAAGTCTGACAGCTTGAGCCTCCACTCTCTCAGATGCTGCCCACAGACTGACATTGTAGCCTAAGGAGGATAAGAAGCCACATTCTCCAGTCGGTGAGGGGATGGAGATCCCCTAGGAAGTGCATCATGGCCTTCAGTGGACAGCGTCAATAACCACCAGACGCGTGACTGAGGCCACCCTGGACCTTCAGCTCAGCTGGTGCTCCAGTCTGGGGGTTGGCGAACTACAGCCTGTGGGCTGAATCTGGCCCTCGGCCTGCTTTTTATGTAGGACCCTTGAGCTAAGAACAGCGTTTGCTTTTTAAAGGTTTATATAAAATAAGTAGATAACAAAGAAGAATGTGAAACAGACACATAGCCTAAAATGTGCATTTCTGGCCCTTCACAGATACTTTTACCAATCCCTGCGGCAGCTAAATATAACTATGTGAGGAGCTCAGACACACCCACAGAGGAACCGCCCAACCAAGCTTCAGAATTGTGAGAAACATTAAATTGATATTTTTTAATAAATGGGATGGTTTGCTCTATGGCAGTAGATAACTGACTCACAAGCTAATGAATGCTACACAAAGAACAAGAAGGCTGCCTCGAAGGAAACATTCTCTTAAAGGTTTTGGCCTTTTTCTTCTCACTCATATTTTTTTGGGAGAATTTCTTACCCCCAAACTGCTGTCCCTGACTCTGTTCCACATTCTAGGAAGGTTTTGGAAGGAGTAAGCACACACCCCCACTAGTCATTCATGGGATATGCAAGACATTTTTAAAATAGGTTGGGGTAGCCCTGGCTGCTATAGTTCAGTGGATTGAGCATGGGCTGCAAACCAAAGGGTCACCAGTTAGATTCCCAGTCAGGGCACATGCCTGGGTTGCAGGCCAGGTCCCCAGTAGGGGGGCACGTGAGAGGCAACCACACATTGATGTTTCTCTCCTTCTCTGTCTCCCTCCCTTCCCCTCTCTCTAAAAATAAAATATTTAAAAAACATAGGTAGAGGAATAACTTTTCTAAAACAAAAATGGAGAATTGTAAGAAATAACATCAATGCCCTACAGCATCCTTCCAAATGCAGAGGTCTGTTTTTCCATAAAGTAATCTGATTGCAATGGAGCCTGTCTCATTTTGGCTTTTGTTTTGTTATTTGTGGGTTTTCTTTACTTAACGAGGTGAACTTTCAGCCAAGGTGTGGTGAAGAATGGCTCTGATAAAGGTATCAGCAGGCAGCAATCACTTCACCCTTTGCAAAGGGCACAGCTACCTGCCAGGCCGGAAGCAGGAAAAGAATCATGATCACGATTTAGACTGAAATGTTTGTACAGTGCCAGCTAAGTCCAGGGCCTGGACTTATGCTGCTGCTATCTAAGCACAGCTCTGTGGTATGCCCATTTTAACTCCTACATCCACCTCTATTATTTTCAGAGAGCTTTCAAATTACCATAAATGATTTTTAAATACATATTTCACTCCCTATTCTTTTTTTTTTTTTTTGCAAGAATAAAAAGGCTCTGTTCAGGAAGAAGCTGTTGAACCAAGGAACTGGTCAATGAAAAGAAATGGTGGGCCATCCTAAGAGCCAATGCAGATGTGTGGGTCACAACTGGCAATGGGTGACTATGGCTAGGCTTGATGTTAAACAGATGACCCAGACCCACACAGATTTTGAGAAAAGGACCAGGACAACCAATACCATACATCTGTGTTTGTATTTGGCCTAGTAGTTCCTTTTGAAATGTGTGCCCACACCCCACCAGGAAGCTTCATCTGCTGATCATGTCCTAACCTAGTCCCCTCCCCTTGAATCTCGAATGATCCTGTGCTTGCTCTTTGACCAATAGAATGTGACAAAATGATGCTACAAAATTTTTGAGACTAGCTTCTGCCTTGCAGCTTCTGTTTTGGACTCTTAGAAGGCTGACTCTGATGAAATTAACATCAGCTGGCAGGGCCAAGAGCAAACACTGATTTTGCTGATGCAAACACTTGTTTGCTGATACAAACTAAAACCATTGATACCACCCACAGACTTAGACTGCCTCACTAAAGACTGTCCTCTTTTGGGAAGTGCAGATACAGGCTATCTGTTTAGAACACTACATTTGTCTGTGGATTAGATGATGCATTTTGAGAGTTCTCTTGTGGAAATTGAGGTGGTCATTGTTATATAGAGTAAGCTTGACATAGCTTTTGCCCAGCAGAGTTTATGAGCTTAAATAGATGAGCTCACACCCATAGATATCTAAGCTATGATACAGAGACGAGATGATGACAGGTAGAGATTACATACAGTATTGTATATTCTCGATTTGTTTTTGTTATTAGAATGGAGCTGGGAGTTTAGATCAGGTACGCCCAGCTAAATATAGAAAAGTCCTCCTGGATTAGATCACAAAATCTTGTTTTGCCAGAATTATCCATAGGAACTGTGGCCCAAACTCCACAGAGACCAGAGTTTTACTGTTCTTTGAATAAAGCTAGTATTTAATTTAATGAAGCATTTGAAGCAGTAGGTACCAGAATGATCCAGAGGATTACTCTGCCAGTAGGTGAATGGGTTTTTACTTTCAAAGGGGAAACTGGGCCCTAGCTGCATTGCTTAGTTGGTTGAAGCATCATTCTGTGTGCCAAAAGGTTGCAGGTTCAATTCCTGGTCAGGGCACACACCTAGGTTGTGGATCTGATTCTGGTTTGGGGTAGGTACAGGAAGCAATCAATCAGCGTTTTTCTCTCACATCAATGTTTCTCCTCTCTTCCTCCCCTCTCACTCCCCCCCTTCCCTCCCTCAAATCAATAAACATAACCTTGAGTGAGAGTTTTTAAAGAAAAGTGGGAGAGGGGATGAACTTTATAACAAAGAAGTCTGGAGAACACTTGAGATTTCAGTGATCACTGATACTGAGACAACCTAATATTACTCAGTTAAGAATTAACATGATGTGTTCAATATTTAATATTATGTTCTTCCTGATGGGAAACAATATGAAAATTACCTTGTAAAGCATGAAGGATTCTTACCATGTAGCTTACAGGAGATGAGGCTGCAAGATAAAAAGTTAAATGACATCAGGAGGGAAAAATGGCAGGACAAATTGAGAAAGTAAAAGCCTCGGTAATAGCTAGCCAAAACTTTTCTCAAAGTTAATACCATGAAACAAAGAAGGTGGAGGATTGTTATGCATTAAAAAAGGCAAACATAACAATGAATGCAATGTATGAATTTTCCTTGTACTATCTTTTTACAACATGTGATTTTTTGGCACCTGGAGAAATTGGTATAAGGGCTAGATACTAGATGATATCAAAGTATTAGATTTCTTAAATGTGATAAAGGCTCTTATGTGGTTACATAAAAAAATGTCTGTCTTTATTCTTAGGAAATGCAAGCTGAAGTATTTAGAAAAGAGACGTAGAAGGAAGCTATGGAAAAATGTTTTTATGCAGTCTTGGAGGAATATATACGGGTGTTCACTAAACTATTTTTTCAACTTTTTACACAGTAATGATGGAGCCAAGCTGTTCACAGTCCCACAGCCAAGTGGCCAGAATGGGAACCTGTTTGCAGATGACACTCTTCCAGGGATGCCATAAAAGGAGAAGAAATATTATTTCTGAATTAATACAACCACTTCCATCCAAAGACCAGTATGACCACAACTCAGCAAACACCCAGCTCTCAAGCCTGAAAGCCTCTCCACCACCTCCCAGGGACCGCTACATAAAAGGCGACGACTCCGGGTGGAACTGACCTTCTTTCAATTCCCCAGACCGAAGGAAGGTATCCAGAGAGGTGTTTCCCAAGAGCACGCCCCTCCCTGCGATTCCTGTTGGTACACCAGACCATTGAAACCCTGATATATACCCACCCTTCGTTCTCCATGGATTCTAGAACGCGAATGCGCACTTCTTCTGAAAGACCAAAGAACTTCTTAAATTTTCTGTTTTCCTGAATAACTCCATGAGGATTTTTAATAAGTAAATCTTTCTAGGCCTCTAGCGCGTACCTTTAAGCGGCCTGGAAACATTGCAAGCAGCCGAAGAGGAGCGAGTCTGAAGCAGAAATCCTTTCGGGAGGTCTGCCCACTAAATCGCCTAACCCTCGCCAGCCTCGAGTGTAAAATGCACACCTAATACCGCGGCGATGGTACTTGGGGATGGCGAGGATTGTAATAGACCGCCCAGGGGAGTACGTAGGGCGGCGGACCACGGGCAGCGAGGGGACGCGAGCGCTCGCCAGAGAGCCAGGGGCCCCCGGCCCCCGCGCGCGGTCTGAGCGCGCCCGGCCGTGCGGAGGGTGCGTGTGCGCGCGGGGCGGGAGAGTCGGCAGCCGCACGCGATCGAGTTGGGAACGCGCAGCGCGCGGAAGGTAAGAGTGAGGAGGGGTCTAAGGGCAGCCCTGAGGTTTGGGAGATCCCGGGCCGGGTGGAGAGCTCGGCCTTGGGACTCGCTGTTCCGGGGACGTGCCCTCTGGGACACTGGGACCTGAACGGCCAGACCCAGAGGACGGCTGGGCGGTGCCGCCCACTCCTTCGGCCCTCTCCTGGAGAGCTGCTGGCGTAGCGGGACGAGTGGCCAAGCCCTAGGATTGGGGCCTCCAGGACGAACAGATGCTCCACCCTGGTGAGCGCGAGAGACGGGGCCCGGCAGCACGGCGGACTAGAGGGAGGAGCGCCGGGGTGCGTGCTTGACCAAGGCCGCACGGCTGTAAGGAGCATTCCGGGCCTGGCGCTGCTCTTGGGCTCGGCCCCCGCCTGCCTCTCGTAACCGCGGCAGCTCTGAAGACGAACTACGGGAGCTGCGGGAGGGAGGGGGCGTTGGCGGCCGCGGGGGAGAGAACCGAGATGTTATTTTGGTGTTCGTGGATCCCCTACAGGCCCGAGGCAAACGCATTCCCAAGGCCCTGGGGAAGGGCCCGGGAGCCGAATGGTAGGAGGGTTCTTTAGAGGGAGGGATTGGGAGAAGGTGGACCTAAGGAAGAGAAGGGACGAATTGGGCGCAAGTGGAAGAAACCCCTAGTGGTTACAGGGTTTATAAAGGGAGATCTTAACGAGTATATTCGGCATTTTAAAAGAAATCTTCAAGGTGCAATGGAATCTCACTTTCCCAAGCACTGAGAATGATGCCAACAGCAAGGACGGGTTGCGTTCCTAGTCTTCCACTCCGCACTCCGGACTAGAAGGGCGATCCACGGGGCAAACAGGGCTTCCTTTCCGCTGTATTTTGTACATCGTGCCAGCTTTTAGGATGTGGCTGCATTGTCAGGAATATCTACTACCAAGGAACAAATTACCAAACCTTGTCCTTGTTTCCCCCCTGTTTTCAGAGATGCAAGATTTGAGTTTGCAGTCCTCAACTGGGAACAACTTTGTGGTTTAGCTTTCCCCAGGCGACTTAGGCAGAGGTAGGGCACTGATTTTGTGCTTTCAGAGTCTGATTTTGTGTGGATGCCTGATAAAAGTGCACATTGAATCTGCATCAATCTTGAGAAGGGAACTGTTTAAAATTAAGAGATAAGAATCTATGACATTTTTCTCCTAGACTGGAAGCTTCATTCAAATGAATGATCATTGGGTACTTTCAGCCCTGAAAATAAAGCCTATTATTAAAACAGTGGCTAAATATAATTCCAGATTAGATGCCTTTGAAAACAAAAAGGAAGACAAGAGGATCATTTTTCGAAAAATGAAATGTCGATATATAATAATTAGCAGCTAGCTAGGTATAGAACATCGATTTCAGATGTCATAGTGCCCAATGTTGTTATGACTCAGATGTATTCTTCTGTTCTTCTGTTCCATAGTCCCCAGCAAATCTGTTTTGATTAAAGCATGGGATACAGAAAACAACAAAGAACTTCAGCTAGTGCTTTGGCCTCATCTGAAATGTTACAGGTAAGCTCATCTTATTTTAACTTAGAAATTATTCTCCATGGTTAAAATTGACCATAATAATAGTCTCCCTCACAAAATTAATTTTTTTTTCACTTACTGATTTTACAGAGGGAGGGGAGAAGAGAGAGAGACAGAAACATCGATTTGTTGCTCCACCCATTCATGCATTCATTAGTGGATTCTTATATGTGACCTGACCATGGGTCAAACCCACAGCCTTCCCATATCTGGATGATACTCTAACCAACTGAGCTACCTGGCCAAGTCTCCTTTACAAAATTTTAAGGATCATATACACACCTACAAATTTTGTTATGTTTATTCCCCTCAAAGGATTCGTGAACTACAAGAGTTAATTAAGGTCCATTAAGTCATTTCATAAAATATATATATGTGTTTTAAAAATGGAATTATTAAAATATGTTACCTAAGGAAAATTTAACTATATAACTGTAATTTGGTGGTTATATTCAACTTCAAGTTCAGACTTAATTCACTTTATCCCTAAGAATATACGCCAGTGGATACTTTCTTCTCTTTCCTTTCCTCTTCAAATGATTTGCCTTCTCTCTGTGCCCAGTTTCAGGCCCTGTTCTGTCTGTCATTGGATAAAATGGGTAGAATCCCATTCTAAGAAATGCCTTTATCCCTTATACCACTATATATAAGATCCAGGCCAAATATGCTTTCTGTTGCGGCTCTAAAAGCTGTCATTGCTTTTTCTTGCACACAGTATTATTAGATAACCATACATCACAGCTTCATGAGTGAGGTCAAGTGTGTGGAGTCAAACAGGGTGCTATTCAATGACCTTGCACAACAGATGCGTTCAAAAGTTGCAGTTCACTTACCAGTAGGCTCTTTGGCAAATATTTCTTTTGGGACTTTGCACAATGTTCTTTTATTATTATTACTTATTTATTTATTTTTAGAGAGAGGGAAAGGGAGAGAGAAGGAGAGGGAAAGAAATATCAATGTGTGGTGTCCTCTCTAGCACCCCCTAATGGGAACCTGGCCTACAACCCAGGCTTGTGCCCTGGCTGGGAATTGAACCAGTGACACAGGCCCGGGACTCAATCCACTGAGCCACACCAGCCAAAGCACGCAATGGTTTATCTTAATGAAAAGCTGCATATTATAAATACTGATTTGGTTTGGCACCAGAGCTTTTGGCACATTGTGAATTAGAGGAGAGGTAAGATGAGGGTATGGGCTAGAAGCATGGAGATTTTCAGGGACCACATCTGGTTAAGGGGAGAACATCTGTGGGGTAGGGCCTTGAGAGGCTGCAAGATGGAAGATTTAAGTTCAAGAGCTTGTGCCACTTGAAGCTCTGGAAAATGAAAGAAGAAAAACCAGGAAACTAGAGTAGATGATCAAAGTTGACCATTCAGCGTGTGTCTGACCCTGAACACAGGTATTGAATCAGAAAGCCAAGGCCTTTTGTTGCCCCATATCATATCCACAGCCGAGATGGACAATTAATCAGCCCTGCCTACCCTCCAGGAACCATGTCACTTAGGAGACACATTGTCAGCACTGAGACCCCGTTTTCCGTAGCCTGGCCCTTTGGGAACATGAGGAAACCTAGAGAAGAGCAGTCTTAGGAGAGTTCATTGATATCCTACGGGATACTGTGTCATGAGATTAGAACAAACACTTCCAGACCAGCATCCTGTTTTATAAATACGATTTTAATACAGCACAGCCATACCTGTATGTTTAATGTTATCTATGGCTCTGTTTTTACTGCAAAGGCAAAATTGAGTAGCTGGGAGAGAAACCATAGGGCCCACAAAAAAATATTTGCTGTCTGGCTTTTTATTTTATTTTTTTTAATTGCCCACTTCTGGGCTAGAACATAGAATTTTGCTAACCTCCTCAGCTGTGCTCGGACAAGCTCCCCACGGTGTGACTGAGGGCCCGGTCCATGTCTCCTCTGGAACTGTATTTGGCTACTGTTTGGGTAACAGACCTTGTTTTCAAAGATGGAGTCACCCACTTTCTCAGATAAAAAATAATCATTGACTCTTACCTCTGAGCATTACATAGTTCCTAACTCTAAACTGACCCAGGTTCTATAATTTGAACCTTTTTTGAGCATCCACGTATTCTGAGAGGGCAAATTCAGCTCCGTACTGTGGAGGCTGACCACTAACTTGGAGGCATTTGGGGAGGGCGGTCTCCCTTCATCTTCTCCAGGTGAACTTTACTCGTTACTTTTAGTGTGCAGCTTGGTGGTGATGTGAACCTTCCTCCTTGCTCTTCCTGGAGTGTAGCCGCTTGAGGGCAGGGTTTGTCTATTACCTTCCCTGTTGCAGCCCCAGCCTCTGACACGGGTCCAGTATACTGAATGAATGAATGAAATTCTCTCCAATTGGTAAAGCTGTAACCAAACAGACACGGGAAGTCTAGCTTTCAAGTCAGCCTTCTGATGTTCTGCCTGATCGGTGTGATCTTTGCTCTGCCCCAGTTTTCCTAGCGTCTTCGGATCCGGCTGTCCTGTTGCCTCTTCCCACAGGCTGCTGTGTCATGGCATTCTCTCAGAGAGCCCGCCCCTGAGTGCAAAGGTAAGTCCACCGGGCTTTACTTTTTAAAGCTCCCTGCCCAAGAGTCTCAAGAGGCTGCAGGATCAGAGGTGAGGCTGGGCTCTTCTGCGGGCACTGTGCTCTGGAGAAGGAGCACAGCATTTGGAGGCGGGCCTGAGTTGGGCCTCCCGGTCTGCCTGTACTTTGACTACACAGGTCTCTGAAAAATGGGATGGTAACACCTACAGTACAGTGTTGTGAATGTGCTTTGTAAACTGCTCTAGCAGGGGACAGACTTAAGCCAAAAGCTCACCTCGTTTAAACCCTAACACGCATTCTCATTAATAAGAGTGGGCTTTTTTTGTTGGCAAGTACAGACAGGGAAAAAGCGAAAACTATAGTTGAACTTTCCTCTCATGTCTTGCTCATTTTTCTTAGCCCAAAGTCCCTACATAGCCCAGAATTCAATAAATATTCCCACATATTGTCATTCCTACAAGAAACAACTTTGTCTGCCAACAGTGTATATATGTGTGTGTGTGTGTACACACACACACATATATACACACACACACACATATCTACTTAAAATATGTTTTAAAAAATCCAGGTGTCTTCTACTTCAACCCACCAAGGCAGGAGCCCTCTATTCTAATAAGACTTGAGTTGGAATACATTCTCCCATGCATCTCAGAATACACCTGAAGGTGGTACTGGTGCGACCCACAGGGGGTCCAAGGGCGGAATTGGGAAACGGTGATGGGGTGTTAGGTATTTATGCTCACCATCTACTTATAGCTGTAACAACCATGGAAAGTTGGGCTTAATGGAAGGGTGTTTTCTTCCACTCAATGAATACTTATATTAAAAATTGGATATTTTTTAAAAATTACATAAAAATAAAATCCAATAAAACTGAAGCTTTTCCATGTATTGCATATTAAACACCCATACGAAGTCATGGAATCTTGGAGTTGGGAGGGGCCTTAGAGGTTACCTAAAATGCAACTCAATGAGTCATTAATTTCCTCAACATTCCTGCCAGCCACTTGAGGATTTCCGTGGGTGGAGAGCAGTCCACTTTAGAAATCTACATTGGACCCTGTTGCTAATTTTTGTCTTTGTGTTTCCATTTGCCCTCTGGAGTTAAGACTGATATATTGTTCAAAATATTTGAAAGCAACTACCATGGCTCTTCCAAGTTTTCATTTTTCCCAGAGCAGAACATCCCCCCTTTCCTTCAGCCACTGCTTCATGTAGTCCTCACGAGAGATGATAAACCAAATCCATAACCAACAGGTTACCTTCCTCTGAATTATATCAAACTTGTCAATGGTCCTTTTAAAGTGGAATGTATTATGTGGCTATGGGATAAAAACCTGCTTTGCTCAGACATTTATTTTTCTGTTTCTTGAACCCAAGAGTTTACTGGGCTTTTGGTTGGTGTATGTGTGTTGAGGGAGGAGGACACATGATGGTATTAACTCGCAGCACTTGGAGAATGCTTTCTGTGTGCCGGGCACTGTGGGTGATGCTGGGGACACAGCCATGAACAGAATGAACATCATCTGCACTGGTGCAGCCCGATGGGGCCTGAGAGATGCCCTGGCCTAACCCCCTGATGTTCTGATGAGAAAAGCAACTCTCCAAAGCAACTCAGTGACTCGGCACCCCCTCGCCTCACCCGCAGCTGTTAGAACTAAAACGCTGGTCTCCCGACTCTCCCGTTACTCCTCTAGGTCACCACCTTTCTTCCTATGGAACTCCCACTCCACTAGAACCTCACAGTCTTTTTAACATAGGCTGCTGTGAAAATGATCCCCCATCCTGCTCTTGTGTGGTTGGGTTTTTTTTAACTTTGAATTTGGACAGTAAATCTGTTGTCATCAGATTTTATCTCACTTTAGCCCTGTTCTGACCTGTTGAAAGCTTTTTAGATTGTAATTATATCCCTATAGAATTTACTATTTTTCCCCTGATTTTTCTTGTTTACAAAATTGAATGAGCCTACATTCCTTTGTCTTCGATAAGAAATGTTAAATAGGGAAGAATGTTAAACGCTGAAGTTAGGGCTGAGGTTAAACCCTGGAGATTGTCTCTCAGGTTGACAGAGGTGCCCCAACAACTCGGAACCTAAGCGGGAGGGCAGGTCTGTGACTGCGCTCGTCAACCCCATACTCTCGCAGTCCCGCTCGAGCCCAAGACTGTGTGTGGAGCAAATAACCGCTTGACTCACACAGGCTCTGAGGGGTCGGCCTTTTTCGAAACCATGTAGGCAGGGTCATCGGCCTCACTTCTTTCCATGTGGTTCAGAAGGACCGTTCAGTGTCCTGTCCTCTTAAGCGAAGTTTAATTCCTGTGTGTTATCTAAGGCCTCCCTTGCTCTTCTGGTCAAGGAACCCGCTGAAAACGGGGGTGAGGCTTATCAGATGAAACGATCTTGTGAATCTCCGCTGGCCCCCGATGGTCACCAAGTTTGTGTCCAAGTGTTCACTGATGTTTGCCGAAGTTCAGACGCATATTCCGGGTTATTGGAATGCACATTCATTAATGTTCTTTCTCCTCAGCACATCTTTCCTTTCTGAAAACTGTCCTTGCAAAGTACGCTTTCTGGAAGTGTAGCCGTGACTAATTCTCAGGGAGCCAAGCTTGATTTGCTTGGAGATTGAGCGATGTTTGCATTTAGGATTTCTCCCTTTTTAAAGATTCTGGTTTGGCTTTGACAACTCTTCATCCCTGAGGAAGATCTGAGGTGCTGCACAACTTGAAGGGAAGTGTGAAAATGCCAGGCCGGTGGGAAAAACCAAGTGATGAAGGATGTGTCATAGTGTAGTGGTTACAGACCCTGCCGAGGGGGTGAGGACACCGGGACTCCCAGCCCTGCTCACAGCCCAGCTGGCTGTGACCCTAAGGAGCAGGTCTCCAAATCTGTGTCCTTAGCTGGCAGATAAATGTTATAATGATGGGGCTCTCTCCTAAGGTGGTTTTAATCATCAAACAGATGAGGGGGTGGGGGGGATGGAAAGATCTTGTTGCAGTACCAGGACCACCCAGGAGCTATTGCTAAAATACAGAGGGAGGGGAGTGTGAAGAAATGGATGAAGTAGAAAGCAAGTTCTTTTTAATGCAAACCATTGACAGATTAAGGGAAATTTTATTTTTAAGCATTTCTTAAAATATTTTATTTTTAGAAGGGAGAAAGAGAGGGAAACATCAATGTGTGGTTGCCTCTCACACGCCCCCCTACTGGGGACCTGGCATGTGCCCTGTCTGGGAATCGAACCGGCAACCCTTCGGTTCACAGTCCATTGAACCACACCAGCCGGGGCTATTTTTAAGCATTATTAAATTAGGCAAATACAGCAGTCGCAGTTCATTCATTCAATAAGTAAAATTTGAGTCTTTATTTTACGTCCAGCTGTGTGCTTCAAAGTAAAAAATAAAAATGGAAGCCTATCAAATATGCACAGTCCTGAAAGGAGCTTGATGTCACTTGAATATCTCACACCTCAATTTGAAAAGGTTAATATGTTTTGTCGTTCTCCTCCAGTGGCTAGAAGTACCTATTGTAGGACTTTTGACAAGGCAAATGATGCATCAAAAAATGATGTCATTAAGCAGTGGAAAGACCGTGGAGCAGGAGGAAGGGCCATGAGAGAGGGGAGCCCGGGGTGCAGGAGGGTCTGGGAGGCCCACATTTGGCGTTATGCGCTGTTCCCGGTGGGTCCTGTGGGCTTGTACATTCGGGGTAGCAGAACATTAGGAACTTTGAGATTCTGGAGGAAACATAATCCTAGACCTCTAAAAAAGGCCTGATTTGGAGGAAGAAGGGGACAGGCTAGGATTTATTTGTGTGTTTAAGTGTGTTATAAAGCATATGCTGTCCAGTAAGAAACATTGGAGCTATCCGTGGGGTTTGTAAACACAATGTGAGCAAATCGGGGAAGATTGGATGGAGCCTGTAGTGCAGACTTTAATAACAATGGCAGAACCATCTACTTAGCTGCTAGCGTGCCAGTGCCATTCTAACTGCTTAACATGTGTTATTTCGTAAAATGTCGCTTCTGATTCAGGAGATCTGGGGTGGGGCCTGAGGTTCTGCATTTCCAACAAGCTCCACGTTGGAGTCACCTGGGAAGCTTTACAGATTCTGCTGCCTGACCCTCAGAAACTGAGTAAGCTGGTCCTGGGCGCACCCTGGGGTCCACACTGGGTGACGTTCTCCAGGAGATGATAATCTGCAGCAGAGCTTGAGAAGGACTGGGCTGAAGAAAGAAGAGGGGAAGGAGGTGTTGTGGTGAAACATCACCGGTGGTGTTTGTTTCTGATGTGATCCGAGGTCAGAACAGTTGCGTTTTGTATTGCTTTGTCCGTGAATGAATGGGTTCAGTTCGGTAAGTTTTCCTCATGGGTGCGTGTTGATAGGTGGTCCCCTCTACTTTGTAGGAAATGGGACATGATTGATGTGTGTGCTTATGACTTGTATTAAAGTCAGTACACACAGGGCCTTTTCTGAGCATTTAGATTTCCACCCTCTTTGCTGTATTGTTTTTATGTAGAAAAGTCAGAATGTGCACAGTTGGCAATAGTTTCATAATTATCTTTAATAGTTAGCACGTGCTTTCTCCTTGGATGATCCTGAATCTAGCATGCTTGATTTTCACTGAAAAATTTTTTTTCCTGTGTGGACTTTTTAAACTGCACATGGTCAGAATGAGTGTAGCATATAAGAGTAAACCTTTGGCCCTGGCTGGTGTGGCTCAGTGGATTGAGTGCCAGACTGCAAGCCAGACTGCGAACCAGAGGTTCAGGAGATCGATTCCCAGTCAGGGCACATGCCTGGGTTGCAGGCCAGGTTCCCAGTTGGGGGCGCTCAAGAGGCAACCACACATTGATGTTTCTCTCCCTCTTTTCTCCCTCCCTTCCCCCTCTAAAAAAATAAATAAAGTCTTTAAAGAAAGAATAAAGCTTTGTGTTAGAAAAATAGCTGAAGAAAAGGAAAGCATCATCCAACAGAAATTCGGGAGTTTACTTTTGGATTCAGTTTGTTCCTCGGAATATTTTCTCAGTGTATTAAGTGGATAAAGAAGCACATTACCAGACTATTTGCACAGTATTCAGAGGTCTAGCAAGCACCCACTGTGTGCTAGGCACCAGGGATGTGGCAGTGAGCAGGTCTTTTCCTTCACAAATCTCACATTCTTGTGAAGGGAACAGACAAAAAAAAATCAGGTAGGGTTTACATGCTAAGGAGAGGATAATGAGGGATGTGATAGAAAATAAGGGCTTGGGGGAGCTACTTGAAATAGGAGGCCCAGGAAGGACACTCTCAGATAACATTTTGCTGAGACCTGAGGCATGAGAAGGAACCAGCCTTCTCTAGAACCAGCTTTTTTGTTGTCGTTGTTTTTTTCCCCTGTTACCTTTTAGTCCCCTCATACCCTCCCCCTGAGCCAGCTTTTGAGAGGGAGAGCAAGTGCAGATTCTGCAAGCGTGGGTAAGAGGTGGACACATTCAGGGGTCGGACTGGAAGCCACCATGGCTGTGGTAGGGACGGGAGGAAGCAGTGGCAGCATATGGGAGGAGAGACAGACTTGATAAATCTTCATTAAAAATGGTAATGTTATCTTTAAGCTTTTATTATCTTTGTGCCTTTTTGCATTCACAAAACTTTCTCTAATGGACATATGTTACATTTGCAATTAGAAAATATTTTGCATATTTTTGAAAATAATTGAATTTGCTTTCCTTTTGCAGAAAAGTAAGCAACATTTTTGCATCCCAGGAAAGAATTCAGGAAAGTTACTTTGGTTTGCATAACTGTACCATTGCAGTAACTCTTTGTTCCATTTCTCTGGAGCATTGATTCTCATTTGAGCTGATTTCTCTGTGTCACCCCAACCCCAATTTACTTCCTGGGGTTTTTGTTTTTGTGCATATTTTTGTTGCAAAATAAAAAATTTGTGTTTGTATGAATGACTCACTATTAACTATTACTGTTGTTAATACTTCATGTTTCAGGGATTTCTTAAAGATTATTTATTTTCAAAGAGAGGGGAAGGGAGGTGGAAAGAGAGGGAGAGAAACATTGCTGTTGATCGGTTGCCTCTCACATGCCGCCAGCTGGGGACCCGGCCCGAAACCCAGGCATGTGCCCTGAGCAGGAACCAATCGGACCTACAACCCTGTGGTTCACACACCAGCGCTCAATCCACTGAGCCACGCCAGCCAGAGCATATTTCAGATTTTGAGAGTAAGAATCTTGAGTCTTTTTACTTAAAGACAGTAAGGCTGTGATGTTGCTTTTCTGTCTCTATCAAGATTCAATGGTTGCAAGAAAGTAAAACCCACTCAGACCAGCTCCAGTGTAGGGGCACGCAGCAGACTGCCTAGCGTAGATAGGAGTGTAGTGGCCATGAACCTGAGATTTGCAGTCCTATTTGATTTTGTCTCCACCACTTACAAGCCTGCAGCTTTGGGCAAGTTATTGACTCTTCCAAGCCTTTGTTTGTTACCTATTAAATGCAAACACTAAAGGTTTTAAAAGCGTCTTAACTCATAGGCTCTCTTGAAGATTGCGTGGGTTAGTGCCCGGCACCGCCTGCTGGTGCTCTCACCACGACGGGGGCACCCGGGGCTATCACGTGGCATAGACACCTGCCCACGCCGACCGCACACAGTCACCAGGTGTGCAGAGTGATGGACAGGATGGCCTCACTTTGTCAATGTGTCTGTTGAAGTGTAACAAACAAAAAGAAAAGTACACAAGTTAGAAGACAAGTTATTCAGGTAAATAACACCTGTAGCTGCAATGTAGGTCAAGAAATAGAATATGGCCAGCACCCAGAAAGTCCCCTTCGGTCCCTCCCAGTTGGTATTTCCCCCCACATCCCCAGAGTCCTCAGCTCTAACACTATGGATTACTTCTGCCTGCTTTTCAACTTTGCGCGAATGGAAAAACGTCTCTTCTTTATGTGTCTGGTTTCTTGAGCTCAGCATTACATTAGGAGATTCTCCATGATGTCATGTGAGGTTGTAGTTTGTTCTTTTTCATTTTGTACACTTTGCTGTTATGGTAAGTTTATTTCTCTGCTCTGCTGTGGGGTGATTCCGGGTGGTGCTACTACGAACTTTCTTGGACGTATTCGGTGTGCTGACACACACACATTGTTGAGTGCTGTACCTAGGAGTGGTGTTGCTGTATCGTAGGGTTGCTGTACATATATGTTCAGCCTTAGTGAATAACACTGAAAAGTTTTTCGAAGTGATTGAACTAATGTGTTCAAAAAATTTATTTTTTACTCCAATTACCCTTAAATATTTATTTATTAATTCACAGAAAGTAGTTTCTCAATTCAGTGAGTGCAAAGATGTTCCAGGACAGGATTTCCCAAAGTGTGGAATTCTAGTCCTGCCAGAGGCTCTGAAAATTAAAATAGGTTTTTTTGTTCAGAGAAATTCAAGAAACACTGCAGAATATATTCTCTTGTGAGAGAACGCACATTAACATTAGAAACTCTGAGAAGCCCTCTGTGTAAAGTAATAGTGCAAGTTTGTTTGCATGATTCCCCGTTCTGTGGTCCGCGGAACCCCTCTGACGCTCAGACACCTGTAGACACAGCCTGTGGTTGGCCTGGGCCGTGAGCCGCCACAGCGTTCTGGTGGTGGATAACCGAGGTGCCCTCGTCTGGGGATGGTGATTCCACTTGCTGGTTAAATCCCGGGCATACTTCATAACCTGGACGCCGACAGCGTGTTCTGTCTCTGGAGGTTTTCTGGGTTTTTCTGTTAGTTGAGATGTTTTTTCAGCTGTTAGGGATCAACTACCAAGTTAAGTCCTCACCGGTGGCCTGCTCTGTACCGAGCGTTGCGCTAGGCTTGTGCGGTAAGGAAGGTCGTTTGCTTAGGTCCAGTTGGTGAACGCTTGCGTAGTTATGTAATCACATGTTTATTTTTATAAAATGGAAAATTTTAAATTATAATTTATATATAATTGCTTTCTTGATCACGATGTGTGGCATTATTATTTAAGAGGTCAGTGATGAAATAATGGTCTACTTCCCTGTTTGGCCTTTTTGTATTTTTCTATCCACCAGTGTTTTGGGGCCTCTTTCTGTCCCTTCCCCAGGCTGTGGGATTTAGGACAGTGCCAGGGTTCACGAGGCCCACTGCTCAGCTGTCCCAGCCTGGCCTGTGCTAGGAGGCCAGCCGCCCTGCGCTGCCGAGGTCGGGGCTTGAGCCCGCCCCAGCGGTGAGGCCAGGTGGGTTAGATACCTGTGAATTCATAGTGTGCGCATCCATCCGCATGGCTGTGTGTCACTTCACGTTGTTGAGGGCCCCTGAGCTGACTGGTTAATCTGTCTTCTCCCCCACAGCCTTCTAAGTAACTGAGTTAGTATTGTAAGGCTTGGTTTATAGATGAAAAACAAACTTTTATGACGTTAACCAACTTCCCCAAGGTCACACAACCATGTAGTGTTGCAGCCAAGATTTAGGGTGGACCATTAACTCTGATATCCAAGGATTTTTATTGTGCTTTTTCTTCTCATTTTTTGGAGAAATTTAAAATGCAAAGAAAACTATAAATATACAAGAATGCCTATATTTCCATCACCCTGAATTAGCACCTATTTTATAGTATTTGTGGCTAGTCTAATTTTCCCCTCTTCACCACACACCTCCTCCATTCTTCCACACTGACACCCACACTGCTGAGCGTGGAAGGCATTCCTGCAGTCCCTTTAAAAAATCGTTACTGGAGCAGAGCATTGAAGAGAGAGTAGCAGCAGAGTGTCACTTAGTAGTGCTGTGTCTCACTTCCTCTAATGACCCCTGAGCTCTTCACCGAAGGAAGTGGGACTGTCATAGGGTGACATAGTCACCAGCTGACGGGAGGACCTAGACACAGGTTTTAAGCCTTGAGCATCAACTGCCCTTCTTCCTCGATGAAGCCACAAATTCTGAATTCTGTGGACTACCGGTATTTCTGTTAACTTTTTACTTCAACTTCTAAGGATCCCTTCCCCTCTATGACCTCTCTATTTCCTTGACCCCTATGCAAACGCCATTATGTTTCTTATATCTTACAGAAATTTCAAGCATATTACTACTGAGTGTTCAGTTGGTGAAATAGAAGGTCTTTCACTCGGAGAAAAATAAATCAAGAAGAAGGTAAGAAATAGACCTTCAATTATAGACCGTAGTGATACTTATGTCTTTGAAACCTACTTTTCTTCAAGTAGTAAGAATTCATCAAGATTATTTCTTCAGAATAATCCCTTTGACAATAAAAATCAATTTAGAGACACAAATAGGATGGGAAAGGTGCTAAGGGTGGAACACAGCTGGTAATGACAGCCATTCTGTGTTGAGTTTCCCAGTCTGTGAACATGGAACATTTCATTGTGTTTTTTTCAACATCTAATAGTGCTTTGTAGTTTTCAGTATATAGGTCCTTCACATCTGTTAAGTTTATTCCTAGGTATTTTTCTGTTTCTGAAAATTTCATTGTTAGTACACAGGAAAGTGGTGGATTTTTGCACATTGATTTTGTGTCCTGAAACTTTACTGTATTTGTTTATTGTTTCTAAGAATTCTTTGGTGGACTCTTTATGGTTTTCTATGCACAGAATCACATTGTCTGCAAAAGTGGCAATTTTACTTTTTCATTTTCAATTTGGATGCCTTTTATTTCCTCTTTTTGCCTGATTACTTGGGCCAGGACTTCCAGAACTGTGTTGACTAAGGGTGGTGAGAGTGGGCATCCTTGCCTTATTCCTGATTTTAGAGGAAAAGCTTTCAGTTTTTCACCAGTGAGTATGATATTGGCTGAGGGTTTGTCACATATGGCCTTTATTATGTGGAGGCACTTTCCTTCTGTACCCATTTTATTGAATGTTTTAATTGTAAATGAATGTTGTATCTCATCAAGTGCTTTTTCTGTGTCTAATGATAAGATCATATGATCGTTATCCTTCGTTTCGTTAATGTGGTACATTACATTGATCAATTTGCATAGGTTGAACCTTCCTTGTGCCCCTAGGATAAACCCCACTTGATCGTGATGTATTATTTTTATAATGTGTTGTTGTATTCGATTTTGGTTAGATTTTTGCATCTGTATTCGTCAGAGATATTGGTATGTAGTTTCCTTTTTTGTGTGGTTTGGGGTTATGTTGGCCTCATAAAATGTGTTGGGAAGTATTCCTCTTCTTTGATTTTTTTTTGGAAGATTTTGATAAGGGTAGGTATCAAATCTTATTGGAATGTTTGGTAGAATTTACTGGTGAAGCCATCCGGTCCTGGAGTTTTTGATGATTGTTTCAATTTCCTCACTGTTGATTAGATCTATTTAGATTTTCCAGTTCTTCATGATTTCGTCCAGGAAGGCTATATATTTCTAGAAACATATCCATTTCTTCTAGGTTGTTGAATTTGGCGGCATACAGCCTTTCATAGTATTCTAGTACAATCCTTTGTATACCTGTGTTATCTGCAGTACCTTCTCCTCTTTCATTTCTGATATTGTTTAAATGAGTCTTGACATTTTTTTCCTTAGTTAGTTTAGCCAGAGGTTTGTAAATTTTGATATTCTTTCTAAAGAACCTGCTCTTTTTTGCATTAATTTTTGTATAGTCTTTTTGTTCTCTATTTCATTCAATTCTGCTCTAATTTTTACTGTTTCCTTCCTTCTGCTGACTTTGGGTTGCTTTCTTCTTTTTTAGTACTTTAAGATGTAATGTTAGGTTGTTTACTTGGGATTTCTCTTATTTCTTGAGGTAGAACTGTAATGACATAAACTTCCTTCTTATTACTGCTTTCACTGTATCCCAGAAGTTTTGATATGTTGTATTGTCATTCTCATTTGCCTCTATATATCTTTTGATCTCACCTTTTATTTCTTCTTTGACCCACATATTTATAGGTCTCTCTACCTCCTTTTTGCAGCTGATTTCTAACTTTAAAGCATTGTGGTCAGAGAATGTGCTTAGTATGATTTCAGTCTTTTTGAATTTGTTGAGGCTAGTTTTGTGATCCAACTATGGTCTAGCCTTGAGAATGTTCCATGCACACTGGAGAAGAACGTCTAGTCTCTTGTTCTTATAAATGTCAGTTATGCCCATTTGGACTAACATGCCCTCTAAAGCCGATACTTTCATATTGGTTTTCTGTTTGAATGAGCTGACAGTGGAGTATTTAGGTCCCCAATTATGATTGCTTGTGTTTTTGTCAGTTTCTCCCATTAATTCTGTTAGTAGTTGCTTTATATATTTTGGTCTCCTTCACTTGGTGCATATATACTAAGAAATGTTATGTCGTCTTATGTAGTGGCCCCTTTATCAGTATAAAATGTCCATCTTTTTTCTTGTCACCTTTTTTTCTTGAGATCTGTCTTGGCAGATGTAAGTATGGTTACACCTGCTTTCCTGTGGATGTTATGTGCTTGGAGAATCACTTTCTACCCTTTCACTTTGAGTCTGTCATTGTCTTTGCAGCTTAGATGTGTCTCTTGAAGGCAGCGTATGGCTGGGTTTTGGTTTTTGATCCAGTCTGCTACGCTGTGCCATTTTTTTTTGGTTAACTTACTCCATTTACCAATACATTTAGAGTAATTATTGATGAATGAGGACTTTCTGTAGCTATTTTATCTTTTGTTTTCTGGTAACTCTGTGCCTTTATTGGTTCTTTTCCTTTGCGTTTCTGTCTGTTGTTTTTGTTTGCTGATATTCCATACCACTTTCCATAACTTTTTTAAAGTTATTTGTCTCAGTTTTGGGTTTTTTGGTTTGTGGTTACCATTAGGCTTATGAAAACGAAAGTTGCATGTGTATAGTAGCCCTTTGTTTGATCTCCACCCCTTTTGCAAATTCTGACCCAGTGCCTCTTCCCCTTTTATGTGTTTGTTGTCACAAATTATCCTTGTTTATGCTGTAAGTCTGTTAGTCATCTTACTTGTAGTTTTGTGGCCTTTTGTTCTTCATTTCAGGTAGAATAACCCCCTTGAGTATTTCTTGCAGTGGAAGTGTTCTGGTGATAAACTCCCTCAGCTGCACTATGTCTGGAAAAGTCTTTATTTCTTCTTCCTATAACTTTGCTGGAGATATTCTTGGCTGAAAGAAGTTCTCTCTTTTAGTAGTTTGAATAATTAATTGGCTCCCACTGTTTTCTAGCATGTAGAGTTTCTGCCAAGATGTCCGATGGTAACTGATGGGCTTTCCTATATAGGTCACTTTCTTCTTTTCTCTGGCTGCCTTGAGAATTCTTGCTTTGTTATTAATTGTTGACGGGCTTAGTACGGTGTGCATTGGAGAAGGCCTTTTTGGATTGAGGTGTTTAGTTTTTCGTTTGCTTCTTAGATTCGAGGACTTAGCTCTTTCCCTTGGTTTGGGAAGTTCTCATCAGCTATTTGTTTGAATAGGCCCTCTGTTCCATTTCAGCTCTCTCTTTTTTCTGGTATACCCATTATTCTTATATTGCTCTTTCTGATGGAGCCACATAGTTCTCATAGAGGCCTTTCATTCTTATTTATGCTCAAGTCTCTCTCTGCCCTCTGCATCATTTCTAGATTTCTGTCTTTGATATCACTAATCCTTTCATCCATCTGGTCTGCTCTATTTTCGATGCTCATTAGTTCGTTCTTGATCTCTTTTATTGAGTTCTCCATCCCCAGAATTTCTTTTTTTTTTAAGTTTCAACCTCTTTGGTGAAGTACTTGCTTTGTTCATTGATTGGGTTTCTGAGTTCATTAAACTGCCTGTTTGTATTTTCTTACAATGCATTGAATTTTTTCAGAACTGCGATCTTGAATTCTCTGTCATTTAAATCACATATTTCCATGTCTTTAAGTTTGTTTTTTGGAGATTTTTTTCATTTCCTTTCTGAGCTGCCTCACTACTTCAGTTATTCATGGTACTTGATGGATTCCTTCTCTGTCTAGGCATCTATGTAAGAATGACAGTTCTCTAATAGATGTACATGAAGATTTCTTTCTATTATTTTCTAGTAAGTGGCACTGAATCATAAGTTTTTTTTAGTTCTCATGCACTTCTCTGGCTTTTCACATCTCTGCAGGGTGGTAAAAATGGGAAAATGGGTCCCCTGTGATCCAGTCACCCCAGTCCCAGGGGACCAACCCTGCAGGGGAATGAGGTGGGCAATGGGGCTCCAAATCCATGAAATCCCAGTGCTGTCCCCCATAGGCAAACACTGTCATTAGTATACCACGAAGCATGGGGGCAGGGTGGGCTGGAGTAAACTGGCTGCCTTCTAAGTTGCTTTGCCCTCCTGGTAATGTCGACTTTGAACCTCTGAGGAGTACCCCTGTGTTCCTAGATCCCGGGAGTCACAGAGTGCACCCTTTGTTCAGAGAAAAAGTGATTCTAAAGCACCAGCTCTCTGGTTTGCAGATAATGTGCTCTGCAACCCAACACCAAGGGCGAAGGGAGGTGAGCTCTGCAAGGTTAAGAGGGGGCCAGGCTTCCATGCCTTTGTTTCTCTGTATGGGATGCTGACCATCAGATGACCGTGGCCACAGCTCTGTGCGTGTCCCTGCCCAAGTCACTTGGCTCAGCGGCAGCTTGTATAGCCCACTCCTGCAGGAATGCCCACCAAATATGTTTGGGCTGAGTCCCTCCATGAGCTCTGGGGCTGCAGGGCTGCATCTGTGGCTTGTCCCAGCCCTTCTCCCTTCTTGTCTTCTCAATTCATTCCCAGTTGCCTGCCTTTAGATGTTTCACTGGTAATCTGTGTTGAATTAGAGCTGTTCAGATTGTTGAAACTTAAAGAGGAGAAGCCAAGGGGATCTGTCATGCCACCATTTTTCTGATGTCACTCCAAAATACCTCATAATTTTATTTTTTTTTTACAATTCTGTTTATTTATTTTTACAGAGAGGGGAAGGGAAGGAGAAAGAGAGGGAGAGAAACATCAATGTGTGGTTGCCTCTTGCATGCCCCCTACTGGGGACCTGGTCCACAACCCAGGCATGCACCCTGACTGGGAATCAAACCGGCAACCCTGTTCACAGGCCAGCACCCAATCCACTAAGCCACACCAGCCAGGGCTCATAGATTTATTTTTAAACCCACCTCTGTTACTCATTTCTTTCTGTCTCTCTGGACATTTGGGATAAAAATCATATTGTAACAGTTATTTTTGTCAAGCAAGGAGTATGAATTTGCAAAAATAATCAAGAATATTTTTTAACCTTTCTCCTAATGTAAAAAGCTCAAATATATTTTTGATTGTTGGTGTTCATTTGTTTACAGTTAAATAAAGTTAGTAAGATTCAGGTCAGAATTTTTGGTTTTGTTCAGAGCTTTGTTCTCCTTTCTTGCCCTTTCTCCTTGAGTAGATAATGGGATGTCATTTGAAAGTGTGTTGTTTTAGGGGAATGGATTACTAACCCCCAAATCTTTGATAAATCTTCCAGAACCTGAGCCACGTATTTCTGAGCTGCTGTGGATGGCCCTGGCCCCCTTGACCACCCTTCCCAGTAGGATGTCACTGAGATCCCTCAAATGGAGCCTCCTTCTGCTGTCACTCCTGAGCTTCCTTGTGATGTGGTACCTCAGCCTGCCGCAGTACAATGTGATAGAACGTGTCAACTGGATGTACTTCTATGAGTATGAGCCAATTTACAGGCAGAACTTTCGCTTCACCCTTCAAGAGCGTTCAAACTGCTCTCATCAAAACCCGTTTCTTGTCATCCTGGTGACCTCACACCCCTCAGATGTGAAAGCCAGACAGGCCGTTCGGGTTACTTGGGGTGAAAAAAAGTCTTGGTGGGGGTATGAGGTTCTTACGTTTTTCTTACTAGGCCAGCAGGCTGAGAGGGAAGACAAAGTGTTAGCATTGTCCCTGGAGGATGAACACCTTCTTTATGGGGACATAATACGACAAGACTTTTTAGACACGTATAATAACCTGACCTTGAAAACAATTATGGCATTCAGGTGGGTAACTGAGTTCTGCCCCAATGCCAAGTACATCATGAAGACAGACACTGATGTTTTCATCAATACTGGCAATTTAGTAAAGTACCTTTTAAATTTAAACCAGTCAGAGAAGTTTTTCACAGGTTATCCTCTAATTGATAATTATTCCTATAGAGGAATCATTTACCAAAAACACCGCATTTCATACCAGGAGTATCCTTTCAAGGTGTATCCTCCTTACTGCAGTGGGTTCGGTTATATAATGTCCAGAGATTTGGTGCCAAAAATCTATGAGATGATGAGTCACGTAAAACCCATCAAGATCGAAGATGTTTATGTTGGGATCTGTTTGAATCTATTAAAAGTGGACATTCATATTCCAGAAGACACAAACCTTTTCTTTATATACAGGATCCATTTGGATGTCTGTCAGCTCAGACGTCTGATTGCAGCCCACGGCTTTTCTTCCAAGGAAATTATCACATTTTGGCAGGTTATGCTAAGGAACACCACCTGCCATTATTAATTTGACATTCCACCAAAAACGGAGAGGAGGACAGGACGCTTGGTGGAGAGTGTCAGAGCTGGTGCTACAAAACCTTCGATGGGAAGCTCGTGGGAAGGGCACTCTCCGGCCCACACGGAACTGAAACTCACGGAGAGCCCGTGGTCTAGACATTACACAGTCACCCTCTGCTTGTGTTATATTTGGACAGTAATCCAAATCAGGCCCTTTGAAGATGATGTTGAGGAGAACTGAACAAAGTGTTTTGTTAATAGGACCAAGCAATTAGAACGTGTCATTCTATAGAACTTCTTAAAAGGGTTTCATTTCAATTATAAGCTCATTTAGTTCATAAGAACAAAGCAATGTGGAACTTTATTTATTGAATAGTCTCATTATTCAAGGTTTTGTGTATCTCTTATGTGGATTACCAATATTTAAAAATATATAGTTCTGTATAAAAAACTTAGAGTTATACCAAACAAAATTTCATCTGTTTTGGTCATTCAGGAAGTATTTCAACATGTGACAGTATTTCAGAGTTAACAATTACAATTATTATTTAATATTGCTTAGAACTTTCTGGCTATTTAAGTGTTATGGTTGTTTCAATACTGTATGAACACAATAGTGAACCACCTTTGCATTTGGACTCTTTTTCCCTTACTTCACTGATGAGTTATTCATGGCTTCATTAATGTAAGGTCATTACTGTGTATCCGTAAGCTCTTTGACTTCGATAAACATTTTACCGTGGTAATATAGAGAAGAAGTAAAGGAAGATCTGAATTATTGTCCTGTTTTTAAAAATACAATCCCCAATGTTTTTAAATGTCACTTCGTCAGTCTCCTGTTCCGCCTGGGAATTAGCAACAATATACAGAACGCCAGGCAGCGTGTTTCCTTTTGGGAAGGACTCCAGGCACACACAGCCCGAAGGCAACGAAGAGAGAGCTGCGTGCCAGTGCTGAGGCCGGAAAGGGGAGACTGGAGGTTTGAGTTGGTCACTAATCTGCTTCACGTGTTTTCTCTAACAATCGGTTTGAAAATAAAGAGAGGAAAAAAACCAGTGCTGCTTCATTGTTACTAGTTTCACCTCAAGAGGAAAGCCCTCGTGTGGTCTGAAAACATCTGATTTTCCTGTTGTGTAGGAGCACATTTATTTTTCCATGGGATGTATCTTCTTGTTGGATCTACTACTCACAGGTCAAAGAGGAGCACTCCTTGCCCCATATTTTTGGGATTGTGCAGTTTCCTATTATGACTGATACGGGACCACGGATTCCTTTTTTTCTGGATTACGTGATGGCAAACAATCATATCCTTTGGGAGAAAATAGAAACTTGAAAGTCTGTAGTCAGCTCTAAGACACAGATATTTGAAACTCTTCCATAAGAGAAATTTGCAACTAGAACTGTTATAATGTGTGATTCTCTAAAAAGGCTATTTCCATTTTCCTGGTCTCAGGCCTGACCCAGTTATAATAAAACCAATTAAATGAAATATTCTATAGAATTCATCTAACCCCCTGTCAATCCCTATTCATATAGGAGTCACTTTCTTTAAGACAAATGGTGGTGGTTTTGTGGTATGATTAGATTTGACCAATTTTGTAGAAGTTCGTATTGATGTTGGGGAAGTCAACAGAAGTTTTTGAAAGAGAGCTTTTAAAATAAAAATTAATTTCTCTTCATTTTAAGATAAGATTTTAAAAACCCCGAAATAAAGTGTGTATAACTGTCAAATTTCAGATATTGTTCCTTCTCAACCAGAGATTGGTGCCTAAAAGAGCTCTAAAAAGTGAAATGATTATGAAAACCATTAAGAGGTTGGGCCATTATATTTTTTGTTTTTAACTAGATGCTTCTTTGTAGTTAAGCTGTCAGGTAGAAAATATTAATCAGCTGTGTTATTAAGATCTTGGCCTCTGATGTTTAACCACATAAACAGCATTTTTAAAATTTTAACTCATAACAAAGTTCAGCACTGGAGCCTAGTCTTAGGCTGTTTCTCTTGAATCTGCCGCAGCCCTGCCAGTCCCACGCCTTACACATTCTTGCTGCTTCCCTCCTTCACTTAGATGCCCATAAGCATTGATTTTGTAACCCCTCACGCATCAGCCCTTGCCAGATTATACCTCAAGGACAACCCCCAAATCTCAGAGGTTGCCAACAGCCATGTTTTCTCTCCGTCCACATTGTCCGCCACGGGCTGCCAGCGTTGGGTGGGCGCCTGCTGTGTGCATCTCCCCTCTCAGGGTCTGGGCTGAAGGGCAGCAGCCGTTGTCTGCAACACGCTGTTCCAACAGAGAGGGGGGAAAACAGCTGGCGGGTCAACAGTGGATACGTCCACGAGGGGAGTGTGTTCCTGTCGCAGGAAACAGTGTGAGTCATGTTATGGCAGGCCAGAATGTATTGTTCCACAGGATGGAGGCCAAATACGTGGTACATCGGCATAATCGGCCGCACCTCATTTGGGAAAGGGCTCAGGGGTCTGCGTTTCTGAGGCTGGCTCGTGCGGATCAGAGGTTCTGGACCACTTGCAGCTGGGGCTTTGGGCCCTTGACTGAGGGCTACACACCCTTGTTAATATTTCCCCGGCTCTACCCAGTGTGGTCTTGGCATGGAGGTGTTCCCATCAACTTTCCAGATGCAGAGCAGCCAGGGCGGGGCTATTGTAACAACTGTACTTCCTGAGCATGAGGTTGGAGATAAAGTCCTCTTCTCTTGGGGTCGGAGAGTTATTGCAGGATGGAGGGAGGGAGGGAGGGAGGGAGGGAGGGAGAGAGGAATTGGAAGGGGCCAGCTTAGGCGGGGAACAGGGAATGTGAGAAGTGTCGCAGGCCCATGCTGTTGGCCTTGAGGTTCTTCTATCCTCTAATCCACTGAGAATCTTTATGTCAAGCCAACTCCTGGATTTTGTGTGGGCTGAAGACCAACTCACAGGGAACCCTTCACACTCTCCAACAACTCCGTGGCTATCCCACGTGTGGGTAATGTAGGAACAGACCTTCAAAGAGTCTGAAAACAGTCATGTATGCCGATGTGGGGTGTTGGTCTGAGACAGAAGGAAGCTCTGGAAACAAGCCTGAAGGCCCAGGGGCAGTTTGGGCAGTCCCTTGACATTTGTGCCCAAGGGAAGGGCCATTTCATGAGTCTTGTGAGGACAAAGTGCAACAAGGATGGACACCATCACCCTGTATTTAAGGTAAGTGATAGAGACAAGCACAGATCTCTGAGTCCTGGGTGCGGTCAGCATAGCCTGGGGTAGTGAAACTTTAGAGCTGAGAGGGATGTTAGGAATCACTTCTCATGCACCCCCTACTGGGGACCTAGCCTGTAACCCAGGCATGTGCCCTGGCTGGGAATCAAACCAGTGACCCTTTGGTTCCCAGGCTGGTGCTCAATCCACTGAGCTACACCAGCCAGGGATGAACTTATTGTAAATAAAAAGTTTGAGATGCAAGTGTGTGTGTGTGTGTGTGTGCGCTCTGAACTGTGTGTGCCCTCCAAATTCTCAAGCCTCCCTTTCCCATCAAGATCCAAACAGAAGACTGCAAATCCCCATGAGGATACAAAAAGTCCCCAGAGCAATGTCTTTCAAGAAAAGCCCTGCAGCTTCCACCCAGGCCTTTCGGAAAGCATGCTTCTGTGACAGCCAATGCTGAGCCTGCTCCCTAGGGAAAGAGGCCCCGCTGGCCACATGGCAAGGCTGTGAGGAAGGAGAGATGCCCGGGCCAGCTCCCCATGCTCCTGTCAAGCCCTCTGAGGCACCAGGCCGGTGAGTGAAGAGCTCATTTGGGAGTGGAGCCTTCAGACAACTCCAGCCCCAACTGCAACAGCCCCCAGGTGAGAGCCTCCCGGTGGATTGCCAACCATTCACAGGACTATTAGAAATCCTGCATTTTGCTTGAAGCTATTCCAAGTTTTGGGGTGGTTTGTTACACACAGTTAAAATGTTTCTCATCAGGCAAATTCCCCATCCACTGTGGCCCTCCGTTATGGACTGAATGCGTCCCTCCAAAATACATATGTTGAAATTTATGTTATGAATTATGTAACATGAATATGTTAATGTCCAATGTGATGGCTTGGCAGGTGGGGCCTTTGGGAGGTAATTAGGTCAGGAGGGGCCTTAATGAATAGGAGTGTCTTCATTAGAACAGGTTGGAGGGCCGGCCTCTCCTTTCCCACCACATGAAGATGCATCAAATCTGCAGTCTGCAACCCAGAGGAGGGCCCCTGCCAGGACCCGACCCTGCTGGCACCCTGGGCGCAGACTTCAGCCTCCCGAACTGTGGCAAATAAACTCCCATTGTTTATAAGCCCCCCCCCACCCCGTGATACATTGTTACAGCAGCCTGGAAGGACCAAGACACCCTCCATTCCACGCCGGGGGGCCAAGTCATCTCTCCTCACATCTGGCCCGTTCTTCATGTTTCCAAGCCCTTCCTCTCGTTTCAGGTTATCAAGGATTAATTTCTAAAATGTCTTTCCATTTAGCCCTGCTTATGTTTTACTCTTGCCTTTCAGATCCTGTGGGAGGCAGGGCACAGGTGAGTGCTCTTTGTATTTTTCCCTGAAAGAGTCCATTCAAGGCATTTCCGAGATTTAAAATATCGATTCCCCACAAGATAAATTATGCCATTTTCTTAAAAGGCTGCAGCAGCTGCAGTGACGGGTCGAAATGCCACTCCTCCCCCTTCTGGCTACATATGTAGAAACTGGATGGAAACATGCAGGATGAAAATATACCAGAATGTTAACAGGAATTGCCTCTCAGCCACTTTTTCCTACGTTTAAAGCACCTTTTATGATTTCATTCTCAACAACGAGGATAAATTACTGTTAACCATACATGTTTTAACAATTATATTAACAAACTTAAAAGCAGGATCAGAACGTGTCATGGGGAAAGGCTGGTGGGGGAGGGCGGGCCGAACACTGAGCTTGCGGTGGAGCCACCTGCCCAGCCTGCCACCCCCCCCCCCCCCCCCCCGCCCCCTCGCGCAGGAGAGGCAGCCGGCCCACCAAGGAGGCCAGGGCTGGTTAACCTATCCCAGCCGGCGGGACCCCAAAGGGAGGTCTCCTGAAGGGCTCCTGCGAGAGAAGGGGGTGCCCCCTAATAACACAAAGACAAACAGGGAAGGCTCCTTTTATTTGGTCAGGTATTCTGCATGCAATGCAGAGATCCCCAGTACCAGGCTGACCCCACAAGAAACCACGGGCAGAATGCAGACGCCTGGTGTTCGAGGCGGCGGCAGAGATGGGGGTTGGGAGGGGCCTAGGCTTCATCTGCAGTTCAGAATAACCTTTATACTAAGTATGCACTGGTGTATATCATAAAAAGCCTTGAAATCAGGTAATATAATTTCCCCAACTTTGTTCCTCTTTTGTAATATCGCTTTGGCTTTTACGTGTCCTTTGAATTTCCACGAAAATTTGTAATTAGCTTGTCAATTTCTATAAAAGAGTTCCATGCTTTTGATTTGGGTTTTATTAAATATAAAACCTTGGGGAAAAGGCTATTGTAATGATGTTAAGTCTTCCAATTTATGAACATCATCTGCTTCTCCATTTACTTAGACTTTTTAAATTTCTGTCAGCAGTATTCCAAAGTTTTCATTGTAGCAGTCTTGCCTATGTTTCATTAGATCTATTCCTAAATATGTTATACTTTTGATGCAATCGGCAATGCTTTTTTTGTTTTTTATACACTAACACACACACAACTTAAGCGCTCAGTTCCATGAGCTCGGGCAGCTTTATACATCTGTGTCACCGCCACCTACAACAAGGTGTAGAACATTTCCATCATCTCAGAATGGCTCCCAACCCCCGTCCCCACCCGCACTGCGGAGCAACCACTTCCTGACAGCTAGCACTGTGGACTTGGTGCTGCCTGTTTGGACTAAGGGTACTGATGTAGTATGTGTTATGTTGCATCTTGCTGCTGTGACCTAACGTGATGTGTATGAGATTAATCCGTGTTGTTTTGTGTGTCAGGGGTTTATTCTTTTTCTCAGGGAGCGTTATTCCATTGTATGATTAAACAACAATTTCTTTATCCCTTTGGATTGTTTCCAGTTTGGGGCTATTATAGATAATACTGCTAAGAAGATCCTTGTTCGAGTTCTTTCATATCTTTATGTTTTCATTTCTCTTGTGTGTGCATCTAGGAGTGAAATTGCTGGGCCATGGGGTAGATGTGGATTTAACTTCATTACAAAACCCCAGAGTTCTTGAAAGAGTTTGTACCATTGTACTTTCCTACGCATTTTTTTCTTTTATGGTTCATACTTTTGTGTGTCCTGCCCAAGAAGTCTTTCTCTACACCAAGGCCAAAGAGATTTTCTCCTATGTTTTCTTCAAAAACTTGATGGTTTTAGGTTTTGCATTTAGGGCTATGATCCATCTCAAACTTAAATTTTTATTCAGAACCAGAGAGGGTTTGACATGCTTTTTTATTTTCCATACAAATATCCAGTTGTCTTAGCAACATTTAAAAAGAGACTTTCCCTGTTAGAGAGTGTTCAGTTCCTTTATAATGTAATTATTGATACGGTTGGGTTTAAGTATATCATCCTGTTACTTTTTTCATTTTGCACATTTGTTGCACTTTGCTACCTTCTTTTGAGTCGACTAATGATTAGTATTCCATTTAATTTTCTCAGTTGCCTTCCTAACTCTCTCTCTCTTTAAACAATTTTTTAAATTGGTTTCTTTAGAGTGGGGCTTCTCCACCTTGGCACTATCGACCTTTTGGGTCAGATAATTCTTTGTGGGGTGTGTTGTATTTTCTTTTTATTTAGCTTCCTTGTGGTTCATTGTTGATTCTGTATGTTGATGTTTTCATAAAATTTGAGAAATTTATGGCCATTATTTTTCACAGTTTTCCGCCTCATTCTCCTTCTTGTCTCTTTTTGGCATTTGAGTAATGTGTATCTTATATGTTTGAATGATGTGTGTCTTATACTGTTTCATAGTGTCCTACATGTCCCTGATGTTCCATTAATTTTTCTTCACTCTTTTTCTTACCTTTTCTTCAGACTGGGTAATTTGTTTTGATCAAGTGCGCTGACTCCTTCTTTTGCCATCTCCACATTCTGCTAAGCCAATCCAGTGAATTTTTCAGTATAGTTATTTACTTTTCTGAACTTTTCATTTTCCATTTCTCTTTCCTCATAAGCCTATAGTTGCCTTTAATTCCTTAAACCTATTTGTTATAACTGCTGTGAGTCTACTGAGACCAATATCTGTATCTCTAAGAGCTGGTTACTATTGACTGCTGGTTTTTTCTTGACTATTGGGCGTGCTTTCCCATTTCATTGCATGTCTGGTAATTTCTTAATTTTATTGTACTGGACAATGTGGTATGTTATAAATATGTGAAGACTCTAGATTTATCTTCCTCTGAAGAGTTTTTATTTTTGATTTTTATTCTAGTTAGTAGTTGGTTATTAGCTGATCATCTTGACCTTGTTTTTTGGAGGGTTCTGGGGAGGCCGGGGGGATGTGTTAGGGTTTATTTCAGCGGATCTGTGAATGTCTAGGGTGTTTCCAAGCCCCTCCACTCTGTGTGAATTCAACTTTCCAACTCCGTCTCCCTTGTGGATCTTGTCAGCACTTGATTTAGGCTCAGCTAGGCTGGGTCTGAAGTGTGCCTTAGTTTAGGCAATGGTCCTTACTCTTAAGGCACAGCTTGAGTGCCTCCGCTGGGTGTCTAAGTTGTTAACACTGTGTTTATGAGGTCTCTCCTCTCTGCTTGGGCCAGAACTTGATATTCCCCAGCAATGCTCCATCTCTAGTATTTCTATTCCACTCTCAATTCCATAGCAGCCACCTTCTGTCAAGCCTCGGAGTTTCACCCTGAGCACATGCAGTAAAGCCTTCATTCAGTTAAGGATGTGTGAGGGGTCTGTGCACTGACTTCTGAAGCTCCCCCTCTGCACAGCCCTCTACAGCTTTGAGCCACGTCACTAGCCCCAAACTGATTTCCGTACCTTCAGAGCAGCCCAGCTCGGACGGCACTCTCACTGGCTGTGCCGCAGCCAGAAAACGGTCCGCTCACAGGGAGCGCAGGCGACGATGGAACAACTTGGGATCCGACTCTCAAGGTTTGCTATCTTGCACTGCCTGTTGTCTGAAGCCTGAAAACAGTGGCCAATACATTATAGTTCATCCAGTTTTATGGTCGTTTACAGTAGATGATGGCCTCTTTCAACACCAGTGGATCAGTGAAAGCTGGGAGAAGGAGGCCCATAGACTCCCTGAGAACTTTGCATCTTTGGTGTGAACTGCTAAATGAGGCACCACTTAAATACTCACCGCCCTCGGATCCACGAGGTGCCACTAAGATGCTGATATGAAAGTCCTTTTCTGGGAAGCTACCATAGTCTGCTGTTGTGACCTCAGAAAACCAAGTGGATTATCACTACTGTGTTTCTAAAATAAAACAGGAGGGAGGGAGGGAAAGAAGAAGCAAAAGTGGGGCATTTGTAACCTGATTCCTTTTTCTCTGCATCTGTGGATGGCATTGGGAAAGAATAATTCTTCCAGAAGCCCAGATGACAAACATCCATCCTGAAGCTTCCAATCATATCCCTCATTTCTGTGTTAGACCTTTTCTACCCAGAAAAAGGAGCGGAAGACCAGAATTCATGGACTTCGTTTTCTACTCTGGCTACCAAATATTATTTTTAATGAAAAGGAGAAAAATAATGCAAGGCCACATTTTTCAGCTTTGCTACACCCAGTTCCAAATTCAGTGGTCTGGTGATTAACTCTTATTGTTTTCATCTGGGTGCCATATACACATATATTCCACTGTCCTCGAGTTCTCCAGTGTTCCTTCCTGTGTCCTGTGAACCCCCTCGCAGAGGGGCGTGCTCCTCTGAACCCTTCTCCCACAGGGGCAGCATGCCCTGCTGCTGGAGTTTACGTGTACATAGAGCGCATCTAACCCCGATCACTTCATATACTGGTTATATGATGTGAACTTGGTTGGTGAGGTGTAAAGTTGGGTAGATGTGTTAACAATAAATGACTTTCGTTGCATATATTTGTATACATTTTTTAAGTCCCTTGTTTTGAACCAGGGCAAGGCTTATTCCTGTTCCAAATGAAAACACCCAGTCTTGACACCTCCTATCTCTCCTGCTTCTGTTATGCTTCAGTCTTATGCTCCGCCCATGAACTGTCTTTGCTTTCTGTGATTCCAAAATCGGCAGCTACGCTCTAACTCAAAAGCATTAAGACGTTATAAAATTCAAGAGCAGACATTAGAATGGGAAAATGAGTTTAACCAAAGAAAGAAAATAGGAACAGAAAAAACCCTCAGCAGTTCCACATATAAAGTCCAATAACCTTAATGTGTTTATTTTTGCTTTAATCTTGTCATCAAGGGTGGATTTTCAGCTGTTCGGTTTGTATACAATGACACAGGATCAGTGACTGCATGAGCACATTGTCTCTACAAAGCTCAGCCTACCCCAGCACACCCCAAGGACCTGAACGACCACCATGCATCGAGTGGCCGCACACTGCTGTGCACATTGAGCTGTATGCTACACGGACAGTTTCGCTTTCTTTCAAATGTCTCTTAGAGACAAATATAGAAGAGTAGGTATAAAAACCTCTGAAGAGTACCACGAGTAATGAAGTTTTCCCAAGGTCCTGTTGTGTCTATTATGGATAGGTTTCAGAGACTAACTTACCAGAAAGCCTGATTGTTTAGAGCACTCATTTACCAGGGATTTAATTATTCAATACGATTTGAAGATTCCTAAAAGAAAGCGTTGTCTCATAAATTATGGATGCCGGTATCTTTTTATAAACAAACAACCTCTTATGGTTTTTAAAATAGCAAGAAAATGCTGATGGGATAGCTTTCCTGGTGTTGAACAGGTACAGTAAGAGCTTGTATAAAGTAACCGTTTCAAAATGCAGCAGAGAAAGGGATCAGAACTTTTGCTATATACCATTCAGGAAAAATGCTATTCAATTCTGTGGGGACGTTTTTTTCTCTTACCCTCTCCAACCCTCCTTTTCTCCTTTCCATGCTTAATAATTGGCCCCCACCTATGGTTTTAATCGTACCAAATCAGAAATCGGCCTGACTTAATTTGAATGTCCTTTTATACATTTTCATGCTTAAAAACAGAACAACAAAACCCCCACTTCTGATCACGAGATAGTCCACATTTTCTTTTCATTCACTTTCTATTCTTCTAATTCAATAGGATTCTAATGTAATTTGGCAACAGCAAGTATTTCTTGGATAAAGAAGCAACTGGCATGAACAGAGAGGTCTAGGGAGAATGGCCAGGCAAAGGACTTAGACAGCAGTGATGACTTCTGTGGTTAAAAAGTCTGGCGTGCAGGTCTGCTTTGCCACACAGAAAATAGATGCTGCTCTTCTTGTTCAAAATATCAAATTCAGATTCCATGTCTAGGTGCTGGAATGTCTAACGTAACAATGGGTACCAAATTTATGATTTTTTAAAAATCTGGCATTTAGTCTTCTTCTGTTCCTATTCGAAATCAAGAAATAATTGTATTCCTGAAATGTTTACTTTCTACATAGCAAATTCACTAGTTCATATACATTGGTGATCAACACTCTCCGTTCTAGCCTCTCTTTCGGAGCACAAGCATGTTTCACTAATAGCCTCCTGGGAACACAAACATGGGCCATGGAGAGAAGTTCTCCTTGTCCCCCATTCTCCTTTCTGTGCCTCTCCTTGCTGCAGAAGAATCCTGGAGGGAGAGCAACCCAGCTTTGGCCCTGTCCTGCTGAGCTCTGGCACTGCTGCTGCCCCCCTTGGGTGCCGTCTCCCCGGGACACCTCTGCCCCTGCCCTGGCCCCACCTTTTTTCTCACCTCCCCACGCCATCCTTGGAAAACTTAGGGAACTAAACATGGAGTAGTTGTCTGATGTAATTTGCTCAGATGTGTGCAAGATAGTCTTTTTACCATTCAGTATTATGTGTGGGAAAGAACTGCTCTGATTCTGCCTGTCCTCACAACTCTAAGCCCAGGGGAGGAAATCATGAAAGATGCCAGTTTTCACCCCATATGGCCGGGACTGAGCATCAAAGTATCTATGAAGCCTCCGTTCCAAATGCCAAGAAGGCAGGGATGGTGCCCGAGTGCTCACACTAGGTGCCTCCCTTAGACTGTCTCTGCTTGCCACAGAGAAGGGCTCAGCAAAAAGACATTAATAAAGGGAAGAATAAAATATACAAGCAGATTCACTTACAGCAAAAATAGTGACTTTCCCAATTCAATTTGTTCGTAAGGTAGATCAATCTGTTATATATGCAATGATGCTTATGTTAAAAGAAACACACCTTGCACACTTAGCATGTAGGAATTATGTATGCGAACACAGTTCACATTGCAGTGTTTTGGAATAGTTAACTGTTTCATTACTCTTTTCCAGGCCTGTCAAAATAATCATTCTTCTGAACCCACTAGAATTTCTTCTTTTGTTTTTGTTTTCTTTTCTGGCTGACCATGGGAATGTTGAGGCATTGCAAAACAGATTTCAACTCTGTAATCTGAATTGAATCTGTGTTAAGTGCTATAAATCAAAACCATTTGCTCTAGTAATTGAACAGCAAACTGAAGACAGTGTTGTAGATGTTAATATTTCGATGTGAACATGTACTTCAGATAAATTTAAAAGAGCAAACAATGCTTTCTAAAAGGGAAACTTAAGTTGTTTTTTTTTCTATCTTTGTATTTATGATTCCATTTTCTGAATATACGCCTGAGGTAAAAGGGCGATCAAGATGAATCACATAAAAACTGGCTGCGGTCGTGGAACCTAAATAGGGATATATTGGTTAAATATTTTATTCTAGAGAGAAGGAAGGGAGAGAGAGAGGGAAAGAAACATCGATGTGCGAGAGATAGATCGATTGCATGGTTGCCTCTCACTCACCCCCACCTGCAGACCTGGCTGGCAACCCAGGTATGTGCTCTGACTAGGAATCAAACCGGTGACCTTTTGATTTGCAGGACGGTACTCAGTTCACTGAGCCACACTAGCCAGGGTGTAAATAGGGGTATTCTTGCTGCAGGTTCCACGGTTCTAGATTTCCCCTCCGCCTTGGCAGGATTTTATACCTTTTCATTATTCAACTAAGTTGTTTGTCCTTACATATACTAAGGCAGATGGTAATTTAAAATGTGCACAAGATATCATTCTCTTGGGTTAGAGATATCTAATATATCATTTCTACAGGGTTTTCAAAAATATGAGCAAACATGACCATTGGCAGTATGTGGATTAGAAATATCTCCAAGAAGCAAGAACATTAAACCACTTGGCAGTTTTAGTGAAATTTCTGTTTTAAATTGAATACTCACTGGTAGTCATGTTGGCACGTGGGAAATTACCAGTGTGTTAAAGCTCACGTTCAGCTGTAGCTGTGACTATGTTGATCTGACCCCAGTTTTATCTGGGCACTCTCTATAAAATGGAAGGTATCACGTAGTCTACTGTATTCTTTTTTAAAATTCTAAAAAAGTGTATTTCCTCCTAAAAAATGCATCAGTCCTACGGATTCAGGGTAAAACTATGTCTAGGATTTGGAAAGTGAACAGAATCTAGGACAGTAAAGCTAGGAGAGCAATGAACGAGACCACATGTATCCATTTTCATTGGGGATGCATAAAGTAGGGACTGTAATTTTACTAGCTTTACAAATAACTCAATGTTAATTTTCTTACTTCCGTGTTAACTCTTTAATATCAGAAATCATGATTCATGACATAATAAAATACCATGTCTCCTTAATTTAAAATATTTCCTTTTATATATTATTCTCCTTTGATTTTGTCTTTTACATTTTTTTTTTTTAAAGATTTTATTTATTTATTTTTTTAGGGAGGGCAGGGAGGGAGAGAGAGAGAGAGAGAGAGAGAGAGAGAGAGAGAGAGAGAGGGAAACATCAATGTGCGGTTGCTGGGGGTTATGGCCTGCAACCCAGGAATGTACCCTTGCTGGGAATTGAACCTGGGACACTTTGGTTCCCAGCCCACGCTCAATCCACTGAGCTACGCCAGCCAGGGCTACATTTTCTTAAAAGTGTTTCCTTTACATTCTGACTTTGGTCACCTGGGCATTAGTTTTGCATTGTTTTGATTAAAAATGTTCCAAACTGTTTTCCTTAAATGTGAGTCTGACTGTGCCATCAGCCTGATCAGAAGGAGCATGAGATTCTGTCTTCATTAACATGCCAGCAAAGCAGTGGCCAACGCGGTAAATGGGAAGACTTGCATTTGAACAGGTGCCAATGGGAACAACTGCCTTCTACTAATCTATGTGCTGGTGTCAAAATTCACTATTAAATATAACCTGTGAATAGTAAAACTCTGATAATCCAAATTTTAAATAATCCACTTCTCACATTTTTAATATCTGGGTATTCTAAAGGTTTTTTCCCAATACCTTTGCTTTTGCATCAACTCATTTTAAACTATGCATTACCTGACTAATCTACAAATCTGCTGAGACAATGATGCATGACATCACCTTTAGCCTGTGGATTTCCTCATGACGAAAGGTGACGGGTACACAGTCCCTCTCCTACAGAGGCAGCTGGTAGCCCAGGAGGATTGTCCTGCTCCCTAACTGGCCCCCACCGCAATCTGCCACCAAGCCTGTACAGTAAGCTGCTTTGCTCAGAGCTCGGGACTCTGGGTTCTGGAGGTTTTTGACATTAATTTGGATTTGGCAAATGTCAGAGGCCAAGGTATATTTAGAGCTTCTAGAACAAATGGAACCACACCTCTAATAATCTATACCTTTGCTGCTTGCTGCTTTTGGGTGGGGTTTTAAATTGTGACAATGCCTATGATGATTTATGAACCGAACAGTGACATGCTCTCTTCAGAGTCCTTAACTTGCACTTGTTCAAGTGATTGTACACATGATGATGTGGTTATTACTAAACACATAAATATTATTGTAATCAACTCTTGGTTAAACAGGTTTCAGCTTAACACTAGGAAACAGAATTTGGACATCTAGAGGGCGGGTGTATTCCCAAATATTAGATGTGATTTTAATTAATGACTTCACCCTAAATTCCCTTTGTATCACGTTTTCAACTAGCTTGGTCTCCTCTGTTCTTTTGGGATTATCCTTCAGAGTTTCTCAAACCCATTGTCCAAGTTGAGAGTGACAATAAGCCTGACCTTTTAGGTGAGAGGTAACCTGACAAACCTAGTTGTACATATAACATTGTGAACGGTGGGACAGCATGGGGCCGGGGTTTTAGAACAAATGAGCTTTGGTGGATTTAAAATTATTTCATTGAACCTGGACTGAAGGACAGAGGGAAGAGTAAATAAATGTTAATAGTTTATAACTTTTTCCTCATTTTCTATTATTTTTAGTATTTTTTACTCCCACGTAGTGATGTGATGTAATGTAAAAATATTTACCATGATTCAGTCTGGATGGCAAAGAGAAGTTAAAACAGCAACAACGGAAAGCTCTTGGAACGAATCCGAGGAATCCCCAGGTCGGCAAGGCTCCTGCTTACCCCCCACACCAAAGTAGGGAGAGGACGGTTAGCGCTTCAGGTAGGATGGCTGGGCGCCTGCTACCCAGGGGAGGCTGCTGCTAACCACATTACACGATCCTCTTTCTTAATGCCTCTTCCCTGAACAGGTCAGGCTCTTACTCGACAGGACTAGTGCCTCCAAATTGCAAATTATATCCCAATTACAAAGAGTCAAAGTGAATGAGAAAACACTAATATGTACATATATCAAAATTTCTCAGAGTGGGTCCTATGGAACATGAACTCCTTGGGATGTTATTAAGCATGACTTAAAAAACGTTTCTGTGGTCAAATGACTCCAGAAACCACCAAGCTAACTAAAATGACATCTGTGGTGTGCCCCTCCCCCCACCATTTACATTAGAAGCTTTGATGGGCATATACATGTGCTAACTTTCTAAGACAGCGTGTTTTCCAAACCTCTTTGATCCTGAAACCCTATACATAGGAGAGCATCCTTGGAACGTGTGTTCTGTGGAACTCACTTTGGGAAACGCCGGGATCCCACTTCTCCTGTAGTGTGCAGCTGACTAGCTCCAAGGTCTAGATGTCAGTGGTTTCACCCCAGGTAGTAAATAGGCCCCAGTGTGTATCTAACAGTCATGTCATCTCTGGGTTAGGAATGCTGGTGTGATGAGCTAAGGCGATTTGGGGGGATATTAAGGGAAGATCAGTCTAATGATGGGTTAAAAGGAAGAAAAAATTTCCAAAATCATTGGAAATAATGTCTCATCCAGAGTATGTATTGCTATATTTTCAAGTGCACAATGAAATGTTGCCCTTTCTAAACCTTTTGCATTGACATAGTTGCAAGAAAGTTTGATCTGGCAACAACTTGGGAAGAAAATCGAGGCATCTACCTGGCAAAGAAAAAAGTGACTGCTGCCTTTGTGAATCCTTCATCTATTGCCAGATATCCAGTGATCCAATTCAACAGTGTAACCAATTTCCTAAAATTACTTTAGGTAGGATTAAAACAATGATGTCCCCACTCTCATACAATCCTGCTTGCACAAAAAGTACGTGAGCTGACATCATTCCAGGTGTATGAAGTAAGGCCTGTTTTAAATGATCCAGATTGCATGTGCTCCTTCACGCTATAAAACGCTCTCTGTGATTCTCTCATTACAAGAGATTATAGACAAGATTCAAGAGGACAGCATCTTTGATCTAATGCAGGAAGAGCATGTGGCCACTTGTAACCAGCAATGTGTACATACGTGTATTAGAGCAGCGACTTCAGAGTTAAGTGCCTTGGACTAATTGGTCCCATAAAATCAATGCAGGTCTTGGGAACTAGCTTTAAAGTTTTCTGTGTAAGTATTGTTTACTCCTTTGATTAGAGAATTGGAAATACGATGAATTAAAAAAAAATTTCCCTGTCTTCACCCTCCACACCATCACCCAAATCGCAATCCCCATTAAGGACTGGACCAGCAGAGCGGTGTGGCAGGGCAGAGCGCACCGAGGAGACCCTGGGCCTGGCGTCCTGCTGGGGGCTCATAAACATGTGGTCATTCATTCCCAGCTTCATTTCTAAAAGACTATAAAATCATCCCTAATTTGGCACCATGGGGGCTATTGGCAAGGCGAACTCGGGCTACAGAAGTCTGGGCAGCCTCGGGGCATCCAGGGCTTTGGCAGTGCTATTTAGGGAAGCTTCACATGCAAACTTCTCAAATCAACTTCCCTAATAGCTAGATGCCCCCTTCCCTGTCCCTAGAAAATGGGAGCAGCTGTGAGCCACAAGGCACCCGAGGGTGATGTCTGCAGACCCCCAACAGCCGGAGGAGGGTCTGGGGGGGAGAGCTCTGAGACAGGGGAGGAAGCAAAATATTCTGATAGTAAAAACAGGTATTAATTGAACTGCTGCTATTTTGCCTGGAACTTCTATCTTTTAAAAACCTACAAGCCAAAAGGAGAGGACAATGGCAGAAAGGGAACAGGAAATACACATACTACTTGGTTCAGGTCAGAAGTGAATTCATCCTACAAAGCAAAATTCGGAAAACACCCTGGGAACCTCAGTGAGAGGGGAGGTCATGCCCCGCGGCCCTCGGCACCAGCGGCCGAGACACTCGGCAGGGCCCATGCACCCTGGTTTACCGACTCTGCAGCCTTCCTGTCTCATCTCCACCCAACAACACTGTTTTCACCTTAGACAATCACAAAGACCACGGCATTTAAACATGTCTTTTTCGTGTGACTATGAATTTGGGGGTTAAGTTAAAAATAAAAAAGGGAAATTGACAGTCGCCATAAAAAGGAAGAAATTGCTTATTCCTGAACTCGAGTTAGATGGTGGGCTTCAGTCACTCTCCAGAGTCAGAACACCCTGCGTCTCCAGGCAAACCCCACCACCTGGCCTGACCCTCCCGCCACCTGCCTGACTGTCCAGTCACTGACGACGGTCAGCCCATCTCCCACACCCCCTCTGACTCCCGGCCCAAACACCCACATCCAGTTGTTCTGTGTCTCTTAATAGGCAAATCCCTCCCTCTAAATGGTGGTAGATATTTTGTACTAGAACATTCTATAGCTAAAAAAAAAATTCGAGGTTATAATTCTAATGTTACAGTTTACAAAAGTAAGCAAATCTCTGGGAAAACATTACTGATCCTCCTAGTCAAAGAAAGGCAAGTGCTTGGAGGACTCAAGGGAGATGGCAGCCCTCGGTCACCAGAAGGGAACCTTTCCAACCCCCCAGGTTCTCTGGAATCTGCTTCAGAAAAGCTCCACCGCTGGAGGAAGGCAGGGGAGGGCCCCAAGGGCAGGAGGTGCCAGTGAACGGGGCCTTCGAGGAGCTGGAAAGACAAGTGCAGACTCGAAAGACAGAACCAGGTGGATCCCCCGGTACTTCAGACACCGGGGTGCGGGAACGCAACGAAAGTCCTGTCTGGCTGTTTGAGTCACCATGGTCAGGCGAACAGGATGACTGAGCATTTTCTGTCGACTGACTTATAAAATACTGAGATTAGAAATGTGACTTTGGTAATAGGAAGCTCAAAGCAGCAAACCTGGCCCCAAAATAACTCTGGGCAGATTAACAGTACAAGTCTGAGCTGGGATTCCCAAACAGCTTTGTTGTCACCAGATGGTTTGCCTGGGGAAAGCCACCCGCTGGGACAGGGGTTTGCAGCCAAACATTAAGAGCTACTGCTTTCCACCACCACAGAGAAGCACGTACCAGCAGACCACCAAATTCCAGAGCGTGGCTGGGAACTCCGTACTGAGCTTCAAGGAACACACCTGCAGTTCTAGGCTGCTGCTTCTTGGAACACTCACTTGAAAGCTACTAGAACAGGAGCACAGGGTGGTGGGGGGGGAGGGACAAAAAGCATAAAAACTGGCAGCTGGAGTGTAGGTCAGGGTGGGAACCTCACCAGCTTCCTCTCCCAATGCAAACAACAGACTCCTCAAGGGAGACAGTGACTTAGCCATTATTTTCCTCTATCTATCCTTAAAGATGGAAGGAATTATGATATTATGATTTGATTTTTTGACTTCCCCTAATAGGTTTCTTGGCAATGTAAGACAAAAAAAAATCACGGTGTCTGGTTGTGAAGTTTAACAGCTGCCTATTACTTAAGGACGTAAGCAAAAGGTTAAGGTCATGCACAATTAGGATAAACGCACAAAGACTGGTCAGGTGGTACACAAAGTCTATTTAACTAATGAAGGGAGTGAGGGGAAAAAGGGTGTTTCTGCCGTGCAGGCCGCCTCTACCTCCCACTCCCCTCAGTCTCCTTGAGCAGCCGTGGAGTAGCAAACCCTTCTAAATCCACTTCTGGGCAGAGCCGAGCTGAAAACCTGGGCTCCGGAGGACAAGGCATCCTCAGGGCAGCTCGGCCTTCAGCAAAGGGCCCTGCCACCCTGGCTCACAGGCGACACTGTGGCCCGTCTCCTGCGGCTCTGGGAGGCCTGCCCTGCTCACTACTCCAAAGAGGACACACAGTCTGAGGCCTGGGAGGCCCTGGGAGGGGTCTTGAAAAGAATCTTATGAGGGAGACTATATCGCACATATGCCATTCACTTCATACATGTGAGTCTACAGCTATGTATTTATATATTTTGGACATTGGATGAAAGAATTGGAGAACATGAAGAAACCTCTTCCAGCCTCTCAACTACGTCGGCCAAGAGCACCTCTGTTCGTCATCACTGAGTAGAGACTTACAATGGCCAGGGAGGGGGAATCCCACGTCTGGGATGATGATCCTAACCGTAATTCCCACTTCTTTCACTACATTAAAAGAGACGAGTGTGTCTAAAGTCCCTTAGTCTAAGGCAGTGGAGACCCCAAAGGGTTCACTGCTCTTCTGTTTTGCTGCTATTCCTGAACTTCACCACCATGACCGTTATATTGTCGGGGCAGCCTCTGTAAAATGACTGTAAAACTATGCTCTTGGCCCCAAAGTGAGGTTCATCCAAGCGCTCCTTGATGAATCGAACAGCTTCTTCATTGCTGAAAGCATCCCAGAGGCCATCGGATGCCAAGATCATGAACTCGGGCTGGAGCTTGTCCAGGTCAAAGGTCAGGATATCTGGGTCTGGGATGACCACGTTCAGATTTTTCAGTGGATAATCCCCCAGGGATCGAGACATGGCCAGGATTCCCTGGACCCTCCAGGAGCCATTGAAACTGATGAAACCACCTGGAAAGAGAATGAACTCATTAGCCTGACCGACAACCTCATACACCTGGTGTAGTCCAGGCCCGCGCAAGAAAGACTTGTCCCACGTGCTCCCCTCACCCCACCCTGGGGCTGCCAGGAAAGAACAGCAGCCCTGCTGCACGGCTTGAGGTCTGACCCTCTACCAGGAGGCACTCATGCCCTCATTCTTAAAAGACTTTAAGAAAATATCAATAAGAATACTGAGGGTAAGAAATATGTATGGATCGGTTTTAACTTAACAACAGCTTGATAGCTCAGTGATTGACAGGAGGGCACACTAGGGTGGAGATTGGAGGAGAATGGCAAAAGGCAGGTGGGCAGGTACCAGAGACAGCCACTGGGATCCATATTTTAGCTTGGGATGCCTTTGGCTGTGCCTGTATAGATCTCAAAACAGCACCCCAAATAGGATCAGGATTAAAAAGTAAGGTGTATATTTTAGCACAGTGTTCCAAGGCTCAGCTCTCGGGTCAGGCTAGCTTCGTTACTTCCAGCTATGTGTGACTTTGGATGAGAAGCTCTCTCTCTCTCTCATCAGTTTCCTTGGCTGCAAAATGGGGATGATAATAGTACACATTCCATTGTGTTGTGAGAAATAAAGGCATTATTCCATATAAATCACTTAGTATAATCCCTGAATATAACATGCACTCAATATTATATATTATTATTTTTCTTTAATTAGAACTTTGTCCATTCACCTATTATTTGTCAGATAGTTATTAAACGCATACTCCATGTGAGGCAATTTGCAGGCTATAGAGTTATATGAGATCCAGACCTTTCTCTAAAGAAGTAGACAGTCTGGCAGGAAATCAAATCCACATGTACTAACACTCACAAGCACAAAGCAGTATTCTTGCCAGGAGAGCCTGGCACCTGCAAATGCTGTCGGCAGATGAGGAGGAAGGGGCAGTGTGCAGTTGTGAGGATCAGGGAGGAGTGAATGTTGAAGCCGGGCTGTGAGCGATGGGCAGGACTTCTGTGGGCAGGGATGCATGAGAACACGCCAGGAAGTGCGGTGGGACGGGAAGAGTGCGGGCGGTGGAGTCAGCCGGTCTCAACTCCGGCCTCACCATTCACTGGCCGTGTGTCATGTATACACAAGCCTTTTGGAGCCTCCGTTTTCTTGGTTGTAAAATGATGACATAATTGACCTCACAAGTAGGGAGAGAAAGTGCACGTAAATTGCTAGGTGTGGCTCCCAGCACTGAGTGATATCACACAATGGCAGCGGGTGCCCCTGTTGTTGGAAACAGCACCAGGAATGGAACCAGAAAGACCACCAGGTGTTTGGCCCAGACTGGTTGCAGCGAATTATCACACAAAAAAGGGGGAGATGGATGTCCCAAAAGGAAAGCTGAGGTCAGGGAAAATCCACATGAAGGTAATGAAACCAATCGTGGTCACTTCAGTTTTGCTATAAACCACCCCCTGGACAGGTTAGATCCAGCTCCTCCAAGATGTTTCCAAATTTGCTTCATAAGGCATCCCTGCAGGGCAGGGTGGAGGTGGTGGATGGCATGAAAAAAGGAGGGTAAAACAGGAGTGACATTTCAGAACAGTGATGGACACTAAGATGACATTTCCAGGTGTATCGCATACACAGCCTTGCCTACGCTTACACAAGAAAAGGCTAACTGTATCTCAATGCAGGGTCGCCATGGGCTCATGGGAGACGGCGTCCTTGTAAGTAAGGAAGCCAGAGCATTTCACTCATACTGCCTGCTGCCCATCAAAGCTTGATAGATGCTCCTGAAACATGGTTTACTCCATCCCATTAACAGAAAACTCGACCCAAGCTTTCATTAAAAATTATTCTGCATCACATGCAGTCACTGAAGCAGGAGGGAGTAATAAAATCCAACACTTTTTGACTCAATGGTACTGCTTCCTACTGCGAAGACTCAAATGCTGATTAGGTTCTGGGCAGCAGCTGACCTGTAGAGACTCAGAGTCAACCTGCAAATTACCCCTGGCAGCAGGGGCCCGTCCTGGCCAGAGACCCAGGGCACATGCCCACCCCCACAGCCGGGCCTCCAGCGGGCGCATCATGCACGGCACACAGGCTGCAGCTGTGAGTGTGGAGAGGCCAGGGAAGGGTACCTCCTGTCCACAGGCCGAAAAGAACTGTAGCCCGCAAATCTCATCATGAAAATGAAACCATCAATTGATAACCTTCCTTCAAGTATTCGACCTTCGTGAGCCTACACAGACCACCTCCTGACACTCGCTATTCCCTCACCTGCTTGCTCTCTTTCCATAACAGTTTTCACCTGGTAATATCTCACCTTGTAATACTCTAGATAATTTACTTGTTTTATTTATTTGTTAATGTCTATTACATCCCCCACCCTCATCCCAATTCCAGAATGTAAGTTTATACCCCCAATCCCTAGTTGTTGAAAAAAATGAATACACAAGGGAATCTCACCCCTCAAAATATGTCCTTATACCAGGTACTGAGTGAGGTGTGGGATGATATAAATAAACAGAACAAGCTCTTGCCTCAAAGACCTCACAGCTGGGAAGGCAAGACAGATAAGAGAGCTATACTTTATAAAAGGCGGCCGAGAGGCCCACATAGGATGCTGGGGAAAGACTGAAGAGGCACCTAACCCAGCCCGGGGGAGCCCGTAGCTCAGGGTGCCAGGGAAGGCTTCTAAAAGGACACCCCTAAGCTCAGTCTCACAGTCACGTAGCTGTTGTCTGCTAGGCAGTGAAGACAGCACTTGCACAGGCACAGAGGCATCAGAAACAGGGTCCACTCGGGGAGTGGTTAGTAGTTTGGCACAGCTGGAGGGAAGCAAGATATTGCAAGCAGGGGCCTAAAGATCTCAGTAGCCTTGAAACTAGTAAAGGGCTCCCTTTGGCCCTTTGGAGTCTTTGGCCATGAAGCAGAGCAGATTCAGCGGCCATGTGTTCGATAGGCAATGTTGTAAGTCCAGCCTCGGCTACCTCAGCAGCAGCCTCGGTGCTGGTCCACTGATCACCAGTTACTAAACACCTTATGCCCCGGGGGCTACCCAAGCAAGGCCCCCATCCACCCAGCGAGACAGGAGACAGCGCTTGGGGGCAATCACAAGCTCACCAGCTCTCTTTATCCTCTTTCTTTCCTTCAGCTGGTACGGCTTATGATCATGAGACAAAGGAATGGCGTTCCCGTCCTTGTCACAGAGGACCCCACGGGAGTCACCCACATTGGCCACGGTGAGGTCTTTATCTGATAGCAGAGCAATCAAGCACGTGGTACCTGGAAAACAAGAGAGAGGCAACGCAGGAGGTCAGCAATGCCTAGGCTGCTTCGCGTGGTAACTGGATTCTTCAGTCATTAAAACCGTTCCTGCCGGGTGCGAATTTGACTCCAGCCACTCGGAGAATGATGGCTCGCTCGCTTCAACAACACTGATCAAATCTGACAGTCAATTTTCTTAACCGTGTTACAATGTCACTGAAATAGGCTAGGATAACATTATCACTTTCCCACATCATTTTTGTCTCTGCTACTCTTAATTTAAACACACATCACATTTTAAAAGGTTAGAGAATCCAAATCGGTTTGAAGCCTCAGGCAATTAATACATATTTTCTGCTTCTCGCTGGTGCCGAGTTTCTGTGAAGCTCCATTTGAAAGTGGGGATGATGTGGGGCAGGGGGTTCCCCAGCTAGACAGGCCCGGAAGAGCCAGTGAGTGACAGAGGCCCGCAGCCGGACCCCACAGAGCCACGGGGAGCCACGAGGAAGCTGCCTGTACAAACTCGCCTGTACAGTCTGGCAGGAAAGACCAGGGGTCAGACACAGGTCAGCTCGGGGTATGACGGAGGCAGACAGTCAGGCAGAAGCAAAAAAACCTACCGTGATGGCAGAGATGAGGCCTCAGTGGACAGGAGGTGGGGGTGGGGTGGTCAGAGTCAGACGGAAGCAACACTGAAGGCCGGCTCGCCTGGAGCCCGCATGATACACAAAGAGACGAGCTCTCGTCACATCCTCCTCTGAAGGAGAATGGATAAAAGCAGATAGAGCTGGACAGTCCGGTGTGGTTGGAATGGCCCGCATCACTGCCTGGAGCCCTCTGTCCAGCTCCTCTGCTTTCTCCTCCCTCCCTTTTGACAATGAGCTGAGTATGCAAATACCTGCTGCAACCCTGTAAGCTCTTGCACCAAAGCGATAATGTCTTTACTTGCTAAAATTATTCATCAATTAGTCTTCATTAATATTTAACCTCCTCGTTAAGAAAAGTCATATTCTGTAACAGAATATAAATTGCATCTAAATAGCTCTTTAGTCTGCATGGAACAACACAAAAGACTGAATTCTTAAATAGACATAAAGAGTAAATCAAGAGCAAGGAGAATAATTAGCATATTCAGTTATTATAGTTCTTTTTGAAATTCCATTCTTAAGCCTGTTTCAACCCCAAACTGTTTCTACCCTGATTAGAATTGGAAACACATGAAATGTTGGTCAACTCAGGATTTCTGATATGAAAAGCCTTGTGGAAAGAAAAAAGAGATTAATTTTAGGGACTATCAAAGCAAATCACAGATCTTTTACCTTAGAATGAAAATGTAAAAACAGGAACTCATACAATTACAATTTGTTATTCTCCGTTTTTGATATTTGTATTTTGGTCTTCAATCATCCTCACCTTGCCCTCAAGCGTCTGATTGGGTTGACATGTCGAACACAATCAAAACATAAATTCTCCTACAAGGCACATTCTTAGGATTTGAAAGATGAAATAGAAATGTTATGTTACTGAATACTACGTACTTGGGGCATTGTGTCAATATAACTCCCGGAGCTGTCTCTCTGGAAGGTCCTCTTCCCTTCTCACTCTGCATGTTCCTACCCTTTGCTCCCACTGTCGTCTGGGTCTGTGCCCTTAGCCTGACTGACACTGCTGAGGTCCAAACTAACTGCCTAGGAGGTGTTTCCATTTGCCTGTATTACCAAGGATCCAAGGAAAGGCTTTGGAGCCTCCATGTAAGGGAAGCAGAGGCATCCGCTGGGCTGAACTACGAGCCCCTTCCCCACCCCCATTTCCAGCTCTCCGGCCATCATTAGCTGTCTTGGACTTCCATGTAAGATATTTCTCCTTTGTAAAGATGGGAGAGGTCATTCTTATAGTGAGGAGGAAAATGGAAATGTGATTGTATATGTGATTAAGAACCACTTAAGGGTTTTATGCAGGACAGTGACATCATGAGATTTGTGTTTTAAAGATCACTTCAAAGGCAGTGTAGAAGATAACCTGGAAGCAGAGAAAACAGGTGGGGTTAATGAGGATTTGAATTAACATGGTAAACAGAGAAATAGAGCAGCGATTTTCAACCGGTGTGTCACAGGACTTTTTAAAACATGCAACACCTGACTATTTAGTCGGGGCACTGACCTCTTTTCCCTTAGATCAGGGGTGTCCAACTCATTTTCACCAGGACCACATCAGCCTCGGGGCTGCCTTCAAAGGGCCGAATGCAATTTTAGGACTGTACAAATGTAACTACTCCTTAACTAGGGGCAAGGAGCTCAGCGCTGCCACTGGGTAGAAACAAGGTGCCGGGCCAGATAAAACAAGGTGAAGGGCCAGATTTGGCCCGTGGGCCTTGTGTTTGCCACCTGTGCCTTAGATTGCCAAATTAAAAAAAAATGACAACAGCCAATACAACAATAGCCATTCAGTGTGAATGAATCAACATTATATCTGTTTTGGGGGGGGAGGGGATTGGTCACATAGGCAAAAAATATATTTTTTGGTGTGCCCCAGAATTTTAGTAATTAGTTTGTGTGTGCCATGAGATGAAAAAGGTTGAAAATTGCTGGATAGAAGGTAGAGAGCAGATTATTTAAGACCCGAATGGGTAGATCACAGAGAATAAAGGACATATCGGAGAGGAAGAAAGTCTGGGAGAACGTCCTGGGTCCTCCCTGGACAAAGACTTCAGGGGATATCGGCCTGGGGCTTCTGGGAAAGGCTTTCTCACTGAAAGAGACACAATGCTGCAAAGGGTGAATGAATCTGGTTTCTTCGGCTTGCTGTTGGCTGGTGTGTTTCCCAGCCGTCTGCAACCATGAGGGGATAGGAGCTGCGAAACCAGCGTGGAACCCCCCTCTTCTTGTTCTGAGACATGAAATGTCTGTCCTACTCAAGGCTTTTTAAGGTGGATATTTTTGTTCCTTGCAGAGTCCTAACTCAGGAGCTTATCGTGCAAGGAGAGGCTTACTGATGGGAGATTCAGAGTGGGACCGTTTCGCTTCACTCACGTGTTGGATATACTTACAACGAGTGGCCTGCCAATCCCTTTGTCAAGAACACAGACCTGTTGTTTCTCTGGGTAAGTGAGATCCACCCCATGACGAGGATGTCAGGAAAGCACTGCTTTGAGAAAGTGGGGCTTGCCTATGCCGACGAGAATCTCATACCTGGTCTAAATGCAAGAGCCCGAGAGCCCCAGAGCCCCAGATGGTGAAATGAAAGCCACAGCAGTATTCAGGATCACCGAAATGTCACCACCGCCTTCTCTAGAAACCGGCCTGTATCCTGGCTTCACGCCCTAGAATGTTCTAAAACAAACTGGGATCCTTGACTGTAAGCAATTAGTTGTTTGGGCTTTGCTGTCTTAGCCCAGGATTATAAGAAACAGTTTACAATCGAATCCTCACAGAACAAACTACCTTGTCCCTGAGAATGCATTAAGGCCAAGGCATCATCACGACCATAAGTACCGGCATGGCAAACTTTCTTTGTGGGCTTGACAGAGGAAGCAGTGATGGGACACACCTGCGTAATCAAGGGGGCCTAGGTGAGTCCTCACACCGGGCGTGGACAGAGCCGCCCCTCCCCCAGTGGCTCCTCTGCACCCTGAGCTGCCTCACCTTCCCTCATCACATTCTGAAGGCAAAGTGGCAGGAATAACAATTTGAGAAAAAGGTCAATTACAAATGAGAATTGTCATTTCTTCCATGAGACTTTTGCATAAGCACAAATATCAAGCATTGAGTTTAACCCTGGCTGAACATGAGGCAGTCAACTTGATGACAAACCCACTGTCTTAAACCCGAGCGCTACCCAGTTTAATTCACGATATAGGTATGCTTGGGCTCTTCCTTGGCAAACATATACAATTAATAAAATGACTAGAAGACATAAGAAGCAGTGTGTGAATGCCAGAGAGGCATTTTTCACAAATGAGGTGTGCCACCCTAACTATAAAAAACAATCTGTTTAAGCGGGGAGGTCATAATTCATAAATAGCACCTGACGGAGTATTCATTTAATTTTCACACTTCACCGGAGTTAAAATATAGACGTGTCACCAGATGCTCCTGAACACCATTTTGAAATTGAAATGTTCAACTTCACATTTCAGCTGCTGTATTAATGTTTATTCCACACTTGAGTGCAGCCTGTGGACACCCTTCTAGTCCCTCCTTTTCAGTTAAGCAGGAACATGTTAAAGAGAGTGGCTTCCTATAAAACTGATCACGTGCACTGGGGAGTCTTAGACAACCACAGCAGGCCCCCTTGCAGCAGGAGGCTTGATCTCTACTGCTGGGCATCTGGAGGCACAAGCAAGCAGACCGGCTTTTGTGATGCTCATTAACATACTTCTCATAACTACTGCTGACATTTAGTTCAGATGAGAGCATGCTACTGAAATTAATTTATAATTACATAATCACGTCCTGGATTCTAAGACTAGTATCTTTTAATGACAAATAAAATTAATTTCATGGTTCTTTGATTTTCCTACATAAGCCAGAGAAGCTCTGGCTATATTTTTTTTCATGTCCTCGTGTTGTTTGCTGATTCTTTAGTGAGATACCTTATTTTTCTTCATTTCCAGCGAATTACAAGCAGTGTCTCTGTCTCCGTATAAATCTGTGGGAGTGGGGTATAATAGGAACTTCTGAAATTGAGCTTCCTTAAAAGACTTGTTTGCTTTTTAATTAAAGACAGAGAGAAGAAATGTGGAGAGAAAAGGCGAGAAGGCTGGAAATGAAAGGTACAGCTTGATTCATCTGGTGCTTAATGGAATTATACTTTCTCCGACTTTCTCTATCATAGAATCAATCTTCATCCCTATGGTTTCAATTAAAAACAAACTAGTCTTTGTGGTTATGCAGTTATCTTTATTTGAATAAACCTATTATGCATGTGTGCACACTTGAGGTCTGTCCAGAAAAAGTCCAGTCATTGTTAATATAACTAGAATGGTTTGTGTGGCATCAATGTAACCTGGCAGCCAAGGAAAGTGGACTGGAATGTGCATGTGTGAACAGTGACAATGTCACTATACTAGTCAGTGGGGGCAGTAGATGCTGTTGAGTGAGTGTGCACTGTGTGGCCCTCATTCAAAATGACCGAGCAAGTAGAGCAACAAATGTGCATCAAATTTTGCATTAAGTTTGAACATTCCTCTTTGGAAACTATCCAGGTGATACAGAAGGCCACAGCCATGGGCAACTGGTGATCGGCAGCTTCATCACAACAATGTGCCCACCCATGCATCACATCTCATGCAGAGTGTTTTGGGGAAACATCAAATCACCTGGGTGACTCAGCCCCCTACAGCCCACATTTGGTGCCCTGTGACTTCTGGCTTTTCCCAAAACTAAAATCACCCTTGAAAGGGAAGAGATTTCAGATTGTTGATGAGATTCAGGAAAATATGATGGGGCAGCTGATGGCGACTGGGAGAACTATGTCATGTTCCAAGGTGCCTACTTTGAAGGGGACTGAGGCATCATTGCCCTAGTACAATGTTTCTTGTATCTTTTTATCTTCTTCAAGAAATGTCTCTATTTTTTTGTATCACATGGCTGGATACCTTCTGGACAGACCTCGTATTACTATCATTATTGTACAGATATGGAACAAGAACCTCACCAAGGCCAAAGCATTTGAGTGAAGGAGCTGGAATCTGAACCCAAATCTGACACATTCAACCAGATATTTAAATTTTTTCCTAAGATGCAGAACTTTCCCAGGAGTGTGGCAAGGAAGCAATCAGTTTTGGCAGCAAACTGCTTTATTTAAGGATTCTTTAAAGTTTATGTTTGCCTATACTAATGAACAATACAGGGCAATATATAAACTAGATATTCAAAGTAACCCTTCTGATACAATATACAAATGCTATATAAAGTTTTTTAAAATTATGTTTTAATTTATGGCTGGGTCAGAAAATACGTGATTTTCTTGGAGGCCAGGAATGATAAGAAAGTGAAAAGCCCAAAAAGAGACACTGATCCATCTGGAAACACCATCAGACAAACACCCTCTCCCAGATCCTTGAGACAAAGTCACTGTGGAAGGGGCTCTGATATATTTAGAATGCAATGTTTCCAGAGCATCAGAGAGAGGGTTGGATAGTCTTCAGAGTTTGTGAAGTAATATCAAACATTCCTTGCCATAAGCTGAGCAATAATTTCCATTTATCAAAAGAGGTAACAGGCTCAGGAGCCAGGATCAATGGCTGGTTTGCAACAGAAGCAGAACTCAAGCGCATGTCAGCTGCTCAGTCTAGTACTCTGGGCACCTCCCCAGAAGTAGGGTGTGCTCCAAGCTGCTAGCTTGAAATTCTGTTGAATAAAACCTAAAGGTTCATATTTTCCAAGTGTGAAAAAAAAGCCTTAGCTAGCAGTTCCAGGCCCAAGAGTTTAATTGGCACTTAAGGCAGGGGCTACGTGAACACAGCTGATCGGGGCTGGCAGGCCCCTTAAAAATGAGGAGGTTCTATAATGAAATAGGGAACACTGCACTCTAAGTGGGTCTAAGTCTCCTCTTGACCCCCAGCTGTTTAACATGGGAACTACCTGAGACATCTTTGGAACTGAAAAATAACACTTCAAAGGGCACAGCCTCCATTTATCTCAAGTTCCTCTCAGGATCCCTGGAAAGTCATCCCTCTGGTTTAGGGCTGAGAAGTGACACTTCCCACAGCCCCTCTGCCCTGTGGATCCACCCTGAGCTGAGCGGAATGGGCACCTGAAGGTAGTCCTTTCACTTGTCACCAGTCTATTTTCCAGGCAAAATAATGAAGTCCACCTCTGACTTGACTAGAAAATGAAGTTTTAAACATTAAGCATGATTCATGTAATTAAGTTTTGTTTAGGGCTGCACCAGAGGAATGTTTCTCTCTACCTATTTTACTTCGTGGTGTTCCTGAATAAGCAAAAGTTTGCAGGAGCCACACGCCCAGCAGGCGCTGGCCCACCGAGCAGAGCTGCTAGGCAGCAGGGATGTGGGTGCGAGCGCACCTTACTGTGTGGCTTCCTGTGTCGGTCCGGCCTCAGACTGCTCCGAAAGGGGGCCTGCTGCCATTCTGGCTGCAACGAGATCTGGCTTACACAGCCTCTGAACTCTTCTGCTAGCTAGCCTGGAGGCTCAAGTTATTCATTCATTTAGCAGGATTTTAACAAGCACTTTCTGCTTTGCTAGGCATTCTGATAGAAGCCGGGGACTCAAAAACAAAAGATGACATCCATGGGTGAGGAAGTCACAGTATACTGGGGTGCCAGAGGGGAGATCATAGAAAAACAATTCTATTACAGTTGAAGTTGAGAGAGGGGCCTGCCGGAGGTATGAGAAGGAAGAGATATATTTCAAAATGAATAGGAGTTGCCTGAACAAAATTGGTAGCAAGGAATTCCTGGCTTGGATTTGTGGTGTGTATATTCACATAGATTTTTAAAATATTCTTTTAATATGGTGATAACCAGGACACCTGATTTAATGTGAGTCCAAATATATGTCGAATCTGAACATGGAAATTACTGACACTAAGAGATGTCAAAGCTCTTAAACATCCCTGAGTGGCTAATATGAATATAAAACCACGGGCTATTTAAGAAAATGGTGTTTAGAAAGAAAACATGAAAAAGCAGCAGATTCCCAACGTGACTTTTGAATGTCTACAAATCATCCATATAGAATTTTCTGTGATTATTTAATTAAGAAAGGCTTTGACCATATGCTACAGTGCCCAGTTTCAATGCTGTACATAGTAAATTACGGTACTTGTTTTTCTCTTCTATTTTCAGTGCCCATGTTTAACCTTATAGAGGGGGAACACGTTGCTCTTGCTAGCTTGCAAACTGAAATGGAAACTAATATGCAAGGGGAAATTTAAGGATCTTAAATTAAGAACATGTGTTATATTAGTGCCCTGCTACGATGGCTGAATGACATCCCGCTTAGGAAGAAGGTGGGGGAGGAGCGCCCGAGCAGCCCTGAAGAATTAATCCCTAAGGCTGCAATTTAGTAATGATTATAAAGCTATGTATTGTACTTAAAAATTCTCATTTAAAAAATGCTGAACTGGCACTCTTTGAAAGAAATATCTTAACGTAAAGACGAAAGTAAAGGGTTATCCAGAGATAAAAGAATGTACTTCACTAAGCACCAAGCAATTGGCCAGCTAATATTGTACTTTTTAGAGTATAGTCATAAACTCTGGAAAATTCTTCTGGCCTTAAAGAGGGTGCACAAATGGAATAACCCATTTTAGACTCAAATCTGTCAGTTTATATCCAGTTTCCACAATATATGCTGCCAAGAACCAGGCCTCCTTTCTGGAAGTCAACTTTTATAGATCCAAAGGCCTGCCACTTTGACATGCTGATTATTTTCAGCTGAAGACAATTAACCCCCAAGCGACTCAGGAAGAGTTTTTGGTTTTTATTTTCTTTTTTTTAAATCAAAAAAATTTAGATACAAGGTCTGGTCTGGGAAGACAGCCAACACTGAGATAACCACAAAGAGTTTGGGGTAGGCGTGGCACACTTTGGGGAGTCCTCTCTGTATTCCCTCTGTGTCCCATTGTCCCTGGGTGGCAGGGCAAAGATCTGTTTACCAAACATTTGTTTATCAAACTTTTGCTCTTCCACCTTCCTGTGAATTGTTTTCTTTCTTCTGAAGCCCTGGACCCCAAGCCCCTTCTGCTTAGCTTAGGATGGCATATAAGCCTCAATTATTTACTGTCTTTGAACCTCACGTGTCTATGTGAGGATCCTACATGTACACAAATAAATTTGTTTTTCTCCTGTTAATTTGTGCTATATCAATTTAATTAATAGACCAGCCAAAAGAACCTAGAATGGCAGAGGAAAAAATGTCCCTCCCCTGCAATACTCATGCATGACATAATTTTATCTAGTTGGGAAACACACCAATCATTCTGACAATAAGTTTTAGCCTGTACTTCTCGCATTCATGCCATTTTAATTTTGCATCTCCTATTCTTTTTATTCATCCTTTCAGCAAGCATTTCTATATCAACAACAAAGAGACACTGTGAGCATCTTGCCTTCCAATAATAAGACACAAGCCCTCGGCACTTCTGAAGACAGTCAAAACCACCTTCTGGAAACTTACAAAGCAATTGTAACTTCTCTCAAAATTAGCTCTTTCGTCTGTCCAAGGGGCCCTATACCACATAAACCATAACATGCTACATGTTTTACATCAGGCTTGAGAGCATCCTCTAGTGTCTACCACTTCCTTTAGCTTAGGTTGCTTACCTATTAAATAAGCAGAACCAAGCTCAGGCAAAACTGAGATGGCCCAATTTTGTCTCAAAGGGTCACATACGCCTCCCCAGGGGTACAGATGGGGCCCGGAGCCCACCTCCTAGCACCCAAACCCCTAAGGCTTTTGTCTACTGAGGCACTCCACTTGTGTCTCTTCTTCACGAGCAATGCTCCAAGCCTCCAGAACATTCCACTTCTACCCCTTCTCTCTCCACACGTCGCTCTTCATCAGGGATTCTGTGACTTGGCTTTGGGGTTCCTAGGTGTTAGGTGGACACTGAATAACAGCAGCTAGATCTACTAACGGAAGGTCAGGGCTCTGCAGTGAAGGTAGGTGAGGGTAGGATCTCTCTTGGGAATACTGGAATACCCAACCCTAACAGAATAAAATGAAGGCAATTTCACTGCTGCCACTTATGGAGAAAGAAACTGGCTCCACTTTAACCATTTTGTTAAATCTACTGATACTATTACAAGGAAGTACTTTAAAATGTGGCCTCTTGTGCTCAAGCCCTAAAATAAAGCAGGCTCGGAATAAATGGGAGGTGGGAGGGAGACAAAAATGAAAAAGGTCTGCCCCGTTAGACTTCACTTTCCCTTTCCTACTTTTCCCCCCAAGGCACAGGAAGTTGCTACTGAGGTACTACTCTTGTTGCCCTATCCCACACTCTGTGGCCCTACAGAAAAGCTGTTTGGGATTCAACAGCCATCAGCAGGTGAGCTAAACCAGCTGAACCCTCATCACAGATTGTTACTGTTGCTGCATCATGGTGCAGACTGCCATCCACAAGGGCCCGAAAGACCTGTTCTGCCAGAGAGTGTGGTGGAAAAGACCATAAGCGTTAGATCAGTCAACCTGGCTTCACAGTCTAGCTAGATGCCCTTAGGTAACCCTTAGGCAAGTGATCTAAGCTTTACTGGTTTCAGCAATATCTAGCAAGGCCCAAGAAATTATCTGGCACATGGCTATTTTTCAATGGTTGCTTGTTCCCTGTGGTTTTCTTTCCAGGTCACTACACGGCCACCACAACCCCTGCCACCAGCTTGCACTTGGGGTTTCTTCCTGTACTTTCTGCCTTAACTGTACCTGACCTCTTGCCTGCTCAGACAGATAAAGGACATCTGATCCTTCTTTGACACTTCTCGGACATACGATCTTCTGACCTGCCTGAATTTCTGGGGGGAAGGGACCTTAGTCATCAACTAGTCTGTGGTGGCAGCTTATAAAGATAATGAAATAGAATGGGGGGGGTCATTTTGGATCCCTATTTCAGGAGGGAGGGTGGGCAGCAGTATTTAGGGTCAAGGCCACTTGACTAAGAGTTCTTTCTCTTTTTGTTCTCTTACTTGGAAGCCTTGTCTGACATCCCATTCCTTTTCCAAGGTCTGGTGTACTTACTACACTGAAGGAATGACCTCTGCATACCTTTTTAGCTCAAAAGCGGGGGTGGGGGGTGCATGTTTCTATAACTGTATTGTGATTAGAAAACAGTCCATACATTAAAGGACCTCCTTTCTCTTATTCAGTGTAACTTAGAATTTTGATATGTGGATGATGTATAGGGGAAGGGGCATAGAGAGTTCTGGAAAGCACACTTAGAAGCAAACATCTGGGGAGTGTGGGCCCATCTAGACATATGACTGTAACTGACGCACCTCTAAATAACAAAACACCTGAATTCCCACTCCTGCGTCTCCTGATAGTAGATGAGACTGTAACGGGGACAGGAGGAAACCGCTGACTGGGGAATGAGAGAGGTCACTGTAAAATGGAAAACAGGAGAGAGTCTGTGAGAGCTTCTCTGAGATACGCGTGACACGGCTCATAGTCAGCTCCCATGCTGGTGGCAGGCATGGGGTTAAGACATTTTCCTGAGGTTTTACGGGTCAGCTTAGTCCCAGTCCTCTCTACGGCTGCCCAGGACTACAGGAAAGCCATAGGGTGGGAGTGTGTGTTTGGGGAGCAGGACGGTTCCTGATATGAGGACTATAATCAAGTCATATCCTTTTATAAGTCAGTCACTGAAGCAGGGAGAGGTTAAAGGTTCAGTCTCTTTTTGCTCCTCTTGCCACTACTGTTCTGTATGCTAGTAGCAGAGCTAGGGAGGGAGAAAGGCTATAGTGTGTATATGTGTAAGGGTGCAAGCAGGGCTGATGGCTTGCACGAGGTAGTAATATAAAAATGAGCTCCTGGAGGCAAAGTCAAGAGAAAATGGTAATATATTAAGAGTCTCTTTTGGGGAGGCTAATGAAATGTACTTTTAGCAATTATGCTGAAGCATCTTTTATATTTTCAGATACGATTGCTGATCTTAATAGTAGAAATTAAAAATATCCTGGCTGCATATAGCTTTCTCCTCGAAGTTCAAAAGTACTTCCATTTAGCATAGTTCTTTAAATTTTATGACATAGTCATAAAGTATGCAGGCTGATTTAATATTGGTCCAATTTTGGCACCATTGATGGAAATAATATAAGCTTTGGAATAAGATCAACAAGGTTTTTGAATCTAAACCCCTGGTAATTTATTAGCAGTCTGAAACTCAACTTTATCATTCATTCACTGAGTCCAGCTCTTCCCAATAACCAGGTTCTAGAGAGGATAAAGTGAAATAACATGTGAGATGTTGGCCACAATGAACACTCAGTAAATGCTATTGTCCTATGTATGAGACTTGAATCCACGTAAGTTTTTTGTCTGCCAGTGTGACACTAGAATTGAGGTGAGAAAACAATAAGCATTATGGTCACTCACTCTAAGTACCACTAACTAGCTGTGTGGGAATGAGCAAGAACCTTAGCCTTTCTAAGTCTTGCTTTCTTCATCTGTAAAATAGGGGTGTTCCCTGCATTGTTGTTTAAAGCAGTTAATGTTTGATACCTTGGCCATGAGGGCTCCTCCATATGGTTATGTTTTATTCAGTTTCTCATTTCTTCTCAGCTAGACTAGTGCTTTGCATTGAATGCACATACGATTCGCCCAGAAGGCTTGTTCAGCCCTAGACTGCTGGGCCCCATTCCAGAAAATGTGTTCCCGGGGAATGTTGATGCTAACGTTCCTAGGCCCACACCTACACTGCACCAACGGCAAACACATCACAATCCAACTGTCAAAGCCGAAGACGGAAAGACAATCCTGAGAGCAGCAAAACAAAAAAACAACTCATCGTGTACTAGGAAATGCCAATGAGATTTATAGCTGACATATACCAGACACCACGGGAGTCAGAAAGTAGCGGAATGTCATAGTCAACATGCGGAAAGAAAACGACTGTCGACAAGAATTCCACATCCATTAAAACTGTCCCTCAAAATGAAGGCAAAATTAAGATATTCCCAGATAAACAAAAACAGAAAATTTGTCACTTGAAGCCCCGAACAAATAAAAGTAATAAAGGGAATTCTTCAGGCTGAAATGAAAGGGCACGAGATGGTACTGATGCACATGACGACATGGATGAACCGTGGAAACACTGTGTTCTCAAAGAAACCAGCCACATACACTATATGATTCTATTGACATGACACAATTGGAATAGGCAAACCTATAAAAACAGAAAGTAGTTTAGTGGTTGCCGAGGGCCAGATGGTACAGAGGAAGAGTAACAGGGAGTGACTGCTAAATGCTATGGAGTTCCTTTTCAGAGTGAGAAAAAAACATTCTAGAATTAACTAGTGATAGTCACACAACTCTGTGAATACACTAAAAATCACTGAATTAAATACACTTCAAAAGCCTGAATTTTATGGTCTGTAGAATTATATATCAATAAAGCTGTTTTATATATAAAAGGTGGGGCAAAACTAGGTTTGCATTTGTTCATATGGAAAATAATACAATAATTAATAAATAATACGAGAATAAACTGTGTTTTTCATACTCACAACTGTAAACCTACTTTTCCCCACCCTGTGTGTAGTTGACCCTTGAACATGGGTTTGAACTGTGTAAGTCCACTCATAAGTGGATTTTTTTTCAATAAATACTGTAAATGTATCATCTTTTCTTTATGATATTCTTAATGTTTTCTTTTCTCTGGCTTTATTGTAAGAAATAGTATACAATACAATAAACATACAAAATGTGTTCATTGACTTTCTGATAGTAGTAAGGCTTCTAATTAGCAGTGGGATATTAATAGTTAAGTTTGGGAGGGGTCAAAAGTTATATGTGAAGTTTCGATTGCACAGGAGGTAGGTGCTCCCCGCCCCCCCCCCCACATTGGTGAAAGGTCGCTGTATATAAAAACAAGTATGGATACTTCAAGTTAGTCTGGCATTCAATGAGACCTTGACTAATTCTTCCTAAGAAGCATAAGTCAGACATTTGTCCCTTTAGAAAAATAAATCTAGAGGAAGTAATCACTGTAAACTAGAAGCTAAGCACACCAGCTGGGAGTCTGTGATGAATTTCCTTTCATTACCTCATCCTTCCTGCGGCTGCTTACACTGGCCGTTCGGATGGTCCCCGTAACCTGGAGTGTAATTCCCGTGCAGACACTGCCTCTTTCTCTCCCTCCAGCCCAGTCTCCATGCGCACAGCAGAGCAGGGCCACATTTATCCAATTTAAGTCAAACAGAGAAGGAGAACGCACAGGATTGCTACATCAGTAACAGTGTCTATAATTAAAGGTTGGATTGCAAAATGATCGTGGTGAAATGAAATAAAGGCTCGACGTTAAGTGCACGTTTATGTGAAATCTTATAGGGCACAGTCAGGAAAACCAATTTCTAAATAACAGAATGTCTTCGGGGGCCTCTTCATCTTCTAAATGTTCACCGTCCAGAGGCATCAGGCAATTTATTTCTAAACACTGGTAAAAGGACAACAATAAAAACCAGTCCTTAAACCAAAGGTCGAGATTAAGCTCTCTTCTAGGGCTGTTGTTTTTTTTTTTTTTTTTAGAAATATCACCTATGGGCATTTGGGCATAGGTTTGAGATTTAGAAGAATGGAAGAATGTGTGAATTTGCTTAGTTTTGTACTTGCTTTTCCGCAACTGTGATGCAGGGATTTTAATAGAACCTTAGTTTTACTTGAAAATCTAAGTATTGTAAACAAATTCCTTTCAATGGCAGCAACTTATTTCATCATATTCATCTAATTTCTCCGTGATTAAAACTTCCCAGGTATGCTACAGCTATCTAGAGAACCTGTTATAAGAGCAGATTATCAACATCCTGTTTAACTTAGCCATTTCCACATACGAGATGTGGTACTGGCATAAAATGCTCTGATTATAAAACCCCAGGAACGGCAGCCACAGAAACAGCAGCAGGCATTAGCGACAAATAGTTGTTTTGTACTCCTGCCACATTTGATGTTTCAGGACAGTGTTTCTGAAATCATACTTAAGACTATTGGGACAAATAAACTCTGCACTTTGAAAATAAAACAAAAAAAGCCATCATCAATGTCTTGGCTCAAACTTACAGGGAAATTGCAGGCTGAAAAACCAAATCAGCTTCCTCCACTACCTGCTTTCCTTCTAGGAAATGATTCACAAATCAGTTTAAAAGAACCGCATCATTTCTGAACAGCAATTTAGTGACTTAAACAGAAATCAACCTCTACTAAAGCCAAAGATTTTATTTGTAAAGGATCCTAATGAGTGTGTGTATGAGAGAATGGAGAGTGGGCTTGTAGTGAAAGGAAGAGAGAGGTTCCAGCATAATTACCTTCTCTCACCCACTCTTCAGCTGCTTGTCCAAAAGCAGAGTAATTATCATATGGTAATTTGTCTCCACCATTAAATAGTGAGCTCCTTAAAGAAAAAGGTCATTTTCTTTATCTCTACAAGCATGAGACATAGCACAGCTGCTGCTCTAAAAATGTTTGTGGAAGGAAGGAAGGGAAAGAAAGCAGGGGAGGAGGGAGGGAGGGAGGGAAGGAAGGAAGGAAGGGAGGGAGGGAGGGAGGAAGGGAGGGAGGGAGGGACTTGTCTTATCTAGTAACCTCAGTTACAGCCTAGGCAGCCTGTCCCTGGCAAATGAAGAGGGCATGTCCTGGATAAAAGGGGAGAGAGGCCCCTCTGGAGCACAGGTTTTAAACTGTGGCAATCTTTTTTCTTTTTCCTTGAAGAAAGAGGCTGTCAACTCTGGCTTGGACCCAGAAACTGACAATCCCATGGAAATGTGAAGAAAGAAAACAAAGAAGGGGTTAAAACGGGTGGGCAGCCTAGGCTGTTTAGCAGTTAAATACAGTAGGTGTGTATTCATTTCCTACTGCTGTGTAACAACTTACTGCAAATTCAGCAGCTTCCAACAACAGAGATTTATTATCACACAATTTCTCTGGGTCCCAGGAGTCTGGGTTCAGCTTTACCAGGTCTTTACTCAAAATCTCCCAAGGATGTAATGAAGGTGTCAGTGGAGCTGTGGTTCTTACCTAGAACTTGGTATCCTTTTGCAAGCTTGTTCAGGTTGTTGGCAGATTTCAGTTCCTTGAAATTGTAGGACTGACTTATTTTCTTGCTGGCTGTTGGTAGGGAGTCCCTGCCAGCTCCTGAAGGTTGCCCTCAGTTCCTAGCCATGTGGCCCTCTTACACTATGGCAGTCTCAAAGCCAACAGGAGTACTAATCTTACACAGTGTAATTCATCACAGGATCCAATCATGTGAGATACTAACCTAACATAGTCTCAGTTCTCCCCTTCCCCCAGCACTGAAGGAGAGGGCTTTATACAGGGTGTTTATACTAGGGGGCTAGAATCTTGGGGCCATCTTCGAGTTCTGACTACCAAAGGAGGTTTTGGTGAGTGCCAAGAAGGCCTGACTCATTCACCACTTCAATAGGAAAGGGATTGATTTTTTTCCCTTGTGGTTCTTCCAGATTTTTACTATTAGTCATTAAAAGAGGATTTTTCTGACGATGGGTCAGGAATCCACAAACTTACTTATAAAAGAACTCAATGTAAAGGAGAAATTAGAGTGATGGGGCTCCAGGAAGTTGCCTAAAGGTTGTGGGGAATAAAACTCCTCTCTCCACGCCTACAAAAGAAACTTTCTTTTTTCCCCTATCAAGGATACTTCAAGGATACTCAGATCTAACAAACACACCAATTAAGCACCACAGTAGTACCATGCAAACCAGTGCAGTGTGAGGGGTACAGCTAAGGCTGCATGCCAGAATGACTGGGAAGCCGGTATATGCCCTTCTCTGACTTGTCCTGCTCCCTCCCACCTGGAAGTGGGTGTTAATCATCCCTTTGCTTTTCTTTATAGTTTGATTACACATGAATGGCTCTCTAAGCAACATATTGTTCAGTTCTGTGATGTTTTAACTTTACAAAGACAGAATCATTCTGTATTTTTTCAACTTGCTTTTTTCATCTAATATTCTTGAGATTTACCCATGTTGACAAATATAGCTCTAGTTTATTCATTTTCATTGATGAGTAGTATTTCATTCTTTGTATATACCATATTTTTAATCGATTTTTCTTGTGACAAATATTTATATTTCTAGTTTTATCTAGTTATAAGCAAGCACCTACAAATATTTTTGCACATGTTTTCTCATACAAATATATACATTTCTTTACAAAATATACCTAGGGATGGATCTGCTGGGTCATAGAATATGTGCAATTTCAAGTTTACTAGATAATGCCAAATGGTTTTCCAAAGTGATTCTACCAAATCGTATGCTCAACTACAGAACTCCTGTTGCTCCCCATTCTCAGCGACACTTTATATTGCTGGCTTTTTAGTTTTGCTAATCCGGTGTGCATAAAATGGTGTCTCGTGGTGATTTTCACTTGCATTTTCTTGATTAGTAAGGAGGCTGAGTGTCTTTTTAAGGGATAATCCTATTCCTGTCTCTCTGGAATGCTTGCTCATGTTAAAATCAGGTTCCTCCATCAGCTTTATCAAAATAAAATTGTTATTTTAATTGCTACTTAACTGTTTCCTATGTCTTATTTCTCAATTGCTTATATGCTTTAAAGGGGAAAAGGACAATTTCGATGTTTTACTAAAGAATGGAATAATGAACAGATTTGACTACCAAAGAGTGGAGGACTTAAGTACATGTTCAAATATTCTGAAGTACTAGAATATATTAGAGTATAAAACTGAATTATGAGATGGCTTATTTTTTCTAGGCTAGCCAAAACATTTTACAGTTAGTTTTAGTTTAAGACTGTAGAGGTTAAGGCCAACCTGCTGTATGACATATCATCTTGTTGATGTGTTACTATGATCCTAGTGGACTTACGTCACACAGTAGATGTGCTCCCCACACATGAGCAGAATGACTAATGACACAACAGTGGGAGGTAGCACAAACCACTCAACTTTGTTTGTGAATTTCTTCTATACGCAGAAGTCCTACCACTAAATGGTGCTTTGATTCTATTTTACTTCTGAATGAATTTCCGTATGTAGTGGTATTTAAAAACCAGCTCTTGACCTCACCAAAAAGTATCTAGAACTTAGCTTAGTAGTTAAAAACAAGAACCATAATTACCAAAAAGATCTAAATTTGGAATGAGATTTTGAGCATCATTATATAATGCCATCTAAATTGATAATCAGTTGACTAAATTCATCAAATAACCTTATCCTCTGTTTAGGGTTTCCCAAAGTGGTTCCATGGAGTACCAATTCAGAGGGATGTAAATAGGGGTTATTCAGTAAAAGGCTCATGCTTTAATAAATTTGGGAAATACCAAGTTATTAAAGTTAAACCAGTTAAACTATCAGTCTATATAAAGCCTTTAAGGCACTGTCAAATGGTCGATCCCAAGAGGGGCTACGGTGTGCAATGTACCCCAAACATTGTTTTCCCTGGAATATCTGGGTCCCAAGGAACAAACATTGGAAAATATGCAGCTCTGCTTTCACTGTCTTCTCATCAGCTTCTTATAGTAAGATTCTTTGTTTACTTAAATTTTTTCCTACTAAGTTTTTTTTAAAGAAGTAATTGTTCTTGGACTTAAATCTTATATCAGTTTTATAGTAATTACAGAGTTGCAGTAAATTTTCACACTATAAGAAAATATTCACAATACTAAAACCCTACAAAATTCCTTTTTAAAAAGATATGACTCAAGTTCATTAAAATGCTAATTAAATCTAATCCTAAACTAATTCATGTTCTCTGTCATCAATTGTAGTTTGACACTTTACATAATATGGTATCTTAAATCAAAATTTTTGAAAAGCCTAAAGCAATAATATTGGAATTTCATTTATAAAAATATCTATGCTATCATGTTGATAGAAAACAGAAAGATATAAAAACTATTCGATATTATTGTTGAATAAACAAAATGCATTTGAAGATTTCCACCTGAAAATTTATTGTTCAGAGCCAATTTACTTGTAAAATGAAAAGAGCACTTTAAAAAACTGACTCACTATGGTCTTTTATGTGTAAATGCAAATCCTGTACGTGTGACCTGCTATGGACCACTCTTCTGTAACGACAGCTTTTCCTGACGGACTGCCTGCCGCAGAGAACGGGCCTGCCAGCTCTTCATCTGTGAGGGGAAAACACTCACTCGCACACAGCCTGCATGCAAATTTAATGCGGTTTACAGTCTGCTCAGTTTCTTTTAAGACTGATAGCTGAGTTAAATAATGCCAGGCTATATGCCCCATTTATTCTTATGAAGACAGGCTGGCACCTTTGCGCCAAGGACAGAATGGACATGGAAGAGGATTTAAATGAGCTAATTACCGTCTCTCTTTGACCAGTGAAATGTTTTCAACCATCCACAACAATTCCGAGTTTGGTAAAATTGTAACACAACAGCCATAGTGGGCACTTACTTCTGAGGCTGGCATTTACTTATGAAGATTGAACCCAATGGACCTTCAATAAAACACCAAAATGTAGGCAGTTCATTAAGCTCTGTGATAGAAACTTGAAGGTCTCTGGAGAATAGCAAATTGGTTAAGAAATAAAAATGCTACTACAGAGCCAATCTGCATAATCAGCTGAGTCAAGATGCTCAGACTCCATAATTCAGCTAAAAAGAAAAATGTAATACTGCTGTATGTCTAATCTCCTTCAAACTCCTAAAAGTGTCGACACTTTGCTGCCTATGGTATTCTGTGACATTACTTTGCCTCTTTAATTTTTCACTGTGGCATTGATTCAAAAATGCTCTTTAACTGGGGTCATTTGGGGGAGAATTTCACCATGTTCTTTATAACTGGAGATGTACCCTCAACTCCCTCTTTCTAAGGAGTTACATGCAAAAATAAAGCCTAAGAATCATGTTTATTCACAGTTCTTTAAAAATAACGGCATTCCATAATCTATTCTTCCAGCTAGAAAAACTAGTTGCAATAACTCAAACTGGCTCTTTCATGATCTGGCAAGACAAACATAAACACAAAGGAAAAAACTGTACTGTATTTGTTTCAGACAATATTCCAAATATCATCTTCTAAGAAATGGAAAACAGCATCTTCTCCTCTAATACCCAATCCATGAGCAGGCGCTGTTCTCTTCAAGACCCATGCACTGGTTAACCTCCCAGAAAATTTCAGAATCACGAACATACTGTATGTAATCAGGGCCCACTCTAAATAAACCTGAGAATGAGTAAAGCTGCTCTTGCCGAGTTCACTACTCCCTGAACCTCGTGTCCTATCTCTGTGACCTCGACTCTCAACCTTTCTCCCTCCCCCTCCCTCCCCCTCCCTCCCTCCCTCCCTCTCCCTCCCCTCCCTCCCTCCCTCTCCCTCCCCCTCCCTCCCTCCCTCTCCCTCCCCCTCCCTCCCTCCCTCTCCCTCCCCCTCCCTCCCTCCCTCTCCCTCCCTCCCTCTCCCTCCCTCTCCCTCCCTCTCCTTTCCTCCCCCTCCCCCCCTCCAATCAAAACTGATTTGTACTATGCCTTACTTCTCTGACAGGTGCATGATGAAATAATAGTTTCCTGTAAAAAGCAGTTCCTTTTCTGTCTCCTAAGCCCAATTTAGAACCACCCTGTAAGCACCTGAAACCCAAATTAACATCTCTCCCACCTCTCCCCCTCCTTCAGCTTGTTCCAGGATCCTGACTTGGTTAGGGCATCATCCTCCACCTATCTGCCTCATTTAGAAATCTGAGAGACAATTTATGACACTGCAGTAGAAGTATTTCTTTGTATAGCTGTTTAATCCATAAGGCAGTTAGTTTCTTAGGGGAATCTGATGGGTCTCTCCCAGAATACAGCAGCACACAGTACTGCGTAAGTGAACAAATGTTTAATGATGATGGAGATCATGGTGAAATGCAGTTAACTATCTGAGACAATATTTGCTTTTTTTATTAGCTGCCTAGCGTTAACCCCAGCCAAAGGAACTGTAGTATGGGGAAAGCTTCCATAACTCATTATCCACTTTGCATGAAACCTTGATAAGTGAGTATAAACAGCTAATGGCAAAGTATCTGCAGAGGCCAAATGTCATATGTGATATAGCCACACCTCTTGGTGACCTGGCTATCCACGAAGGAACACTCAGGCCACACCACTCCCTTCAAGTAGGATTCCCCAAAGACTGGGAATTCTGGGTACTTCTCAAGTGGGTTTATATTTTCACAGGAGCATGCAATTAAAAAGCAAACACTGGGGTGAGACTGGCTGTGGGTCACACAACGCCCATCTGTTCTGATGAATAAAACTGGCACTCAAGTTCTGTGCAGGCCAGTATTTGGCGTGGAGGTGGCCCTGCACACACCGAGCAGGTTTTAATTAGCCACTCCAAACAGCAGCTAGCTTGGTAAACTGATTCTTGCTGAAGAAATAAAGCAAGCCTACAAGAGAACCGCTGGATCCAGCAGTACAAAGGGAAGCAGAGCTAAAATATTTACTGTGACATAAAACAGAAGGGCCCAGACCTGGCTCAGCCACATGCCACAAGAAAGCCTTTGTCTGGAGACGGGTCCCAGGTGCCAGCTGTCAGAGATAACTCAGGGGATTTAATTAGTGAATGCAGCTGAATGATATAAATAATGACCAGTTTAGACATGGTGTTTGCATCCTCTGATCAACTCAGTCAGCGCCAGCATTAATAGAACACATCTGCTGGAAATCCCGGTTAGGATTTCAGATCACATTTGACACGTTGTTACTACAACTGTGTTTTCTCCAGCTCCGGCACTGGGGTTCTATGAAGAACTTGCACGTATCAGTGGCATCACCATATTTCAGTATGTTGCTAATTTCACTGAGGCCCCTGTAAATAATCACTCAGCTCTCCAGCTAGCTAAATAAAGTGAAAGAAGGATCACCAGCATTACCTCACAAATGAGACAGGGTCTGCAATGGGATTCTGGGGTTGAACTGTCAAAACCTGGCAAGTGAACCCAACATAGTGCATGAATATTAATTAAAAACAAAATAATGTCCACTTAACATATTATGATGCTTTTGATGTGTAGTGTATGTGTGTGTGGAGGGGGGGATGTAGTTACAGAATTCATTAGCAATCTTCTCCCCATGCATGCACTCCCCCTGTGCTCCTCTCCCTACCAACTGTCCTTCGCACACACCTAGACTTATTGCTCCTTGATTTGTAACCGTGACCTTTCCCCAGGTGGCAGCTCTCCTTTGCTGTCCCCTTACATGTGGAAGCGGGGCTGCTGGCACACAGCACCAGGGAAATGCAGGCATTTTCATTTTGCTCCATGAATGGTAGAACTCAATTGCTTAGAAGTAATACAACGTAAGCACTGCCCAAAATATCCTAAACTAAAAGAGGAAGAAGGCAAGGACAGAGCTATCTGAAGAATTAATGCTTACACTACCTTCTCCTACTACTGAAAATTTGACTTGAAAAAGGAAAGTAATATGGTTTGGCTTTATGAGTCAATAGCTCAATTTCTTGTTCCCTAGAGAAGGGAAACATAAAAGCAACATGGATATTATACATTTTGGGGTTGATGTTAAAAACAATTACTTCTGTTAACTGACACATTGATTTTGAATATCTTCTGTAATATGCTTTTAGGAAAAGATAAATTCTGACAAGCATTGCTTCTTGTGCTTAACAGATAGGGGTGTAGCAAGCCAAATGTTTGCATTGTAAGTACAAAGGATTTCACCTGCAGGGTATATAGGCTTTGAGCTTGGCTTTTGTCACCTAGGTTTTTTTTTTAAGCTTTTTTGGAAAGAATAGAAAAGGACAGTCTATCTATAGCCTTTTTAATCTTACCACCTTTTCTGACTCAGACTAATTTGTGGCCAGAGGCAAGAGAGGGAAGTGGAATAACAAGTGAAATCAATAGTTCTTACACTGCATTTTAAGAGGCTGCAAAAGGCTCTATTGACTAGAGAGGGTAGGAGATGAAAGCGAAGAGAGGTTAGGTAACAAATCTAGTCAGACTGGGATTTCTAAATGCAGTCATTGAGACAATGTAGAGAATGGATTTGCATCCTATTAAAAACACTACATTTCTAAATGGTATGGGTAATACGTGGTCATGTTATTTTTTAAAACTTCTGAATCAATTTATCTTAACTTTCCATGTGTAAGTTGATATAACAGTGTTTTATTCTAAAAAGGAACGAAAGTGAAACCACCTATGACGGAAACACTGTGGGAAGCTAACCCGCACACCGGTCTTACTAGTCAAGAGGAATCCAAGACCAGCACCCGCCATGGAACCAGGAGTTGAGATCATACTGGCAACTGATAAAACACTACAGAAATACGTATTGGCATTGATTAACGAAAGAGTCCATTGCAAAAGGATGTTTTCTGAGACACAGCCTCCACCTCACTCGCTGGCTGCTCCTCAGCCTCTGCAGCCTCTTTCTTCTCCCACCTTGAAGGAAGGCAGGCACCCTGGCGCTCAGTCCACAGAGCTCTTCCTCAGCTATGCAGCTCCCTAGCTGTTCTCATCCAGACAACGGCTCTAAATTTCATCTGTTAATAACTTCCAAACTTTTATTTCCTTTCTGATCTTTTCATTGAGCTTCAGACTCATATACTTAATTACTTACTTGACCTAATTTAGCATCTCAGACTTAAACAAGTCCAAAACGAGTATCCTGATACTATTGCAACAAGTGTTCCTCTTTGTAGCATTCCCTGCCTCAGTACGGAGTAATCCCATCCTGATAGTAGCTTGGGTCAAAACGGAGTCATCCTTGACTCTTCTGTCTCTCACACTTCACACCCAATCCACTCGAATCCCCACTGGCTCTACCTTCACAGTGCACCCAGAGCCTGGCACTTCTCGCTCCTCTGTTGCTTCGATTTGATCTCAACCACCATCATTTCTCCCCTAACTTGCCTCCCTCTTCTTCCTCCTACAGTCTATTACCCACCCAGCTGCCAGAGAGGCCATCTACATAAGTTAGGTCATCACTCCTGGGCTCAGCACCCTCCAAAGGCTTCCATGTCATAATAAACACAGTCTCTATGATGGCCTACAAAGTCAATGCAATTGACTTTGCAATTTCAATTTTTATTTTTTTTTAGATTTTATTTATTTTTAGAGAAAGGGGAAGAGAAGGAGAAAGAGAGGGAGAGAAAGATCAGTTTGTGGTTGCCTCTCCCATGCACCCCACCAGAGACCTGGCCTGCAACCCAGGCATGTGCTCCAACTGGGAATCGGACTAGTGACACTGCTCCACAGTCCAGTGCTCAATCCACTGAGCCACACCAGCCAGGGATGCAATTTTTCATTTTAATGATAAATTTATCAACCCTTTCTTTCACTTGCAGCTTCTGGATCTGGAATCAAATCTAGGAAGGCCCTTCCTACCCTGAGAATATATGTAAAAAACATTGAGGTATCTTCCAAAATTTCTTCTACGGTTTAATTTTTTACACTTTTTAAATAAGATTTTATTTATTTTTATTTTTAAGGAGGACGGGAGGGAGAAAGAGAGGGAGCTAAACATCAATGTGTGGTTGCCTCTCACGCACCCTGTACTGGAGATTTGTCCCACAACCCAGGCATGTGCCCTGACTGGGAATCGAAACAGTAACCCCTTGCTTCGCAGGCCAGCACTCAATCCACTGAGCCACACCAGCCAAGGCTAATTTTTTACACATTAGCCTTTGCTCCTTCTAAGGTTTACTTCATTCTAACTTAGTTTTGCACATCTAAATCTTATTTATCCTATCTTTCTAGGTTCAGTCTGAAGAATAATAGCTAATCTTTACAGAGGACTTATATTGTGTTCTAAGTGCTTTACATGTCAGAACTCATTTAATACCTAAAGAGGTCCACAAGTTAAGTACCAGTACTTTCATTTCACAGATGAGAAAATTGAGTCACAGACAGATCACTAAGTAACTTGCCCAAGGTCATTCAGTAAATGATAGCCAGGATTTAAACCCAGACAAGGCTGGCTTTGGATCCTTTGAATCATTAAAACTACCCTCTCAACTACCACTGTTTACATACACTTTCCCACTCTGAGCTGGAGATGGCCCTCTTTTTTCCTGAAACTTTAGAAAAGCTGTACTCTTCATTTAAGGAAGAAACAACTTAGATCACAGTTAATTGCATACATTTCGTGCTACTTTAAAAAGCAGCTTTCCTATATAATTCATTTATAGTGCTCACGGAAACTAGTATTCCACAAAAAGCTCAGAAATATGTATGGGGTGAATAAATACATAAATCATAAAAATGCTTGAAATGTGTATATCTTGGGAGAGTTCATATTATGTTCAAATTATGTTATAAATGGCTAATGAAAAGATCCCTTTCCAACCCTACACTCTAATAGGAGGGAAGAAGGAGAGTTTGCGGGCACTGATAGCCAGTGATGTTCTATAGGAAGAAAAAAGAAAGCCTGAGGGCATATATTTAAGACTCATTTTTTTATGGCTGGGCCTGATATGTAATTATAGAGAATAGAGTTTCATATATTTTCCTGTCATTGGGAAAAGCTGACTTTGTTTTCTTTAAAACTACAGGCTTTTAGTTCCTGGGGTTTTTCCTGAAGGATGCTTTGAGAATTGGCCAAATAATTGGTCTATGAATCTTAGAAGCATAGCAACTGAGAGGAAGAAACAGTTACTAGACTTAATCAGAAATAATAATTATTTATAGAAGGTCTTAAACCTTAATAGTTTGAAACAGACTCAAGCCATGTTCCCGAGAAGAGTTAAATCCCTAAGAAGAGTTTAAAATGCCCTTGAAACTTAGAAAGTAAATTTTCAGTGACCTGGTGTTCTTATCATTCCCTGCAAGTACCCAGCATGGCCTTTTGCTGGTCACCGATGGATTAAAAAGGTTTTAGTCAGATGTATCTTTGAGCTGGGCCAAGTGTTTACAGAAAAAAAAACCCAATGACCTACTAAAGAATGGAATTTCCACACCGTGCGCCTGGGGAGAAAGTCCTCCAGTGACTCCTGTGAACCTGCCTGGGATCGGCCCAAGTGATTATTTCTAATCGGTAGATTTCTCCCACATGTCTTACAAAAATGACAAAAGGCTACATATTTCTAAAAAAAACAATAGTTTTTTAAAGAAATCAATATAAATAAGTCAGAAATGTGAAAAATCAAACTAATGCCCTGAAAAAGCGCTTCTAAAGGCCTCTACTAACTTGTTTGCTGTTGTCAGATTCATGGGCCTTCTCTCTCACATTTCTCTTGGCTTGCCCTGTGTATCTGATCATCTTATGGATCATGACTTTCTTGCGTTTGTTTTTACTGGACACTTTTTGAAACTCATTTATCTCTTAGCTCCTGATACATGCATGTTCCTGAACTGCTCATAGCCTCTCTGAACGCTACCTCACTAGTCCTTTGCTAGATCACACTCTCCCACACTTTGTATGTTTTTCAAGGTTCACTCTTTCCTTCTTGATGCTTCACAGCTTTTCCTCCTAGGTCCTATTTTTGCATCATAGCTTCGACTTCTAATTCTTATTGGGAATCTGAGTGTCTGTATGTGTAGCTCGCACCTCCTATTCAATTTCTGGCCTCTTATCTCTAATTACTTGAAGCACATGTGTATGGAATGTTTTGCTATCAACTTGCTATACCAAAGAGCTGTTCCTCCTATGGGTTGTTTATTCAATCATCTGTTCACATAGCATATACTTACTAAATGTCTATCATGGGCTAGATTCTGTGGATACACAGGGGAACACAACAGATCCTGCTCTGCACTACTTCAGAGTCTTGGAAAGGAAAAATACCCCAAATCAGTACTTAGAATATAAATACACGAAAGATTTTGAAGCCTTATATAAAACTGCCATTTTATGGGTCGCTATTAGAACTGGGCTGCCCAGACTCCTGATTCTGGGAAGAACACATCTCATGAGCCAAAGGTAAGAACCTTGGTTTTGTTCTTGGTGAAGTCCAAATCCAAGCAAAATGGCCCAAATTATAGAAGCTTCAGACTGAGATATCAGCATTGTCAACTGGCCATGGGAGCAGGACTTTGCAAGTCCCTCGGCGATCTTAACTGCACTCTGAAGAATTACGGGAAGCCGTGTCATTCCTGAGGTCAGAACTGGGGGAACAAACGATCTCCTAAGGACAGAGCCGAAACTGCAGTAGCAAGATGAGAAGGGTGGAAAGAAACCACTGAACACGTGTGAAGCGGTCCCCTCAGAAGCAGTGTCCTGGGATGGATAGCTAGGGTTGGAAAGGCTTCTACCACCCTCAGGCCAGTCCAGGCTATGACACAATAGTCTGGATTCAGAACGTATATGATGAGTCACAGACAGATGAGGGCAGTGACAGATATACGGCTCAGTAAGTGCAGCACAACAGGACACAGAGCTTTATTAGACTATAAACTCTGGAATCAGGCTGTCCGCAGCAGAAAGCCAGCTGGGCATTTACAAGCAATGTGGTCTTGAGCAAATTACTTTACCTTCCATGCTCAGTCTCTCCATCTGTAAAAAAGGACACAGCTATTCCTTCTTCATAGGGTGGTTGTGAAGATTAAATGAGTCACTACCTCTAGAATGCATAAAAAAAGTACAGGTGCATAGAATGTGCTAAAAATAAAAACTGAGCTATTATTAATGTCTACATTTTATCCACATTGCACCAAAACTATGTCTGTAGCCAGGAGGTAGCAACCATATCATACTGTGAGTGGCCTTTCCTGAAAAAGCATGGCTCCTTTCAGAAGTAGATTTTTTTAAAAAAATAAGAGTCATAAAAACTGAAACCCATTCTCTTACCAGGTCAAGTTTTTTATTAAAAAGTCATGTACCTTTGTAACTCACTAATGATACATGTGATTATGAAATAACTTTCAGGTCAACCCTGACAGTTCTGGGTTTATTAGGATCATATTAGTTTTCATCCACAGTGCTTTACTGTTACTACCTGTGTTACAGTGGTCAACTTAGTGGTCAGTATTTGTTCTTGATTCACAGAAATTTACACTGAAGACTTTTAACAGCCTTGCAAATACTGCCAATAAATTTATTCAGTCTTGCTCAACTCCCTACAATGTCATCCAGGGGTTCCAAGTCTCCCCAGACATCTCTTCAAAGATACCTGTCAAAAATCTCCCTCAAAAAAAGTCCTTTTTGAATTTTGTGACTATAATGCAGGTGATGACAAAGTCACCTTCATGATTTACTGTAAAAGAAAAAAGGGGAGAAGGAAGGGAGAGGGAGGTATGAGAATAACAATGAGAATCACATCAGATTAAATAATTTTTATGGTTTTTTTCCTGTTATATTAATTAGCATATACCTTTTGCCATTTGGCAAATAAATACATACTCTAGCAGTGGTGATAATAAAAACATTAACAACCAGCCTGGCACAGATGCTAAACAATTAAGACAGTGCTGGCTGCAAACAACTGGAACAGTGAGTCCCAGGTGGAACTCAATCTTGTTATGCCTAAATATGGTGTTTTTGGTCATTTCAGTATAATTTGGGCACTCACATTACATTATTTTTTTAAGGTGAAAACTGCAATGTAGAAATGTCTTCCAACAGAAAGAAATTTTTCTGGTAATATTACATTTGTCTTGAATGAAAAAGCTACTTGTATATCCAAAGTCATTTATACAATCAGAGGCTTTTAGTTACATATTACTTTCCTTCTATTATATTTTCCAAAAAGGTTCTGCTACATACACTTCTGAAGTTTTTCATCAAATCTGTTTCTTTGTGTATGAGACTAGGATCCCACAGTTCTCAGCTTATCTAAGTCCTGGTAGGTTCTTTGGGTCATGCATAATTTTATTTTGAGATTGTTATCAATAGGTTAATTTTATTTAATGTAGAAGAGCAGCAATTTATAATACTAGACAAACAAACCTACAAGCTACATTTGCTTCTTTGCATCCTGCTTGTTCAACTGACTTTTTAAAAAATTCCCGTAAAGAAAACTTTAGAGCCAAAATAAAACCAGCTACCAACACCTGGAGTTACTCAGTCTTGTTTAAGCCTCACCTAAGGTTGTCCTTACGATGACAACAAAGTTCCTCATTAAACCAGCCCATGTGGCATCTGACAGTGTGACTGTGGGCTACTCAGAACTGCCCAGATTTCCTGTGACATACTTAAATAGCCATAACTGACACATATAAAATAATACAACGAATAGTTTCTCAATCTGCTTTCTCTTGTTAGCATCCAGTTTCTGCCAACAGCATTACCATTCTCCCTTTCATTCAAGGTCAAATACTACAAAGTCATCTCCAGTGGCTATTTAGTGTATTTGGGGATATCCTCATTACTGTAGTAACTGGTGGGAGGGAGAGGCCATCTCCTGCTACAGAAACTAAAAAGCCCTGATACTTTCACAGCCCTCCTTGTCAACCAGGATGCTGCACGTGAGCCAGGCCTGGACAATCAGGCCACCTGGCCCAGACCAATCCAGAGGTAAGCATGAAAAATTGCAGGGGTGGGGGAGAATTCTTTCGGGCCGCAGTGGTATCAGCCAGTTTCTGGGAGAAATGATGGCAGCAATAGCACCCAGCACCCAGTGTTTGTCATGTAAGTTGTGGAAGCAGGATCCTTCTTAGATTAGTGCAGTGGTGACATTTCAGCTGTTGTTCTGGTAAGTGGCCTCCTCTTATTTTTTCAGACCTGGTTCCCCAGCTTCCCCGGCAAATATGCAATCTACCCAATTGCCTTCCAATAAATTCCTTTTTGCTTAAATTAGTTAGAGGCTGTTTCTTTTGCTAAGCACAACAAAAACAAAAACCCAGTCTAATGTATGTCATCTGTGACTCTTTCCCTGACACTGTCTCCCATGTGTTACATTCCATTGAGTGGACTGGCTCTTGAAGACTCTCTGAATGAGTGATGTCAACAATGTCCTATTCTCAGCAGTCCTGCCCATGCCTGTGGCTTCTTTTCTGCAGTCCATCCATCTCATTTGGTCTTCCTCTTTTCCTGCCCCTTCTACTTTTCCCAGCATCATTGGCTTTTCCAAAGAACCCTGTCTTCTCACGATTGCCTGAAGTGGGACAGCTTCAGTTTTACATCTTTGCTCCCCCCACACCCACAGTGATATTTCCGGCCTAATTTTCTGTGGCAGTTCAGGGTACATCTGTAAAACTCTCTTCCAACACCATATTTCAAATGGCTCATTTCTTTCCTATTAGCCTTCTTCCCTGGCCAACCTTTTCGCATCCATACATAATAATGAGGAATATGAGGGTGTGGATGATCTGTGCCTTTGTCTCTAATGACTCATCTTTGCTCTTGGTGATCTTTCTATTTCTCCATTGCTGCCCTTCCAAGTCTCAGCCTTCTCTTGATTTCAGCTGGAGACTGCAGCCAAGAACTGATGAATTGAATTTGAATTTCAATCGATGAGCTGAATTTTCTCTCATACATGGCCAAATTCAAATATAACAGAAACTCCCTCAGCCAGTACATTTGAGACTGGGAGTTTGTTCAATACCCAAGTTCAACATTGTCTTTTTGCATAAACCATATCCATCAGGTATTATTCCAGGCAGTTATTTCTGAAATGTGGACCATGGATCACCATCAGCATCACCTGAGTATTTTGATAGAAACAGATTTTCAGGACCCACTCCAGACTGACTGAATCACAAACCCCAAGACGGGCGCTGCCCTCCAGGGGATTCTGGGACATGCTCAACTTTGAGAACCACCGATCTTGGATGTCCAGCTTGTATTCTTGCTGTTACACCTGCTCCTCTATAAATTAAGGAGACTGATCTTTGCAGTTCTCATGTCTAATTGCACATCAAAGTTACCCTGGGAATCTGGGACCCTTCCCATTTACCAAACCAGTTTCCAGGGTTGGGGCCTGTGAGCTACAGTGTTACTAAGCTCCTTAAGCTACCCGATGTAGACAGACTGCTGCTGCTGCTGGTTTAGAATCATTACCAGAGTGTTTTTCAGCTGCCAGACCTTGGCAGGTAAGAGGCAATTGCGTTTTACAACCATGTGACCAGCTCTACTCTGACCCTCTTTAGTATGAAAGGTTGTAGTTCAGTTCCTATATTTTCTTAACTGGCTTCCTTTTTTCCCTCCCCAACTTTGCTATAGAGAATCAGATAATTTATCAGACTCAAGAGTAATCTAGGAAATCCTGCTCCATAATTTACGTAGTTGCTGACAAGCCTTGGGATATTGTTGCTAGGCATCACATGTATACTATAAGACACATGGTAAAAAGGTTTTTTTGTTAGACATTCATTATTTAAATGAATATCACTTTTACTTATTAGCATAGACTGATATTCAGAGAACACTTACTGAATTATTACCCTACGCAAGGCAGTTTATAATTCTATAACGTCATGTATAAAACAAAACAAAGAAAGGAAAATACCTTGTTGTAACAACAGTGTACACTGTGTGTGGATCAACAATTCAGTTACAAGTGGAGATGCAATAGCCAAGCAATGAAGAAATAGTAGCAGTCAGGTTCTGGCTCAGTTGGTCCTTAAAGCAGTCGCCTGTTATTTTTACCTGTCTACCATTGCTGTTCCCAGGGGAGCCACCTGTCTCCCGATCCAAGAGGTCTGCAAAGGCTGCCTGTCAAAGCCTGCCTGAGAGAGAGGCAGATGAACACATAGCTCAGGCTGGCCAGTCAGAGTTCTTTCCCCTTGATCACAGTTCTTGGTTCAAACATAAGCATGTGACCCACACTGGCCAATCAAAATCTTCCCTGTGGAACTCTCTGTTCCTCTGGAATCACAAGCTATGAACACCTTTTGTGGCACCAAGGAAGAAACTATTTGCAGTGGACAAGAATAAGGCTAACACGTAGAGAAGCAGAGCTCAATGAGGGAGAGACAGAGCTTTACTATCATTAGAGACCAAGATTGATCTAAATCAACTGTATGCCCTGGACTTCTCACTGTGAGAACCAATACATTTCATTCTGTTAGTTTTTAAATTTTCTTTCTGCCTAAATGAGTCAGAATTGAATTTCTGTCACTTGGAATGAAGAATTCTAGGCCCAGATTTTGATTAATTGAGTGTAGACTACACTTCCCATTTTCTCAGTTTTACAGATAATGACATTCACGTGCTTCTGGTCACACTGGAATTACCACTGGGCGTTCCCTGAGGACACCTTTAAGGAGTAAAGCTGTAACAGCACTACCAGTTTTCTCAACCATTATCACCTCCAAACTTTTAGCTTGATCAGACCTGGGAGCAGGATGGTGTTTAAAGAGGTACTCCTTTGTGTATTATAAATTGCCAACCCACATCCTTTACTAGCCTTATTGTTATTTCTTAAATATGTGTAGCATAATGGCTAAGAGCTTGGGTTCTGGAAGTACAGACTACCTGGGTTCAAATTCTGGCTTTGCTATTTACTAGTTATAGAACCTTAGGCAAGTTACTTAACCTCTCTGTACCTCAGTTTCCCCAAGTAAAATACTAATACCTACCTCTTAGGGCTGTTGAGAGAATTGAACATGTGAAGTGCTTGGAATAGTGTCTATCACAAAGAAGTGCTCAATAATTGTTAGTTTTTATTATTACCTAGGGAAACTTAGAGATCTAGCTCTCTTCATAAATTTATAGACACCATCATACACATATACATGTGTAAATGGCACATGCGGAAGTGCATACACAGGATGTAATATAATGACAGGAATGGTATAAACTTGTAGACATTGGGCTAGTCAATTTCTAGTTAAGCACTTGGGATCTTCATTAGTACATGAGTGGTTTCAGGCTCCTCCTGTGGGTCACTTCCACAGGCCATAGTCCTTGCTACTGCAATTAAGGCCCAGGTTTCCAGCACTCCACAGAAAGTGAGATAGTGTGACCTTCCGGAGATTCTAATAGACTTTGAGTAGATCTAGATTGATCCTTGAAAGAATAATTTTTTTAATTTTATAAAATAGTTATACAGTTGCTCAAGATATAACTGAACCCATTTTCTTAAGATGATGTTTAGGCTTAAGCTAATATCTGCATTTAGGATTCCTCTTTCCCTGACCAAACCCAGCTGGGGCTCTAATGAAGTTCAAATGGTTTTGTGAAAGCCATAAATATAATGGGCCACATCTAAACCACCGCACCATCTCCTTCTTTTTCCTGAGAAGACTCTAGGGTCTTAAGATTCCAATATTTGAAAATGAAACAATGGCTCTCAACATATCAAAACCAAAGAATATGAATAAAAAACATTCAAAATGGATTTAGAAAGACTCCCATGAACTTACTTCTTCACCTTTGTTCCAGACTCTAGAGCACTGGTCTGAATAGGGGCATGTTGTTGAATATTTGTGGGGGCATTTTTGGTAGTCACAGCGACTATGGGTTACATCCCCACCCCCTCTACCAAGCACACATGGAGACACAGGGGTCAGGTACACTAGAGATTCTGAAACGTGATGGCCAGTCCTACTAAACAAAGCCTTTCCCACATCCCACACACAACTTTCAAATAACAGAGGTGAAAATCCTGTTTTTAATCATGTGAGCCTGAATCTTCTGTTTTACATGTAAACAAAACACAGTTTTGGAATAGCTTTATTATACATGGAATTTTCCAGGAATGCAACTACTGTGAAGCTTAAGAGGAGCTTACAATTTATTTTGTTCAGAACTTTACTAAGAGTTAGTCCCATCTTGGAAAAATCATTTTACCACCAACAGCACCATTCATTTGAGATGTCAAAACAGCCCGACCTTCAGTCTACATCTGTTGCTATTAGATTTATGAGGTACCACAAGCATTAGCGTGCAGGCATCTGAAAACACTTTTTATGCCTTCTAACATAGTGGTGCCTGAATATTTACATTTTGAAATACATGTAACTTTCTTGCACATTATTTTATTTCCCATTGTATTATTAGAGCATGTCACTGAATTTTTAAAACACTATACATATAGGTAAATTATATTATTTATGAATTTCATTTCAGCATAATAACTAGAGTGTTAACACATATTTTTATTTTAAAAAGTATTGGTTATGTAAAGGTAAGAATGACTAGAGTATTATTAGAGAGGAAAGAAATACTTTTTGTTTTTCTCTGACTACAGAAAGTATTAGAGGGCAATCTCACATTGGTTTTACATGGACCTGATGGTGTAAAAATTAAAGGGGAATAAAGGAGTAATGGCTAAGGAGTAAGTAAACAGATTAAGAAATATCGATAGGAAAGGCAGGCCTTCAACACGAGGCAGTAAAGTCCTTGTAGCCTCCAGATGTCAGGTTTTCCTAAGGAATTGTCCCATTTGTTTCGGTCTATTTCTTCCTTTCTTTCCCTTGACATAGGTAATGAGCATTAACACTCACTCTAATCAGTATGTTGCGTTTTATATCAGCTAGCTCTGGTTTGGTCTTTTCCACAAAAGAACAATCACTTCTCCCATTCCACAGCAAATATATTTTTTTATTGTTGTTCAAGTACGGTTGTCTCCATCTTCCCCCTCCCACTCCCCCCACCCCACTCATCCCCACCTCCCACCCTCAATCCTACTCCCCTTTGGTTTTGTCCATGAGTCCTTTAAACAAGTTCCTTGATGACCCTTCCCCTTTTCCCCCCAGTAATCCCCCTCCCCATAGCAAATATTTTTTTGAGTAAAGGTTTTGATTACCCTTACACACACTGTTTAAGAGATCCACAGAGCTCTTAAACTATGAAATCATGGGCATTCCCTGCCCTCTTATCAGGCACAAAGAATTGTACAGACAGACGTCTTCAGCTAACTGCACCACCACCACAAATTCTACCTGAACACAGGACGCTGGGAAGTAGAGCATAGATGGTGGCTCCCAGGAAAGCTTTTCTAGTCAAAGACTGGCTATTCCGTGCTACTCGGTTGTTCTGAGACCCTCAGAAAGTCACTAACCTCCCCTTGAACTAGTTCTCCTAGGCAAAAGGAAGATTAGAAAACATTCTATTTCTTCTTAGTGCCTGCTCTAGTAGCACACACGCCAAAACTGGAATCACATATTCCCTTTGCTCACTAGCCCAGCATGTTCGGCCATGCTAAGCTGAACAGTTAAGCAGCTTGGGAATCTCAGAGGAAAGATGCTTCATTCAGTGTCGTTAATCATTGACTGGGGCTGACAGACTGAAAGCCAAGAAAATCTGATATTTAACATCTGCTTCTAAAAACTAGAAATCTATAGCAGCTGTGAAATATTCTGAACATTCTTTGATTTTGCTCAAGGTCAATCTGTTCTCATTTCAAGAACAAGGTTGATTTTCTCCTATCATCTACTTACCGCTTGACCTGAATGCTTCTGGAACTTATTTTCTTGTGGATGTCATATAAACGTAAATAACTCAAATGTCATGCTCTTCACAGAAACGGTGCCTCCCATGACCTTCGGTCACCCCATGTCATGTGCCCTATTCCTTCTCTCTTTTCCAGGTTCCTTCTGCTCGCTGAACTGCTACAGCTGGCAGGAAGGCGGTTGCTGTTCTTGGCAGTGTCTACACTGGAGATCTCACTATATCCTCCTCAATCATGAGCCCTTCTTGGAGAGCCTGCCTCTTCCAGAGCCAGGGAAGGGATGTTCTAGTAAGTGGGTACGCTGGCCCACTTCTGCACAGCTGATAGGAACAAAGGAACTAACTCACACAGTGAGCCCAGCCAAGGAGATCCCCTAGTTCAAGAATTCAAACCAAGAAAGAAAGTGAAGCCGGTAGCCCAATGTAACATTTTTTTTTAAATAGCCACAAATGCTTTCACACTTTTCTTCTGAAGAGATGAAGTCGGTTTCCTCCCCTTGAATCTGGGTAGACATTTGACTGCTTTGACCAATAGGATTTTGCAGAAGTCACTCCCAGTCCAGGTAAAAAAAAAAAAAGAGTCATGAGACTTCTACCCGGATCTTTGGAAGGATCATTCTTTGGACATTCCCTCTACGGAACCTCCTGCCACCCGCAAACACTGCATTGCCGAGTGAACAGTCTGACTCTCTTCGGGCTCCCATGTCCATGAGCCCGTGTGTAGGCACTCTGGCCAACAGTCCCAGCGAAGCCCCACCCCTTAGCCATTCCTACCAACATGCTAGAAGTATGAATGAAAAAGCAGTCTTGAAAGAGGTTCCTCCCACCCCAGTTCCCCAGCCATTGGAGGCCCCACACATCAAGGAACAAAGACAAGCCATTCCCCTGATGCCTTGACCTCCTAGAATCCATGCACATAATACAATGGTGGTTCTTTCTGGCACAGAGTCTGGGGTGATTGGTTACACAGTGGTAGCAACTGAAACACCCAATCACACGAGTGGCAGTGCCCAGAATGAAGATCCATGCATTTCTGTTAGATTGTCCAGAACTATCTGATGTCCTTCTCTAGCTCTGGCTATTCAGCAATTCCTTAAATTCGAGAAGACTCTGTTCTTCTAATAAACCTCCTTTTCCTTCAGATATTTGAATAGGTTCCTTTCTTATACTCCGACATGCTGTAGGGAATCGTATATAAGGAGGGTGTCCATGATAAAAGTGCTATGTCCCATTGCAAAGTTGCTAGTTTTTAAAGAGTCTAATGGATATCAGGACAGTACCATGCAGTGCTGTGAAACTGGTCCTTTACTCTACTGAACCTTGACCCCTTGGTCCTAGAGTAGCACTTACTACGCCCAGTCTCCCACAAGAGACTTTAAATTCCTTGCCCAAACCCCTGTTCCCTGAGATGCAGACTAGGAGTTAAGTGGAGAACAGATGACATCTGTGATTGTAGAAGCAGCACTGTAGGAAGTGACAGTGTGATTGCCTGGATGAGGAACTAGTTAGGATTAAGGATTCTCCTAGGAAGAGGAGTTGACCCAAGCTCAGCTTCCCAAGGTATCTGGAGTTTCCTCTCCAGCCAGAGCAGTTACAACTTCCCATGGACCAAGGTGTCTAGAGGCTCGGAAGCTGGTATGCCAGCTAAAAACTGTAAAAACATGGCACCTAAATCATGCATTGCTTGAGACATTTATGTGTCCACAGGTGAGAAGGATGTTTTCATACTTGCTTATTAAAAAGGCAAATAGCCCTGGCTGGTGTGGCTCAGTGGGTTGAGTGGTGGCCTAGTCTGATTCCCAGTCAGCAAACATGCCTGGGTTGCAGGCCAGGTCCCTGGTTGGGGATGTGCAAGAGACAACCTATCAATGTATCTCTCACACATCGATATTTCTCTCCCTTTCTTCCTCCCTTCCCCTCTCTCTAAAATAATAAATAAATACAATATTTTACAAAAATAATACAGGGCATGAAGATGTGGTTTCTCTGCATAACGCAGACACCACGATGTGTCCAGCAGAGGGCCCTGGCACGGACACACCTCTCTGCAGTGCTGGAGCACGGGGAGCCTAGGCCTTCTCTTGTCTCCGTGTCTCTCCTTCCCTGCTAAAGCCCACCCAACACGCCATGCTTTGTGATGTTGGGAATCTTGTTTTGAATTCTGGGGCATTCCACATGGTGACTCAGAGGCATCCTTGGCATTGACATTATCATTCCCTCTCCATTGTCCTCAGGTGCATGTCCATCCCACATATAAGGAACCCATTTTAAAAAGAGATCTGTTGTTTCTCTTAGCCAAAAATAAATAAATAAATAAATTGATTAATTAATTAATTAATAATCCCATGTATGTAATCCTTGCACAGTGCTTTACATGTACTATGTCATTTAATCTTAACCATAATCTTATATTGTAGGTACCATTCTTTATTAGCCCCATTTTACAGATGAAGAAACTGTTAACTGGAGAAGTCAAGTAGAAATCTCAAGGTTACATAGCTGATAACTGGCTGGGCCTGGATTAAAGCCAGTTTGGGTTAAACTAGCAATATTATTCCAATAGTCTAACTCAGGGCTGTCCAACCTTTTGGCGTCTCTGGGCCACACTGGAAAAAGAAGGGCTGTCTCGGGCCACACATTAAATACACAAAAACTGAAGAGCTAAAAAAAAAGGACTGTGCATAATTTTCATGATAATGCCACCACACATAAGCAAAAAAGTACTCACATAATAACCCTAATTATGCAGCAGCCCTTTCAATCATCTTTTAAAATTGAGCAGGTCCCAAGTTTGTGATCACTAATATAGAAAGTGTACATATCTAAGTAATAAAATATCATTGATTTAGAAAACATTTATTATAAAGTAAAAGAAAAGAGGGCAACATAAAACTAGTGGTATGTTTAACATTGTGTTTGAGAAACTAGGACATCAATATCTGGTTTGATAGAAGTAGTTGCTATTTTCAGTGAGTTCCAAGGTGCTCATCAGATATTTTGGTTCTAATTTTACTCTTATATGTGTTTCATTCTTGAAAATAGTTGCTCGCAAATGTAGGTGCTGCCAAACAGCGATGACATGAATAAGGCGTGATTGTGTACACATGCGTACAAATAGCGAGAGCACACGTATGTTTATGTGACATTGCAACAGATAATCATAAAAAATTTTCATAATGTTTGAAGTAAATTTACAATTTTGTGTTGGGCCATATTCATGACACCCCTGGTCTAACTAGACCTTGAAATAGCATCCAACAGACTATGACATGAGATGTTGGTCCCCACTATCTGATTTTTCCCCACATTAAGAAACTTATTTAGGTAGCTCTCCTGTAGATGCCTCTGACTCTAAGGTGCCCAGCCTGGCTCTAAGGCCAATGATGTTAACATCACACCAGGCTGCCTTTCACATGCTTGGTGGTCCACCCATGGCCTTGGACTGCTTAAGCTAAAGGTACAATGGACAGTCTATCCTCAGCCACTTACCACCTTTGACACTCTCTCCCACTTGCCTCCCTGGCTCCAGCACACCGCCCTAGCCCTGCTGCCCACTGCTTCCCTACTTGTACCCTATACTCTATCCAAATTGGTCACCATGCCTTTGCCCGATCACACCTTTGCTTTCCCTTGACCTGAAACAGTCTGGCTCTGTTGCATCTCCACATTCTCATTGATCATTTGACATTCAGTGAAGATAAGTAAAACTCATAACATGCCATTTCAACAAGGACAATAACAACAAATTGGTTAGTGAGTGTTCTAAATTCACGGAGTATTATTTATTAGTCACTGCCTCAGAAAACTTCAAATAACCAAAATCTCATCTCTCATGTGCTGGAAACTTTGATAGAGGTTTTCCCAGGTTTAGCAGCTAGCCTAAATATTTACATGACATTACCAATAACAAATTGAAAAGCTGCAGAGACCTTCCGCAGTATCAGTTTAAAAACAAACAAAATAGAAAATAGAATCCCATAAACTTTGTTCAGCCATACTGAAGGAGAGATTGAATTATCTTCCTAGTCCCTCTATAGGAAATGTTACCGATTCATTGTTATATGAAGAGCTAACCAAAGAGCATGTTACCAAAAGATGTGGGAAAACCTATGCATATGTCAGGCTATAGCACATGTCACGCAATTAATTCACAAAGATATGGTTATTGTTCTAGGTTCTGTGATATTTGCTGTTAAAATTTGCAATTTGTTGTGATTTCTTTTATTATACTAAATAAGTCTTCATTTTATACCTAATTTTTATTCTTTCTTCCTGAAGAGGTTTCTCTAGATTGCGGAAACCTCGGGCCCCAGAACACCGGGCCTGTCCCTGGCCTGTCTAAAGGCCATGACGCACCTACGGGGCAGAGGCAGCCTCTGGGCTCCGCAGTCACTACCCCTTCCTTCCTCACTCTCAGGCCTTCCATGACTCTCCAGCGCCTACTGACAGGTGTGCGTGGAACAGGGAGCTTAGCAGGTTAATGACCCAAGTATTGGATGGCTCTCCATGAATTACACACACTACACTCTACTTCTTCAAAGAAGCTGGATGTTTTCCGGAGTTCAACAACCTGACCACCACGAAGGCTTTGAGAAAAATGTGGAAGAGGAGAGTTTTATTGTTTTGTTTACTAGGCAGGTGTGTGTGTTGGTTTTTATAAATGGGATGGTTTTTATGATACAATACATCACTAAGAATTGTTCATTCTACCCTGTCAAAAGTTTTGAGTTACATTTATGGTTTGGGGCCGGGGGAGGTTCCACAAGAACCTATGCCATCAACATTATGCTTTTTTTAGGCATCTACAATAAAAAGTTACACATTAATAATACCTGGAGAATATCTATCTGCTTAGAGTCCAGAGTGACTGTCCATGCATTTAAAATTTAATTTTTGGTGAGATAACATGATTAAGAAAGGGATGAAAGGGAAACTTTGAATAAAATATTCTTAGTGACAGTACTTCAGCTCCTTTGCATAGCAATGCATTAGTTCTTGTAGGTTCAAATGATGAGACTTGCTCATCAAACAATAGAGACACATGAGAAAACTTTGAAAAAAACAAATCATCAATGCTCCAGAAATACCAAATTTATCTGAGAAAACGCTACAATCAAAGCTACCAGTAATTACTTACCTCTAGTTAGAAGGAGAAAGAACATATATTTCATTACAAAGAGCCAAGGGTAAACAGACTTCTAATATGGCAATGAGAATAGCAGTTTTGCAAGTTTTAAGTGTTAGAGAATGTGAAAAGTTATGAAAAATTCATTTGAACCTCATTATCATACTGTAACGGGATATTGTCCGATACCTCAAACCATATTTTAATGAGATCCTTTCAGGTTTTAGTAAGGAAACTGTCTGGGATTATGCCTAAGCTAGTCTTGTCCTCTAAAAATGTTTGCTCCAAAGTAGCAGTTCTCAATCTTGCCTGTGTACTGGAATCTCTTTTACCAAATATGGAGGACTGGGTCCCACTGCTCAGAGATTCCGAATTGCCTGACCTGGATGTAGGGGGAACGTAAGCCTTGCGAGGTGATTCTAATACGCTACAAAAGCTGGAAACTATTGCTCTAAAGTAGTTCTCAACCTCGGCACCATCAGCACTTTGGGCCAGATGATTCTCTGATGTGAGAGGCTGTCCTGTGTATTACAGCATGTTCAGCAGCATCCTCGACTAGGCATCACTGGCCCTCCCTCCCCTCCCCTTCCTCAGTGTGACCATCAAAGTGCCTCCTCCAGATATGGTCATGTCAAGGAGAGGGGCAGCTTGGAACTTGCCCCTGGTTGAGAAGCACTCCTGTGAAGAGTGTTATAGTAAGCCAATTTTATTATTTGGGGCTGTTAGAAAACTACTCCTGACAAAGAAGAGCAGAGCAAAATAGAACCCCATTTGAGACTCAAGTAAGAAGGACCCCACAGGCACCAGTGAACAGAATGTTCACCAAAGCAAAGAATGCAACCACGTACCTCAAATGCTCAGAGATATAAAAATGCTGAGAATGTCATAAATTCAGTGACACTTCAAAATATCCATTTAAAAATCAGCATCACTGCAGTTAGGGATTTACAGATTAGAAGGGGATTTGACCACATCTGTCATATCTGACCTCATTCTATTTTGTAAAGCTTTTGCGTTGCTAAAATCTTGTCAACAGGCAATTATTTTTAGACAAGCTCATTTTCTTCGGTGGCTCTGGAATACCGTTTTCCCCTAGAGGGCACGGTTTACAGGGGAGTACTGTCAACTGAAGAGGCTTGGAGTTACCAACACTACAGCAAGAAGGGAAAATTAACACACCTAACTGTACTCTGAACACTAGACCTTCCTGCATTGTATTTGCAAATGCAATTACACCAGGCCCATAACTCTTTCAGGTACAATTTTGAAAATACACACAGGCCTGCAGAAAAGTAGGTAAATTGGCTGAATTTATTTCTTTGTATTTACATGGGTCAATACTTTTCGCAGGCTGAATCTTAAGTGCAAAAATCAAATGCATCTCTAATTCCGTGAGGGCATTTTCATTTTCCCTAGCTCTTTAATGCTTAATCTCAGATTGAATTTCCTGTAGATTGCAAAGCAATTTGAAAAGAGTGCTAGGTTTAAAATATATAGCTTTTCTCAAAAATAATATTTTTTCTCAAAACATTTTTAAAAATCTAGCCACAAAGGAACAGCTAGGAAATGAGAAAGTTACGTGTTAGCTACCTGCACATTCTTCTTCCACTAATGCTGACACAATGAGAGACTCACTTGTTTACAGCTGTTCTCTTCGGGAACAAAGAATCTGAGACAGGGCTTTGGTAGAAGAGCAGAGGACCTCAAGTAAGGGAAATTACGGCATAGTAAAAAGTGGAAGAGACAGACAGGATAGTCAGTGACTTCCCTATCTTTGCTTCTTTTCTTTTCCTCTACACAGTGGAAGAGACAGCCAAGAAGCAATAAAGAAAGGAGAGGAAACGTGATGTTTTTTTGTTAACTGAAGGCAACTGCTGGGTCAAATTTAAAAACAATTTATCTAGTTATTCTACTCATCCATTCGACAGAACAGGGTGCCAAATTATTTAATAAAAATTTAAAAAATTAAATGTGTTAAATTTTAGACATAGCCAGTTAAAGGTAAGAAAGAGAAACAATAAAATGCAAGTGGTATGTGTGGAAATAATGAAAAAGGAAGGGGAGAGGGAGAGAGAGAGAGAGAGAGAGAGAGAGAGAGAGGGAGAGGGAGAATGGAGATACAGCGAGACAAAGATGACTGCAACCTAGGGAGAAATGCCTTAATCTAGAAGCATTTAGGACACTACTGTGAAAAACAAAGCTTCAATTTCGTATCTGTAGAGGAACATCTGTGTTATGGTCTGAATGTTTGTGTCCTCCTCAGATTCTAATGTTGAAATCCCAATGCCCAATATGATGGTATTAGACATGGGACCTTTGGGAGGTGATTAGGTCATGAGGGTGGAGCCCCCATCAATGGGATTCGTGCCCTTAAAGAAGAGCCCCAGGAACGCTCCTTATCCCCTTCCATCACGTGAGGACACAAGAAATCAGAAGTATATGCCGGGAGAGAGCCTTCACCTGACCATGATAGCACCCTATTCTTAGACTTTCAGACTTTAGAACTATGAGAAATAAATTTCTGTTGTTTTTAGCTGGGTGGTATAACAAGTCTGTGGTATTTGTTATAGCATCGTGAAGAAACTAAGACACTGGGCATTGTGTAAAGAAGCTCTAAAAAGCAATATCTTTATGGGTTGAGCAGTCAGAAGTAATAATCAAATATTTAATAACCAGTACATTTTCATTTTGGGCATTGCCACTGATCAAATGAAACATAAATTGCAATTATGGGAAAGGATGCTGAGCCTAAACAGTTCTAAGGCCACCCTGGTGCTGGTTCCAGGGTTGAACACTCTAGCTTTGGACTTAATGGAAGTGGGATGTAGGCAGTGATTAAAAAATGAGAGGGCTCTGGCCAGTGTGGCCCAGCTGGTTGGAGCATCATCCCATAAACTGAAAGGTCACGGGTTCAATTCCTGGTCAGGGCACATTCCTGGGTTATGTGTTTGGTCCCCAGTCGGACACATTTGAGAGGCAACTGATCAATACTTCTTTCTTGCATCGATGTTTCTCTCACTCTCTCCCTTCCTCTAAAATCAATAAGCATGTCCTTGGGTGAGGATTAAAAGAAAAAGATGAACTCAGCCGCCCTGGAAGGGTGGCTCAGTTAGTTGGAGCATTGGCCCATGTAATCGGCTGTGGATTCAATCCAGGGCACAAGAAAAAAAATGACAGGAAAAGGTAATGATAATAGAGGGGAGATGAAGGAGTTGGCAGAGTCAGAATAGACTGTTTTCACAGCACAGACTGTGGTGGCCAGCCTCCAGGAGGCCTGCAGTGACCATTTCTCCTGGGATTCACACTCTTGCATTGCCCTCCCACCCTGAATTAGGGTTAGTCTGTGTGAGCAAGAGAAGATGGCAGGAATTATGGTATGCCACTTTCAATATTAGGTTATGAAGGACTGCAGCTTCTGTCTCAAGTACTCCTGCTCTTTCTCTTAGGTCACTTACACGGAGAAAGCACATCACAAACAGCCTTGTGGAAAGGCATGTGTGGGAAAGAATTGAAGCCTCCTGCCAAGAGCCACATGGGGGAGCCTGGAAGCAGCACCCCCAGCCCGAGTCTTCAGAGACGACTACCCTGGCTGACAGCCTGACTGAAACCTCAGGGGGCAACCAATCAGGATTCTGGATACTCAGAAGATGTGTGAGATAATAAACATTTATTGTTTTAAGCTACTAAATTTTGGAGTAATTTGTTATGTAGCAAGAAATAACTAATATACAACATTAGAAAAAGTAAAAAGAAACAGACATATAAAAACATAGTACAGCCCTGGCTGGTATGGCTCAGTGGATCGAGTGCTGGCCTGCGAACTGGAAGGCTGCCAGTTCAATTCCCATTCGGGGCACATGCCTGGGCTGCAGGCTGGGTCCCCACCAGGGAATGTAAGAGACGCAACCAAGCATTGATGTTTCTCTCCCTCTCTTCCTCCCTCCTTTCCCCTCTCTAAATATAAGTAAATAAAGTCTTAAAAAAAAAAGAAAAAACATAGTACAGATACACTTAACTTGAGGAACTGCTTTCCACCAAGGAAAGGAAAGGAAGGAAAAGGAGGTTGACAGAGCCAGTATTTTGCTGGTGTTTTTTTTTCCTTTCCTGGACAGGACGTTAATTTATGCAAAGTGCAAGATAGTTAATTCTCTCTACCATGAAGGGGATTGAAAAAATACCCCTATATACCAAGCTAAGGACATTCCAAGTTAAGTAACAGCAAAGATAACAGAAAGGCCATCATTCAGCAGGTCTACCATATGTCCAGCATCTTCCACACATTATCTGTGGTTCTCAGAAGAAGCCCCAGAAGGTCTGACATAAGGCATCATCATGAAGCCAGGCTGGCTTCAAAGCCTAGACTCTTTCCTCTGTATTATACTTCCTTATGAGAAAATCATAGAGGTTTGGCTGTAGTTCCAGAAAGAAAGAATCTGACTAAAAGACGAAATAAAGCAGCAAGTCAGGCAACTTGTCAGACATAAGAATATCAAGTTCAGGGTGAAGGAGAGTCAACCAACAGGAAGTAAGATCAGGAACTGCTGAATCCCAACAGCTCACTGCCTATGAATACTGTTCGTCTTCTTCCCCAATAGGACCAGCCCTCTCTGGACTCTGGGACCAGTTCTGGCTCAGGGCAAGAGCCCTGTGGCAGGGGCTCTGCAGCCCACGTGCTCCCTGGCACAGCACTGACCCGGTCCCACTACTGACTTTCTCTACCCCCAACCCTGCAGTCCCGTGATGGTGGGCTTTGTCACTCAGTTCCTTTCTTGACTTAGTCCAGGGATACACACGGCTTTGTGAAACGTTTTATTGAAAATGAAGAGAATGGCTTTCTGCCTTATTATATTCCATTTCCAGCACTAAAGATAAGGGTAAATGTACTAGGATGAGTTTGTTTAGTCTTATTTATTTTTCTGTAAATTTTTGAAAAATAGAAGATACATGGGCAAAGTTAAAAATTCAAATAAGAGGACTCAGTAAAAAACTAAGTCTTCTTCCCCAGCTTCTCCTTTCCAGAGTAACCACTATTGTGAGTTATCTATGGGAGGTAATTATTTTTTTTACTTATATGAAAAAACACAAGCCAGTTTGAAAGTTGGATCTCACTATGCCACTCAGGTTAAAGAGGTAAGGGACTTCAATTCATTCATCATACAAATGAGGATTAGTCAATTTATTTTTATTAGAGCTGGGGAGCTAAGGACTTTTACATCAATCAAAGCACCCTCACCTTCTGTCTTCTGCTGTATGTAAGATTTGTCTGTAAATGCATTTGAGCGTTCCCTGCATTGGACATAGCCACATGCTTCACAGGAGCTTTAAAAAACATGAATAATGTATACTCAGCTTTTTTGTGGTTGTTGCATAAGAAATAACCATAATATGAAATTGCATGCATGTCCTCTAAACTTGTTTTAAGATTCCATTTGTTGTACTTGTATGGGACATCTCCTATGTACCATTTCACACACTGTTGATCCTAACTGTTTTTTACAAGTTTTACTGATTTATTTTTAGAGGAGGGGAAGGGAGGGAGAAAGAGAAGGAGAGAAACATCAATGTGTGGTTACCTCTCATGTGCCCCCTACTGGGGACCTGGCCCACAACCCAGGCATGTGCTCTGACTGGGAATCCAACTGGCGACCCTTTGTTCAGAGGCTGGCACTCAGTCCACTGAGCCACACCAGCCAGGGCTTGTTTCCAACTTTTAACCCAGCTACTGGTACAGGGACCAGCTCAGCCCAGATGCAGCCTTGCCCTGAACCATTTATACTTACATTTGCTCCTTCCTTGGAGCTTCCCTGTTGCCAAAGTGTGGGGTACCGGCAGAACCCACTCGGCACTTGGGCATATGTTAGCCAGAAGTATAGGGAAGCTAATGTCTGTGGAGCTACCCTTGACAAATGAGGGGAGGGCACTAGTAGCTAAATGCTTCCCCCTTCACCTCCTGGTGCATGGTTCTGGGCCACCATTAATACACTTCTTTAGTAGGTTTAAGCAGCAGTCGCTATGGAGACCAACTCTGTAAGTGTTCTTGAATTAGCTTTCCCTTGTTTCTCTTTCCCCTTGTTTCGTCTTTCACCCCCAATGGCCCTCACTTCAGCTCCTAGGGATCCCATTCCTGGATTAACTATCTGCACTCGAGCTTTTTATTTCAGGCTCTGCTTTGGGGGAACTCAGGTGGAGATGATGTTTAATGTCCCATCTACAAGGTGCCTGGTGAAAAATTCTCCATCAACTTTAGTACCAGAAGTTGTCTCCAGTGAAAAACTATTTTCTCTATTCTTCGTGGTTAGTACATTTGCTTCCTTCTCTTTTTGTGGCCTTGATTCTCTATTTTTACCATAACATTATTATTGTATGTATGGTAAATCAACTTTCAGAAAGTAAGCATTGGGTCGGCCAAAAAGACACATTTTTCATTTTCACCAGTAACTTTGTTAAATTGGATATTTTGAGTATGTTGGCTATCTCCCGAGTGGTAGAACATTTATTGTTCTTAATTAATGTCTCAATTTGATCTCTATCAACTTCAACTGGTCTACCCAACCATGGAGCATCGTCCAGAGAGCAATCAACAGCACAAAACTTGGCAAACCACTTTTGACAAGTTCAATTACTCACAGCACCATGACACAATTTTTTTTTGCATTTCAGTATCATTTTTACCTTTTTTAAATAATAAAGCATAATATGCCAAAAACATTGCGTGTTTTCTTCTATCTTCAATGTTAAAATGGCTACATACAAATTCACCAATTTTGATTTTTTTTAAATGCATGCTGATATGACAGCTGTCACAACACAATCTAACAAAATTGTTTCAAAAGAAGTTAAGGACAACTAAGTGCTACCAGAGCCATCTTGGGGGTGGGGGGTGGGGAACAAACAACCTTTTTACCAACCCAATGTGAATAACAGAAAGGTGATGTTGACTGAGAAAGGCCGAGATCAGAGGAATGAAAAGCCCAGCATCAGGCAAAAAAAGAAGACAGCTAAGTGTGTGATTTTGAAGCAGGTCTTAGAAGACAGATTTATAGAACAACAGTCAAGACCGGCAATCAGTTCAAAGCAAGAGGACTTCTAACTCAACTGTCCTCCATTTTTAAGACTCTCAGCACCCAGCCAGAACCCAGTACAGTAAATGTTTGTGAGAATGAAGTATTTTTCCTAGTGATTTCTATCTAGTCGATTTCCAGATCCCTTGGATAAGAGCACATTCAGGTGCTTCCTGGGGGTATACACTGTAGAGACTCTTCATCAAACCAGATTCATCAACATAGCTTAAGCCACAAAGCCTTGAGACAAGGACATTAACTAAAGAAAGAAACAAAAAGAGAATTCCCCTGGGCACGAGAAGGTGGCTTGAAAACTGCCTCACAGACGCAATTTGTCAGACGAAACTTCAGAGTGGCTAGCGGCTCCCACAGACTGAACTTACCATCCTTACAATATGACATTAAACAGCAGTGCAGCTGCCTATCATCACAGATCTTCCATCTCCCAGTCAGCCAGAAGATGCATTTTGCTCACCTCTTACTAATACAAATGGACAGCAATATTATATTAGAAATTTGGGCACTTTAATACTGTCCTATTTTTCCCTAAAGATTGAAGGGCTTACCATTCACTTGGGTCTCATTAAAATTTATTACAAACATTCCAACAAGGTCTACAGGACCTTGGTTACAAAATTCCAACAGAACAGAAAGGAAGAGCTACAGATAGCATCTGCATCCTGTCTCTGCCTGGCCAATGCCACCTGGCATTGTGACCACCTGGTACAATTATTTTCTTCAAAGTACACATACTTTCTCCAGTCCTCACAATCGAATACCTTTTTAGAGCAAGGTAGTAACATTACTTCCCTTGTGGCTAACAATGGCAACTTGATTTGAGTGATAAACAGCTCCAGTCAATGTGCTAATCACCAGAGGTCATGCTTCTTGGTTCTAAGAAAGTGTTAAGCTTGTGGCTTTCAGTATTTTCAGCAGAGGTTTTTTTTTTTCCCCCTAAGGTTTTATTTATTTATTTTTAAAGAGAGGGGAAGGGAGGGAGAAAGAAAGGGAGAGAAACACTGATGTGTCAGAGATACATCAGTCGGTTGCCTTTCACACACCCCCAACTGGGGACCCTGCCCACAATCCAGGCATGTAACCTGGCTGGGAATCAAACCAGCAACCTTTCGGTTCACAGGCAGTCACTCAGTCCACTGAGCCACACCAGCCAGGGCTTTAGCAGAGTTCTTAAAATTTTATTTTGCTCACTGCAAAACTCAGATCAGTATATTTTCCCTATGATAGCACTTATACAAATTTTTTTTTCAATTTTGGAGATCTCATTAGAAAACTGGCAGTGCTGATAACATTAACATGAGCTGATTAATGGAAACTAATTAATACTATTTGGAGAGTAACACTTAGACTGTGGAAGGTGATGTTAATAGCAGAGGGCAAGAATAGATCTGTATAAGGCACTGGCATATAACCACAGTTACAGAATTAAAGCAGGAAAAAAGCATTATTCACAATAAGCCTATCTTTAAAAATGCAACTGATATTAATTAAACTTTAAGATGAACATTTCAAGAGACTTATGGGTTCTTCTATGATTTTCTGATTTATTTAAGAATACCTTCTCTATCCTAAACTAAACCTAATTCCTTCCTCCTCTGGTGCTGTCCTCTGAACACAGCACTGACTCCACTCTACTTGCCCGTTCCTACCACTGTCCCTCTCCCTGGCCTCCCGCTGCCATGTACGCTTGCATACTCACTCACGTACACACACACAGACCTGCAATGAAAGACGACCACGTGGTCATCCCCACGTTCCCAAAGGCTGGCCCAGTGCCTGGCTCATTAGTGCTCAGTTAGTGTTTACAGAGTCAATAAGTGAATGAGCCAACGAATGCTGAGGGAACGGAAGACAGAATGACACATGGCCAATGCTGGGAGAGACCTAAAAACATGCAAAATCCAATATTTTTATTTTAAAGTTGGAGAAACCAAGTAGAGAGGTGCAATTAAGGCAGGGGATAGTCAGGAAGGAGGAAATTCCGGAGGTACCCGAGGGCTGAGATAAAGGACGTCGATACAGGACAGAGACCCTGTTCTAAGACCCGTTGTTCCAATTCTGGGAAAGCGCTGAATCATGGTGACTCATGAACGCACCTGCTCAGAAGATGCTACACGACCCCTGCTTCATTATAATAACATTATAATAAATTAACATTGTGCCACCCTCTTCTCCCATGGCCATGCAAGGAAAATCATAGGAGACCACATGTGCAGTAGCTTTAAAGTAATGCAACTACTTGCACACGCTCATTAAAAACCCACCAAAACTAGCCAGGAAAGATCCGCCCTAAAAGAATAGAATCCCTCCGGCCCCTGCAATCAATCTCTCTGCTTGGAGTTCACCTGCTCCCGTGTTCTGTGGAGTGGACTATCGCTTAATAAATCTGCTCTCTCTCTTTTTCTGCTATAAACTCAGTGTGGTCGATTCAGTTCTTTGCCCACGATCACCGAGAACCTGGTCACCTGTGCCCACCTGAGACACAGTGTCTCACCACAGACACAGAAACCAACCCCAGAGCTCTCGAATCACATGTTCGTATAATTTCAACCTGCCGTGGGAACAGTTTTCTAGCTTGTAGATGGAAAGGCACTTTGTTTAGTTACGACTTCCCTACCCCCTATCTTTTGGCTTTTTCAATCTATGACATAAAAGGGGAAGTTTAAGAAATTCCAATCAGCTTGGTTAAAAGCATTGGTATTAACTGGCCAGAAAGAAGTTCTCTATAAGTGGATTTTGACTATTTATGTATGTCCTCGCCTCCACTGTTGCATGACTAAAAATTGGCTGCATTACAAACATCCTCATTGTGTTTTTGTTCATCAAATTTCTATTCTCACCTTTTCACAAGGAACACACCTCCAGATTCAGGGATTCTGCATAGTGATGTGAACTGAAACATGGGTAAAGAGAGGGATCGTGTTGAAAATATAGAAAGCTTAAAGGAATGGTGGCATAGAACTTAATAGGATATTATGCAGCCGTTACAAATTACTTTCGTGAGTAGCTTATAAGAGCACATGAGACAGGATAGTGAGAAGTGAGGAAAATTCCTTGGCAAATGTAATAGTGAAACTGAGACAGACAGCTGAACACCATGGCTGAGCAATTTATAACCAGGGGCAGGTGGTCACCAGGGCAAAGGCCTGGAGGAGCAAAACTGCGAAGCAAGGACCTTATCTCCCAGGGTAACCTCACCTCCCCTGGCCTTTGCTCCCTGGAGGTAATATCCAGGCCTCAGCTGTATTTTAGCTCCAGGCCCAGAAAAGCAGCAAAACCAGGTAGGCAACTCCAGGACAGACTGCAATGACTAAAGATGTCTCAATGACCCATCAGAGGAGACCATGACCCTAAAAGGTCTCACTTGGGGAACTGATGAATATTCTGCTGAAACCCTCCCCTGAGCGCTCCCCTAAGATTCCAGCCTGCAGGAGAGAGAGACAAGAGCCTCAAGACAAAGGGCTCAGCACAGGTAGGCTCTCCTTCAGTGGAGCAGCAGGTGCCATTTTCCTGTTCCTTCTTTCCCTCCACTCCTTTCTTCACAGGCAGAGTGTCCCAAACTCTACAGCAATGGGCAGCTGCAGCCTGACCTGACTAATTCCCAGACCTGCCCCAAAGCCCCCTTTCATCTGACCTCCCGGGGAGCTAAGGCAGCCCAGCCTAGGCTCTCCTGTTGCTTTTTCTGTGCTAAGCCCTCCCTTGCCTCACTGACCCTAACTTTAATAAATGTATCCTCATCATCACCTGGATTCGTGTTGTGAAATCCTTCCTACACAAATTCAAGAAGCCACACACTGCAGCTGGCCCTAGGTAGACCCACTCAGGGCCAGGACCATGTCTGGTAACACATGGAGAAATAGTATTATATTTCAATGTCACGTGAGAAAAAAATACCAAGTTAGGCAGAAATCATTAAAACCCAGCAGAGTATATTGATTAGAAGTAAATGTACTAAAAATGGTGTTTATGTTTAAGTGGTAGAATTAGAAATTTTCTTTTCCTCTTCTATTTTTCCATATTTTAAAAGTGTTTCAAATGTATTTATATCACTCTTATAATGGAAAGATAGAAGTTAATTTTTTTACAGAAAATCAGAAGTTGTTGTCAGGGGTTGCCCAACCAATACTCAATTTCCTTCTAAAAAAATTCTTATGGGTCCCTGTTGTTCTCTTCCCTCTAAATCTTGTCAGCAAGCTTCTGGCAAGAATACCTTTTGAGCACAGCAATGGGTCCTGATTGAAGGTGTAAAGTAAAGAAACCTTAGTGTCACTTCTCCCCTTAGGAGCCATTTGAGAAGCACCGAGGAAGAGAAATTCACTCTATTTGTTAGAGTGCGCAACTTCTTGCACATGCCTTTTATTGCATTTTTTATGTTCTTACAAAACCTGAAAAGGCCTTAAATAATTCACAATCTCTTTTTCTAGATTTGGTTTCTCGATATATGTTCAATTTTTTCCCATGACAGGAATTGGCTTTCCTTATGAGATCACTGATTACTCTGACAATAATGGCTCAATTAAATCGTAGATGTAACTTTCAGGTACCACCCATTCAAAAAAAGAATAAAATAAGCTCAATAGGAGGTAACCCTCCAGCTACTTTCTAAATTGCTTAGAACACATACCCCCACCCTTTTAAAACACTATTTTTCCAAAAAGTACATTGCAGTACGTGGTGTGTCTTCCCAGCAGATAGCTTTGCTTGGGCTCCTCTCTCAGGAACTTCAAGTGCAGAGCTGCATCAGGGGATCACAAAGCAGAGGCTGCAAATGAATGCTGTCCCTTCTTTCTCACCTCCCGGCATTTGTAAAGGGATCTGCAGGTCCCCAGCTTTAACTGAGGCCCAAACGAACACAATAAACAGCCAGCTGAGTTCTCTCCATCCCTCGCCTGCAGCGTCTGGTTCACGTTCTACTTGTAAGTTCTCTTTTTACATGGCAGGAACATATGCTCATTGGAATGCTATGTGGGTTTCTAGTAAGATCAGAAATAAACATTGGTGGTCTTAGGTTTGACTTTGAGAAGGAGGTCTAAGCTGAAACTCGGACAACTGTCTTGAGGCCAGAAGCAAGACACCACCACTGGCCGGCCAATCCACCCACCACAGATGTACTCAGCTTTTCCCAGACTGTGTCTCCCACGCCTTACAGTGCTTGAGTGGGCAGCAAAGAATATCACTCTCAAAGAAAAGGGCGTGCTCCCCTCACAAGTCCCTCAAACACAAGGCCCGATAAGCCATACTACTTCATCCTTAACAAGGGAATATGTAGGTTATTTATTCATGCCTAAACTTAAAAATAAATTTAAAACAATTTATTGCTTAAAGAAATATAAACAATATACCAGCATAAAAATAAATAATGCGAGGAAAGATTCCCTCTCCTGCTATTTCAACCCTTCAGCTTTTGCCCACTGTAACAAATAATGAGTATTTAGGTTAATGATGTGCTCTGAGATAGTGTAAAATGCTATTTTGATCACTTCTCAAATCTTGCCACTTCTCCCCTTGGAAATTTATGTCTAAGCCCAATCTATTGAAATGAAAATACACATGGCCTCCAATTACAATAAAAATATTACTAGATCAAGTGTAAACCATATCTTCTTACTCTGGATTTTGTTAGGCCTTAATAAATGTCAGTAAAAATCCCTAATCTACCTGAATGATGATCCATGAATGACGACTCGGCACCTCTCCTTCCAAAATCCAGTTTTGCCTGGCTCCCCAGCCCACCAATAAAAGTATGCCTGGGCATCTTCATGTGTGGATGCTAGGAAGGCTGAGTGATGGTCTTTGAACCTAATATTAGGTAAATTACATGGGCTGTGTGAGGAGACAGGAGATGGGCGATAGAGAAAGCAGAGAGTTCAAGAAGAAGCTGCATGCGACCTTGCAGAAGCTATGGCTCCCTGCGTTTTCCATTGCCAAGAGACCAGAATCAGAGTTTTAGAAATGGGAGACATCTATGAGATCGTGTTCATTCCTCTGACTTACAGGAGAATGATCTCTACGGAGATTTAGTGACTTATTCAAGGTCATATATCTGGTTGGAACAGGGCTGGGAATAGAATCTGGGTCCTTTGGTTCAAAGACCTCTTTCAATCATTCCACAAAACATCTTTATTCCTGTAATAATCAGAACTTAAAAATAAATTATTTGGGTGAAAATCTTTCTAAAATGGTTTACGCAATTCCAATTTTCACATATAGAGTATAATCAACATTATTGAACCTTTTCTTTTGTGATTCAAGGTCATCATTATGAAAATTAATGATGTCAACTCTGTGTATACCGCAGTCTGCGAATGCTTATTTGACTTGAGTGTAGCACCACGTTGGGAATATGATAACTGTTTTTTACAGATTTCTATGAATTTATTCATTGCTCTTATTCCTTGCTGCTCTCAGTATCACCCCCTTCCCTTTCTTTCCAATTCTAATTCTGAACCGATGCTTTCTAAAGTCTGTTCTCCCGAGTAATATGAAATGCAGACAAATGCATACCATATTCATTGCAGCATTATTCATAACAAAAATGAAAACCATAAATGTTCAACATAGGAGAATGTTTAGTGAGTAGTACTTTCAAAGTATAGAATATCATGTAGTCATTAAACTTACTGTCATGTGAAGAAGTTTTAATAAGATGAAAAAGCACTTATGTAATGGTGCTAAGTGAAAAAAATAGGATATAACACTGCTAGATATCAATAGCATTTCAAATATGCTTAGAGTGAGGGAAGCATGCCAAGTGTTTACAATGGTAGGGTTACTGATGGTTATTATTCTCTTACTACACCATTTTACTTATTTCTACTTGTTTCTATAATAAAAGTATAATACTCAATATCAGAACAAGAATTTTTATTTACTTATTTTTAGAGAGGGGAAGGGAGGAAGAAAGAGAAAAAGAGATATCAATGTGTGGTTGCCTTTCATGTAGCTCTCCCTGGGGACCTGGCCCACAACCCAGGCATGTGCCCTGACTGGGAATCAAACCAGCGACCCTTTGGTTTGCAGCCCATGCTCAATCCACTGAGCTACAGCAGCCAAGCTAGAACAAGAATTATTAAAAATATCACATTGGAAAATATAATCTAACTGGTGAGAACTATATGAAATGAAAAATATATAGATGCTAAGTGAAAATCCAAAGCTTCTGTGACACTGTAGGGCCACATGTGGCTTTTACTTCCTTCTTGTTTCTTTGCTGAATGTCAGGTTGCAGGATAGTGGAATTGTGGAAAAGTATATAAAGTGTTAAGATACGTATGTATTTAATGGGGAAGAGAGGAAGCTGAGAGGGGAAGACAGAGAAGAGAGAGGCGGGACAAAAGGTTCTGACCCAACGCTTTTAGACAGATATCTAAGGATTTTTCACTAATTGGTTTTTAGATGCTTAGAAGCCACAGACAGTGGTAACTGTCCTCAAGTCACAAGGCTGATTTATCAGTGGATGGGCACTAAGGATAAATTAACCTCTCTACAGAAAAGGAGTCTTCTAATTAACAATTAACTACTTCCTAAAACTGGGAGAGCTAAATTAAGAATATGAGGAAGTAAAAATTGGGAGAGCATGGAAAGAAGCTAAGCAGTTGAAGGAAATGAATGTCTTAGAAGAAGATGTTTAGGTCTGAAGGTATTAGATATTATTGCTACCTTCCTATTCTATTTCCTGATTCTTTTGTATTACAGTAAACTATTTTTCTAATAGCAATAACTTTTCTTATTTTCTCCTTGCTCTTTGAATGAGATCCTTAATTTATAGGCAATGCAGGAGAAGGCAGTTTTGCTTTTACAACATACAGTGACATTCACTGACTAATGCGTACACAGCCCCCTCCAAATGTGTCACCCAATGCAGAAATGACCAAGGGCAGAGTGAGCCCAGAGTGGCTGATTTAACAATAGATGTTGCTTGACTTCTCAAAGCTTCTGGAGCTCATTTTTAAACATTTGCCTCTGCCACCCCAAACATTACATACCAAGAAAGAAACTCTGACTATTTTAAACTGGTCTGAGGGACAGACGAGAAGCAGATCTGCTCTCACTCAGCATTAGTGCACATGTAATATGATTTGTAAGGACTTCCTCAAATATGGTATACAGTGGGGTCTCGAGAAGCGATTTGTCTATAAAGAGAATCTCCTTTGTTTGTAGTCTGAGAGACGCATGACTCATCATACAGATAGCAGCATGAGGGGGATATCCGGTAAAGGATCAAGACCAGAAATTTTGTTAGACAACTGAGACATTTTTTTCCATGGTCAATTTGGTCAAGAACCAATTCATTCGAGAACCAAGATGTTTGAGAACCGAGGTTTGACTGCACTTTATCATAATAACCTTGTGAGATATTATTAGCCCAAATTTATAGATGAAGAAACAGAGGCTCTAAGACATTAATTTGCTAAAGATCACTGTTAAGCTAAGAGGAAAAGCCTGGAATTTAGATTCTCTGACTCTCAGTCCTGTAGTGACTTCCACTGCTCCATGCTGCAGAGTTTATTGATACGTTGATTCTGTGCCCAAGCATTGGCTCCCAAAGGCCACGTACACACGTACCTCTGCGGATTAGGAGGTGCTCAACAACACTGCAGCTGAGTGGAAAATTACCCCGAAGAAGGAAAATCTGCGTGGCGAGAGGTGGCAGCTGGTGTTCCTTTCCTCTTTGGTGTCCACGTGGGCCCTTCATCCCACAGACCGCATCTCTCATCTTCACAAACCCACACTCGCCATTGATCTTCAGGGTTTAAACTAATGCCCTCGCCTGGAGAATTCCGTCAAAAACTTGAGCCACTTTCACTATTGATTTACTCCACACGCCCCTGGCTTAACTAATAGCTTGTGAATACCATAGAATATGCTTATGCCCAAATTCCTCAGAAATTTTTATCCTGAAGTCAGGCATGGGTGTTTTAGCTCCCCAGCGAGACTTTAAACAAGATCTGTGTTTTTGCCCTGGCTGGTATAGCTCAGTGGATTGAGCGCGGGCTGCGAACCAAAGTGTTGCAGGTTCAATTCCCAGTCAGGGCACATGCCTGGGTTGCAGGCCGTGACCCCCAGCAACCACACATTGATGTTTCTCTCTCCTTCTCTCTATCTCCCTCCCTTCCCTCTCAAAAAAAAAAAAAAAAAAAAAAAAAAAGATCTGTGTTTTCAACGTCTGATTCCTCCCTGCCTTTTCAGGACTCTTCCCTCTTTCTTCCAACTGCCTACTATATCATTATGCATTTAACAAGTGCCAACTGAGTGATTGAGAGCCCCCATAAGTGCAGTGACAGCCAACTCGATTTGTAATAGAAGGTTGGAGTCCCAGCTCCACAACAAAGTAACTGTGTTACTGCAGGCAAGTCTGTGGTCTCAGTTTTCTCTTCATAAAATGGTTTTGGGGGCAGGAAGTAAGTGAAACACATAAGTTCCGTGATCTCTGATATGCTGTAAATATTATTTTGATTAGGCTAGTGGTAGTCTTCCTTTACTTCCCTTCATCAGGGATGAGAGGAAAGTGGAATGAGAATTCCAAAGACAGGAATCTTAAAAACAAGGCAAATGCAGAAACCACGTAACTAACCACCTGGCAGGAGGAAGAAAGGCAATGTGTCTGGAAAGTTAATCAAGCCAAAGGGCATCAGAGAAAGCAGAGGTGTCCCGGGCAAGGCCAGAAATGCGGGTCCTGTCTGAGAGGGACGCAAAGGTGTCAGATGGTAGAATGTAAGTGGGGACAGTTTAATAATTTAAAAAATTATGTTAGTGGTTGGGCATATGTAGCTTAATGTCTGTTTTTTAAATTTTCTCTTCTGGCTGTTATTCGAGCTTGAAATCAAATGTTAAGAACATCACCACTGAGACTGTTTAGATCAGGAGAAAGAAAATAAGATGCATGCTAACAGCTTCCTTGTAAGAATAAAAACAGAAGATCCTAGTATGAAAATAGGGATAGATACTATCAATATTTGACCATTAAAAACCTATTTTCCTGTACCCTTTTCTCCGTTTTGTTGGGTTGAGGGAAGTATGGCGATTTTAATCAGGATATTTATCCTAACTTCAATTTCATTTAAGATTTTAATAATTCCAATATTAATTTTGGAATTTAATATTGCACTGGTTTCATTAAAACTGGGTTTAAGCTGACAGCCCATGTAATAGATAAAAAATGGTTTTATAAGGAGGTCTGTCTACACCCTTGGATAGGATGAACTTGTGGGAGGCAGTGAACCCAAGTATCTGGTGTGGTATTAGGGGCTAGGGTTCAAATGAAGAGCTAAAGAAAAAGAAAATCAAGTTCAGCCTGAACCTTTAAGAAGAAAAATGGCACCTCTTTAGAAAAGAAATTCTCTGAAATTAAAGAATAATACCTGAAGCAAATAACAATTCTTGGATTATCGGTTGTAAAAGTTTTCAGCTGATATCCAAAATTGAAGTGACACTTTAAAAGATTAAATCAGTAAGAGTACACGATTGAAAAAAGGCCAGAAAGTTCTATTTTAAAAAGAGCAAACATTTAAAAGGAATCTGATATTTAAGAGATGTTTTTAAGGATGTCCTAATGAAATCTTTGATACTAAAACTGCAGAGAAGAAACGCACTGTTAATCCATGATAAATAACTTTGAGTCAGGTTTGCCCTTCATCTTCCACCTCAGAGAAGGACTTACATTTAACTAGTCTATAAAGAAATTTCTTCAGGGAGAAAAAATTGTGCACCTAAGTGTGTATCAAAGACAAACATACCTGCTTCATCATAAGACACAGTCAATTTTTCCAGCATCTCTCGGTCAATTGATAGGATCTGCTGTTCGAGGATTGTCTGGTAAGACAATACACTGTTTTCTTTGTCTTTCTCGTAGTCCTGCAGATGCTGTTTGAGGGCCTCGGGGAGTCGAGATTTTACATATTCAGCCGCAGTCTGCAAATACAACAGGTAGAGAGCCCATTAGTGTGTCTCCTCTGAGGCTTTTCACTTCACCACAGGTGCGCAGGTGCTGCACCTAAAACTCAAAGCACCGGGGAGCCAATCCTTTGGACGAGCACATCCCTGTCATTGCCATTTTTGTCTCCATTGCAATGAATAAGGGGAATCTTCAAATACGCAGAATCACAGACTTCTAAGAGTTTGATACCAGGTAGAAAGGTATAAAAGAAGATGGATTTAGTTTTTCACTCATGGAGTTAGTGCCTGAAGTATCAACAACTATTCCATTAACCACTGAAGGCCCCATAATAGTCATGTTACCGGATATAAAACTATGACTTGCCCTTGTCTAGAAGGCTGAAGCTGGTCATCTCAGCAGCAAGCCTGCCTACACTACTGCATCCATGCTCTGTTTGGTTGTTCTCTATTCATTAATGCTTACACAGGAACTCTCACAAAGTAAAAAGAAAGTAGAGCCCTCTGCATAACCTGATAATATAATAATGGGATAAATGGAAAAAGAAAGTATCTAAGGCAATGATATCCTTTAACCAGAAAAAAAGAGCTGCTTATCGCCTAAATGTCTCGGCCTTTATATATACATTATTCTTAACTTGTTTTTGTTTTTTTTTCTGCCTCTATACTATTGCACGATGCACTGCCAACTAGTAACATCGGAAGTTACCAGCACTGATTTTCAACCAGGTAAGCATGGAAGTGGAAAGAAAGGCATGTATATTTTGACAAAGACCTTCCCAAAGATTCTAATATATTCTTCCGGGGAGCTAGGGAAATAGCATACTCTTCTGTCGTCTAGCTGAGAATCATAGTTAAACAGAATTTTAAGGGATAAGTTAAGTGACAGAGTAGTATGTATGAATCAGGGAAATTGAAATTCTTAAAACGTATCTTTTGAAAACGCCAAGAGTGTGGCATCTCCTTGCTGTGCGTACGGTCTGAAATTGATGAAATAAATGAAAGCATATGTATATTGTTTAAAATCATACTCACAACCACTAGAAACCAAAATAAAATAAACTATTAAAAGAACTGTCTCTGGGGTATGGGCCTAGAATAGAAAAAAAGACACATCTGTATTGTTTAATATATTTTTAATGTTTCTGTAATTAAAAAATTATCTTTAAAATGTTTTTTGTAAACTTCATATTTTTTCTTCTAAATGTTGCACAATTTAGGAGGAAAAGAAACTTGCCAGAACAATGACAACTGACTTCCAGGAAAAGTCCACTGGGACATAGTGGGGAAAGTTGTTTTTCAGTCTTCAGAGTAGCCAAATATAGCACACAGCACTTTTTATATTCAGATTCATATTTATATCCCCTAAAGTCAGTCACTGATGAAATCACAACTTTAAAATATCACCAAACATTGTTCAATTTATCTGCCAGCCACCTAGTGCAGAACAAATGAAGTTATTCCATAAAATGTAAATGGACTCAGTATATTAGTACAACAAATTTAATTCTAGAGTTTAGTATCAATTTTCTCTTGACACTGGACAATGAAGAGGCACACTGCAGAATAACTATTTTTAAACTCATATTACCTTCCTATTCAGTATACATCTGTCTTTAAGTTTTTCCCTTGGAAATATCTGTGAGGTACAGGGAATAATTCTATAATGCACATTTTACAAATACTAGTGTACTCTGTATAACTGAAAGCACACCACACTTTTCCTTCCAATTGTATCCACTGATCTACTTTTCTAAAATTATGATACAGGTCTTTAAATAGAACCTATATTTTTTGCTATATTGAATTTATACTTGGACATTTCATTTCTAAAACAGTATAACTTCATACATAGAGTTCTTTGCATTGGAAAAGATTCTTAGAGGGACAAAAAGAAATAATTTCAGCAAAATACTAGATTCTTACAAGATATTTCAAGAAATCACCTTATACTGTGACAATGCTTTAAATGTATTCAAATGGCAGTTAAAACCTTATGCTCAAGCATGCTCCTATGCTTTAAAACCAGGTTGTCATACAAGTACCATATTATCCCACTTATGTGCGGAATCTAAAAAAAAGAAAAGAATACAGAAACCAAACTCATAGATGCAGAGAACAGATTGCTGATCACCAGAGGCAGAGGTGGGGAGAAGGGTGCAAAATGGGTGAAGCTAGTCAAAAGGCACAAACTTCCAATTATAAAATAAATAAGTCCTGAAGATACAATGTATGGCATGGTGACTATAGTGAATCATAAATACTGTATTGATAGTTAAAAGTTGCTAAGTGAGCAGATATCTAAAGTTCTCATCACATATATACACAAAATGTGACTGTGTGTGGTGATAGATGTTAACTAGACTTACTGTGGTGATCCTTTTGCTGTTTGTACAAATCTCAAATCATTATATTGTGCACCTCAAACTAATATAATGTCAATTATATCTCAATTAAAAAACAGGCCTCTGTATTATTAACTGAGATTGGAATTATTGTACAAGTAATGTATAATACAAAGAGTATTTTAAAATTTCAAATTTCGATAAAATTCAAAAATGAAGTGAGAGACAAAATTAAAATCTAGGACTATTTACCCATTTTTAATCAATAAGAGCTACTGGAAGTTTAAATCCTTAATTGCATATTCTTATAACCTAATTATTCTGGAAACAGTAATACACGGTGGGGCAAAAAGTAGGTTTGCAGTTGTGAGTATGTGAAACACGGAGTTACTCTTGTATTACCTATTAATTATTGTACATTTCCCATACAAACAATTGTAAACCTCCTTTTGCCACCCCCACCTGCATTGTTACCATTATCAGAATCTTGCATTTGTGCAGTACTTCATACTTCTCCGAGCAATGCATGTTGTTACCATTCTGTGTCTTCACAACAACTTTCAGTGAAAGCAGCCAAATTATTGGTTTTGGCCAATCCTTCGCATCTTTCAAAGTTGGGCTCAAATGCTATGCACTCTTTTAGTAAACCCACCTGAGGACCATGGATGAACTTACAGGTCTTTACATAGGTATCTGTGTAAGTATAGGTATTTTAGCTCCCCAGTTTGGCTGAAATAAGGACTGTATCTTACAAAATTTGCATGCATTTATGTTATCCATGCCAACTTCAGTCTGGACGAGAGGAAAGGCCTGGAGTAAACCCTGTAAAGAGCACTCAGTGGACGAAAAGGATGAATGGTAAGAAGCAGAATGACTGAGGATCTAAATTCTGGGAACCTAGTTGGCAGAATGCTGACACTGGTCATTATGCTACAGAAGCTATTTACTGTTTGTTAAAAAAAATGGCTACCTGGAGTGCAAAGTGTAATTTAAAAGCTGCTAACTGTTTCACAATTCATCTTTAAAAGAAAACCTGTCAGCCATCCAATTCCAATTTATCGAGTGTCTGCTGAGTATGGTGCAGTCGACTTGACACCGTTGGAAGAGCAAGCCTTTGCCGCAAAGGAACCTGACATTTTAATGTGCAAGCAACACACATGTGAAGTACTGGAAAAACACATTTCCCAACGCGATACAAAAACAGGCATGAATCTTGAGATGAATTAAGATATCTGTTTAACGTAAGAGCTCTGTTCAGTGCTGGCCATCCTCTGGGGAGACAAATTGATAAGGGATGAGAGAAAGAATCAGGAAATCATTCTAGTGGAGTTTAAAGATCAGTTTTGAGGTAAGGAGCATTTACTGAAGGAAAGAAATGCAATCTAGAAGATAATGACTATGAGTTCACAGGGAGAAATAATAAGAAATGAAGTTGGTAGGAGAAAGCTGGTAGTTGAAGGCATACCTCCCTGTTAAACAGGGAGTTTTGACTTGTAGCAGTAGCAGGAAACTGAAAAATGTTAAGGAGTAAATGATCAAATATTGTCTGAGGAAAAATGTGCTTTGAGCGGAGTCTGAAATGCACTGAAAAAAATTCAGATGGGGGAGTGGGTGAGGGGATTGGATGAAAGAAGGTGAAGGGATTAGCGAAAGAACATAGATGCCTAGCCCAAAGACACAGACCACACTGCGGTGAAGGCTGGGGGAGCGGGTGGGGGCTGGCGGGAGGTAGGCAAAGGCGGTGGGGGCGGGGGGATAGGGGACATCTGTAATAGTTTCAACAATAAAATTTTTGTAAGATTTCATTTATTTACTTTTAGAGAGAGGGGAAGGGAAGGACAAAATAAGGGAGAGAAACATCAATGTGTGCTTGCCTCCCATGCACCCCTACTGGGGACCTGGACTGCAACCCAGGCATGTGCCCTGAGTGGGATTTGAACCAGCAACCCTTTGGTTTGCAGCCCATGCTCAATCCACTGAACTACACCAGCCAGGGCTAAAAAAATATTTTTAAAAGATAAAATGCACTGAAATGGAGTGAGATTAAAGCAAGGAGACGAGTACCAAATCTGAAGGAAAGGAAAGCTGGTCTTCTACACTGTGACTATAAATCAAACAATCTTAGACAGAAAATGAAAAAAAGTGACAAAAACTTTAAAATAGTTACATCTTTTACCTAGCAAATGTCTTTCTAGGAATCTATTTTTTAAGAAAAAGTCAAAGATAAGCATCAAAGACTTGTGTGCAAACATGTCTGGACACTGGCTGATTAAATCCTGAGATGCCCACACAATGGAAAACAATGCTGCTATTAAAGGCATGTTATGGCATGTCAACTATACTTTAAAACTAAAATTTAAAAACTCATCAGTAAAAATAATCCTATTATGAAAAAGTACTAACTTACATGGGAAAATGTTCATAACAAAACACAAATGTTCAAAACAAAAGTTTCTATACTACATGTATGAGGAATCATCTTAATATGTACCACTAGTTATCTCAGAATAGTAAAAGTTTGAGTGATATAAATTTTTCCTCTGTGTAGTTTTCAGTGTATTTAAATTTTCCTAAAAGAAACATAATAGAAAAATGATTGACCACTGACCAGATGATGGAGCACTGTGCTGAATGCTTTACATGCATCATTTATGTGGTCCTCACAACTGCCCCACAGGGCTACCCCAGTGAGGAAACAGACTCAGAGAGGTTGAACAACTTAGCCTTGGTCATGCAGTGAGCGGTGGAGCAGGACACACCAATTGCTTTTGAACCAGAAAAGAAAAAAATTAAAGTTTTACAAAGAAGGTGCTGCCTACTATGGACATTCCTTTGTAAGGTAAAGCAGCTGGAGAAGAGAAGAAAGATCCCAGGAGCCAAGATTTGTGACACATGGGGAAAAATAGGTAGAATGGCTTCAATGGTGCAAAACTAGAAACTAAAGCTGATGGAAAGTAGTGAGAAAACTGAGTAAAGTGAAATAATATATTAAATTTACCTTTCAATATTTAACTGTAAGCCTGAAAACTACCCACCTCTTCATATTTTATGGACTATCCACTCCTCCCCTCAAGAAAAGAATACCTTTCAGAGGAAAAGATATTAGACTTATTTAATAAAACTCCAAAGAAATAAATACCAGAGTAATGATTTTGGTTATAAGTTCCAAAGAGGCAAAAGCTATTTTCAAGAAAAGATATTGAATTAAATTGTAATAAGTGCCCCCATTAGCAAAAGATCACAAGTAAATTAGACTGATGTTAAAAACATTTTTAGTATGTATTTTTCTCTGGTAATTTGTAAAGGTCAAGTTACTATTCATTTTGAACTTTAACAAACTTAAAAACAGGCTTCTGATACCCTTAACTATGAAAACATGCCTTACAATTTTTATTTAATACTGCATATGTCATAGTTATGGGAGTCTTTAATTTTTCTCTCCACTCCTTTTAAATCAAATGTTGTATTTTACTACCAATTTTTACTAGCCTACAGTATGCAATTTTATATTTTTATTTTATTTTTTATTTTATTTATTTATATTTTAAAATTTTAGGTATAATATTCAAAAGGAAGAAAGTTCCCCTACATTTGATAAGTTCTTACTTAAAAGGCATTTGGAAAACCAAGGACCGGGGTCCATCGGTACCTGTGCAACGACTCATCACAAACGTTGCTGCCGCTGTGAAGACCCAATTTCAAAGCGACGTTGAAAACCCGGCAGAGGACGGTCTGAGAACACAAACCTGGGAAACGTGTCTGAAGAAGAAATACCCACTTTGGCCTCAAGGATGGTCTGCCAAAGTGTGCTTTGCCAAGAAAGAAGAAAAGTTTCATAATCTTAATATCTTTCAAATTCTCTGATTTTACGAACTACCCATCCCCTTCCCTTTATTTAACACGCACACACACGGTTCTAATTGGCTGAGAGAACGCTGCAAACGCCTTTGGAAGGAATGGGACAAATAATCGACGGCAGTGCCTTTCCGTTTAGATTTACCCCACATACCTGCCTGACTGGGAACACACATGCTCCTGCTCCCTCTACGTGTTGATTGTGAACTGGGCACAGGCTTCTAAAACTGGATGGAAAGGAGACTACAGCAAAGGGACGACTTAAGGGTCAAGTTAACGCGGTTCTCACCCACGATAAGGCGCTAAATCTGGCTGGCCGGGTATCTGACCAGTGACCCTCAGGCTGAGAAGCAGGTCTGGCACTGAGAAAGACAAAGAAGGGACATAAGGCCGGAAATCAATCCCCAAACACTGGGCAGGAAAATAGCTGCATTTTTGGAAATGGTAATTCAGGAGCTACCGCTAGGTATTTACAAGGAGAGATCATAAAGGAGATCCTTCCCATTCCATCCACACGGGGATAGAAGAGAGAAGGGAGCAATAATACTTTTGTTGCAGGCAAGGTTTCCCTGCCCTTGAAAGAAGTGAACGTGCATGGGCTGACTTGGCAGCAGCCAGCACGCAGACTACACGGTAATTCACTTAGGTCCACCTTAAAACCCCTCTTTCTGCGGGTAACATTATTAACTTAGGACAACTGCTCTCAGCTTCGGGCACTTTTAAACAGTCACAGTGAGCGCCCTTGCCCACCAGGGAGAGGACATAATAAGGCAAGAGAGTTGTTCTTCTCACACCTGCCAAGAGTGTCATTTTTTTTGTTGTTGCCATTTTTAATCTCTGCCACTTCTAACCTGGAGGGAACCACGTACATAAGAAAAGCATCTTTGAGAAGACCATCTTGTATTCCCAAATTCATAACTCTGCCCCAAGAAGGCAAATTTGATTCCTTCAAGAGAAACGATATCAGGAAAAAGTCCTGGGCTTACCCCTGAAACGTGTAAGTGAAATCCAATGCTTACTGTGGAGATTAAAGATTGCTCTGGAGAACCAAAGCTGTGGACGTGCAAATGCTAGTCGTGTAACAGAAAGACCGCCGCTGAGGGCGTAACACTCAGCATGGGTGGGGTTTGAAATCATATAACCTACTTACTATAAAGACTGAAGTTTTCATTTACTTTAAACATTAAGGTGATGGCTGTTACAGGTTATTCCCAACAATTCCTCTGGAACTTCCCAAATGACAAACCTGTAATCACTTTATCAGTCGTCTCAGCCACTTTTAATCCGAGGCCGTTTCACTTGGTGGTACCGCACACGACAGCGTGAGATGGAACTGCAACTCCACGTCCTGAAAGGATGACGGCTTCCCTGCCCGAGGACAGTGGTGTTTTTATTTAATAACTTAAACTACCTCCCTTTTCTAAATCCCTGCTGTCTGATTGTAGTAAGATATCGAATACGGTATGGTTTAGTCATGTGGTCATTTTCCTAATCTTAATATTTTGGTCAAATCTACATTAAAACCCTCAAGGATTAAAAAATGTGTCTGTATACAGTCAGAAGGAAAGTTACGATTACTTCTCTACTGCCGAAGTGATGCTTACAGGATTCTTTGCCGCTCAGTTGCCACACACATTACAGAGTCTCACGTTCCTTCTTTTAACTGCTTTTTTAAAGCACACACCCCTCTCAGATCTCCTGGTATGGCGACACAGAAACAGCCCAGCAGACGTCTTCATAAATCCGATGAGAGAGCAAGCAGCCTGCAACCCCAGCTGTCCTGGTAAATTTCTGTGATAGGTGAGTTCCCATGTTCTCAGCAGTTATAGAAAGAAGTAAGGAATTGTTTCACATTCTACACACTTGAGATGTAACAGAAGAAAAATGTTGGGTAATGTTTACAGAGAGAAAATGTTTCCTATTTCAAAGATAATTATAGCAATTGATGAAAATCCCTTCCATTTCTGAATTCCGGGCTATAAAGCTTGAGGAAAACTTAACTTCTGCAAGTGATATCCAAGGGTGTTCTAGAAAGTCCCATGCAGAATGCTGAGTGAAAGTACCCTTAGGGATTCAGAAAGCCAATGGGACCAACAATTATGAATGAATTAAAACATACTCCTGAGTTATTAAGCAAAAATGTAGCTACGGCAATGGAGCAGTTCCTTAGGAAGGCAGCCAAAGCTTAGTTAGACAAATGTTCCTTGTCTGGCCTTTGGGCCAGAGAACCCCTCTTGGGCCTCACTTGACTTCTGCCCCACAGCTACAAAATTTGGCTAAACTTGATCAGTGTTTCTCAAGAGTGGTACTTCAGCCAACTGATTCTGAATCACCTGGAATAGGGGAGGGAATGTCTTCTTAAAAATGCAGGATATTGGTCCTGTTGCATTTTTATAAATTGAGATATTTCAGTTACAATTCTGGAATCTGCATTTTAAACTTGTGCTACATTTTAACAAGCTCACTAAAGAACGAACCCCACCAGTTTCTACCCCTTAGAGTTCCAGTGTTATAAGGTCTAGGCATGTGTATTTTTGCAAAACTCTACAATGAATACTGATGTACATCCAGACTTGTATCAGACCCTCCACAATAATAGCCTTTCTGCACCCCCCGAGACTGAGTTTGACAAGTACATATTTTTAATTCTTGTAAAAATCTTGAGTGTATGCAGTGACATTCTCACACAGCCTATACCCTCAGTGCCACAAGCTTTTTTTTTATCATATAAAATTGCCAACCTGCACAGTGTCTGAAAGGCTGAGCCCTCCCTAAAGCAAGCTAACTGACCTTGAGTATTTCAGCACATAAGCACCTGGAACCCTTTTCCGACAGCTTGTGGGCAGTCAAGCAAGTCTCAGCAAGCTGTGTGAGACAGGCCACAAAATGACCTGTGGCAAAGCACCTGGAAAACACAGTGATTTCCTCTTGTCTGTGCCCCAGCAGGGACAGAACATTGGCTTGACCTCAGCTGGGGACAACCAGTGGAATTTTAAAGCCTGGAAAGTCTCAGCAGAACATAGCAGAAAGAAAAGCAAATCAGCATCACCAGCAGTGTTGTATAACTTTGCATACAGATTTTGAAAGGGTATCTTATTTTAGCAAGAGGAAAATGGGATACCTAATTGCATGGAACAGCTATAATTTCAGCAGTGAATGCACCTGCTTGTGTAAATATAAAACAACACATTTTAAAATGTGAATGGGCAAATAGTTCACGGACTTACAGAGAAAAATATATCCTTTCCAAGTCCTGCTTCAACTCTGAAAGGCAACACTTAGATGAGCAGGGATGCAGTCATGGGCTACATCCCTTCAATTAATATTCGAGTCTCTACCCTGTGCTGGGCACTGTGCTAGTTGCTAGGAATAAAGGTGGGCAAGAGTAGTCATGTCTCTGTCCTTACGGTGCTTATGGTCTAGTGGGAGACAAAAATCACCCAAATACTCACTAAAGTGCATAGAAGTGCTCTAAGGAAAGAAACAAGGTTCTTTTGAGTAGGGGGGATCTAAACAGCCTGATGGGGAGGAGGGAGGCCTCCCTGAGAGTGAGGCTTCAGCATAGATCCATAATTTGATCAGGAGGTTCACAGGTAAAGGGGAAGGAGGAAGGAGGAAGAAAAGGTCAGTACAGGCAGTCGAGAGAGCATTTTTATTGATATGAATTTTCAAAAACGCAGACAAGTGAAAGCCAGGGGTGCATAAAAGCTGCAGTCTACTGGAGGGAAGGCTTCGGCAGGGACTTGTGCTCTGAGGCGTTAGACACCCGCCTCCGGTCTGATGAGAAACCGAAGGAAGAAAGCAGTGTGCACTGTGTTTGCCCGAATAAAACCGAGTAACTTTTTGCCTTGGTGGGGCACAGGGACGGGGGATTCATTTCTGCACTTTTTTAAAATACAGGTTTATGATATAGAATCCAAGAGGAGCGAGGTGAGGTCCCAAAGACTTCACTGCCCAGTCTACGCCTCGTGTATTCTTCACTTTCTCCTTCTCACCCATCTTTGCTTAGCAGAGGCAACTGCTAGAGCCTCGGCCCTCCTTCCACAGTCCTCTCAAGGGCTGAATTTACACCAAGTTTGACCTCTCTGCAGTAACATAAAGCGTTGTAACACGTGTGGGTGCCTTACACTATTCATTTTGTTTTTAAGTCAGAAAATGTGTTTGTTTCTGAAGAGGTAAAATAGGGTCAACTGATAAGCATCCACTTGCTTGGAATCATGCCCCAAACTGTAAAATTCTTGCCCTAAAAGTCAGAGGAATAAAACTAAAACGAGCTTTTCTCTTTTCAGAAATGCATGGAAGTTGCCTCCGCAGGGTAAGAAAGAAGTCCAGTGGTCTCCCCATGCTGAATTCCCCATTACCTTCTTGTGTTAGATACATGGTCCTCTTCCATGCAGAAAGCTCCCCACAACCAGAAGCGGGGGGAAAGGAGTTGACTATACAGGGTAGCCAGTATTTCCCCCTGGGAGAGATTTTATTCAGAAAGGTGAAACCTGGGCAATAGAAAGAGTATTCATACCTGCAGTGGGTTTCCCACCTACTTGGGAGGAGGGCTGGTGAAGCCCTAAGTGAGGTGGGCTGGTCCAGGCAGTCAGATATTTAACAGCCCTGAAAGGTAGGTATGATTATCAATGCTTGGCAGATGAGCCTCTGCATACCTCTTATAGTCCTTTACTCCAATAAAATCTACAGTTTCATAAATAGTATTTTTTTCAAGATTTCATTTATTTATTTTTAGAGAGGGTAGAGGAGACAGGGAGAGAAATATCAGTGTGTGGTTGCCTCTCAAGCGCCCCCTACTGGGGACCTGGCCTGCAACTCAGGCATGTGCCCTAGACTGGGAATTGAATCAGTGACCCTTTGGTTCTCAGGCCAGCATTCAGTCCACTGAGACACACCAGCCAGGGCTCATAAATACTTTGTATAGGCAAGTTTTAGTCATCCACAGCTAAGAAAAATAAGATAGTACAATTGAGATGGAGCCAAGAAGAAAGTTGAGACACAAAATATATCCCTAAGATTCTTTTTCTTTGTTAGAGATGAATTAAAAACTGAGCTCTCTGGCACCCAAAGCAAACATTAATTAATTAATTAATTAATTAATTAATTAAAGGCAACCATCTGCATAGGTCAGTGTTCTTAAAACAGAGGATCAAAATCATGTTTATGGCAGACATTAATCAATCAAAGAATTATTTGCCATTAAGCACAGACCCACTCTGAGAATCCCTCTCAACATAGTATTCCAGGAACCACCAGTCAATTAGAATTCGCATACAAAATGAAACCTGTTTATGAGCCTTGGCCTAAATCCAGGGTGGCAAACTATGGCCCAAACGCCTGTTTTTTTGTAGATAAAGTTCTATTGGAACACAGTCCCACCCAATTGTTTACATATACTCTGTCCTAAAATCTATACCATATGGCTCATTACAAAAAATGTTTGCCAAACCCTAATCTAGATAGATGGGTGAAAACTAAAGCAAAGTGTGTGTGTGTGCGTGTGTTATCGACACTGTTTAACTCACATTATTTGCCTTCATGCATTGAGCACTGTGTTAGGTTCCAAGTGTCTACAAATAAGTTGTGTAGTTGTGTTGTTGCCTGGAAATAGCTCACAATCTAGCTACAGAAATGGCTGAAGAGGTAGTTACAAAACAATTTGATCAGTTCTAAAACATAAATATGTACAATTTACTATGTGAATCCAACAAAGTGAATTAAAAGCTCTAAAGCCCAAAGAGATTTCTTAAATATTTTGTTTCTTTCCACTTGCCCATACAAACTAACTAGTCAGAGGGAGCCTTGGAAATTGTAGCCCTGTAGCGATCCTCAGAGGAAATGGGTGGATAGAAATGCAGCCAGATATGATACAGAGTGGCTGCTTTAACTTGATGTAACATTAAAAATGAAAAGGTCATTAGGCACTCCAAAAACAACGGGCAACTGGTGATGCCTCATAAAAAACTAACTTAAGCAACTTTGGATTCTCTAAACTGTCATTTGTCAGGAACCACATAATCAGGAGAAAATTAACAAGGTTCCAAAGGAGCATGCAAAGTTTGAATTCGGATCCACAGTAGACGGGCAGGAACATAATACATTCATAATTGTAGTAATCCACAGCTGCTTCAAACTTAGAAGATAATGAATTGCTTCATCAGGGCCGATGTCTCTGAAACGGCAAGCAAAACCCATCTGCTGTGGAGCAGTGTCTGATCTTTATGCCCTATACCCAGCCAGTCTATGTCCAAGAGAGATCCACCTAAAGACTTATTGTTGCAACAAGCAATTTCCAAATGTCATAAATCAGTATGAAAATAGTCAGTCTAGAAAAAGTATGAACTTTGCTATCTACAATAAGTGATTGCTAATTTCCTTTTATTCCCCAAGATAGTACCTATGATTCTTCTTCAAAACATACTGTGTTGATCTAAGTGCCCTGGGATGAAAGAAGTCACTAAACAAACCAACATGACTCATGAGACACACTCAACAAACCAAGCCTTCTCTTCTAACACAAATCACACATCCACATTCAGGCAATTAAAAAGTGAAGGTTAATAAAACTGCAGAAGACAGGTGGCTGGCCATTTTGCTTTGAATAGCTATTTACAAAGTCAGTCAGTTGCCAGTTCTGTTTGAAATCTTCCCTTCAAGCACTGTACAAAACAAAATTTTATACGTTCCACATTTACGTATAATACTTTAATGGTATCCTTCCCAAGAACTAGGTAAATTTGCAGGATCCTTTCCATTTCTTCAGTTAAGGAGAAAATTAAATTCAGATATATATGTGTGTGTCCTATGTAATTTTTCAAATGAAAGTCCTATAAATGATAGTTCAATTTCGTAATACATCATTTAGCAAGTGCCATCAGGGAGTGAAGAGTTCCATATAAGTGAATGTCCCATTTAACTCAACTTTACTACTCTTCGATGATGAAAATTTTTTTAACTTCCTCTGACAGAAATGTTTCTAAAGTAAAACACATACTGTCACAGTTTCTCAGAGAGAATGCACAGAAGAAAATCCAGCATTTCTTTCTTTCTTTTTTTGATGGTTTAATGCCATCTTCAGAATACGAAGGGATGGTGGTACCATGCATACATGTGTCCTGCACATGAGCTGGTTCCCGCACCAACTCGTCCTGATTCCTGTGACAAGGTCTAGGTTCTCCCTCCGTAGGCAGATAATCCTGCCTCTAAGCAGCTACTTTATGCACAATAGTCTATCCTAAAGTCTTGGAAAATGCTTAACCTTCTTACTGGAGAAAGGTACATGGGCTGTGTGATTGTTATTTTCGTGTTAGTCCTTTTTTGTATACTTCCCGGTCCATGGTAGTGTTCCAGATGGTTGAAATGAGGAGGAAAAAAGTCTTACGTTCAGATAAGTGGAGTACAAGTCAAACATGTAAATACATGAGATGTAAAAGCATATCTATTTGTTTTGGATGGAATTGGAGAGCATTATGCTAAGTGAAATAAGCCAGGCCGTGAGGGACAAATACCATATGATCTCACCTTTAACTGAAACGTATCTATTTTTTATTAGAAGTCATAGAAAATTTTCTTTTGGATTCATATTCTCTTAAAAATCTATCAAAATGGCATGACTAAAACTGGTAGCTATATCTATGATATTTATAATGCACATGGATGGGACAATGAACATAAGAAACTTAGAAAATGTAAATGGAGTTTGGATGATCTGTCTTAGGCAAATTTATAGAGCTTTGTATTCTTACTTAAATATTCACTATTTGGGCCAAAACTGAAAATATGTCTTTCATCTGTGGTTCTTCAGCACTTTGTGCAGTATCAAGGCATTAGCTCAGTAAATGTTTGATGAATGAATGAATCAAAAGGCTTCAGTGTCACAGAAACATTTAAAGATTTCAATATCCAAATTTTAGATAACCAGTTTACCTTAAATCATGTTGCACTATATTTTCCCTATTAGGAAAAAATCCACATGCAAGCTAGAAACTTAGAGCTGTATGCAGCGGACGGACCTCTCACCCTAGAGTCTCTGCCACAGTTTTCACTGTCCTCTGTCTAAGCTAAAGCAATCAGGAAAGCAGCTGGGGTCTAGAGAGTTCCTAAAGTTACAGGGTGTGAGTATTTTCATAAACAAGCATTACAAAACTTGTGAGTTTTATGCTATCACATACTGGAACAAGTCACTAGTGTTTACTTACATATATCTTGTTAGCCAAACTGATGTTTTCAAACCTTTTATACATGGTTGACCAACTTCTTAAAATACTAAGGAACCAAATGTATAAGAATGAAAGAACAGTTACCATGGACTGTTTCCTGACTATGTTTCTGGAAACCACCATGAAGCAATGCAAACTTCTATATTAATGGACAGTAATCATAACTTCCATGTGGTTTTGGTTAAGCATGCACCTATAGTTTCTCTTTTCTCCACCAGATGGCATCCATGAATCAGGTGAAATGCCTAACTCATGCTGTTCAAAAGGAAAACAATAAAATGTAGTAAGGGATGGCAGTCTTCTTGTCTAATAGATAACCAATTATTAAAATCCAGTTATAAAAAGCAGATGGCTGCCTGAACTGGGTTACAAAGCAAGCCTAGTAATTCATTCAAGTGTTCATTCTTTCAACATTTACTGAGTGTTAACAATGCTCCTAGCATTATGCTGAATACAGAGAGAAAAAACAGTCATTGCCCTCAAAGAGCTTATGATTTAAGAAAGCAGATGAGACATAAAGAGATAACTACAAAGGGTACAATAATGTCTCTGATAGAGAAGCCTTGGAAACACCCTGTCAGAAGGGATTTGTGAGCGGATTCTTAAGGGACGGAAGGGGTGAGCAGAACAACAGGCTGAGCAGCAGCCCAGGCAGAGAGCACAGTCCACACAAAGACAGACGCATGAAAAAGCCCGGTGTGTTTGAGGCTAAAAATGGGTTTTAAGTCTGCAGTGAGCAGTATCCCTGTGAGTTTCAAGAATGAGGGATGGGTGGAGGAAATGGCAGAAGATGAAGAACTAACAACAGGCTGGAATCATGTATTTATACTTAGGGATTTTAATTCTATGCTAATAAATAGCCATAGTTACTATTTATTGATACTTCTATATGCTGAACACTAGGCTAAGCACTCAAATGCATTATCTTATTTACTGCTCATTATAACTCAAACATATGTACTGTTTTTATTCCCATTTTTCAGGTAAGGCCCTGAAAGTTTAACTTACTTAGCAAATGGGACAGCTGGGATTTCAGTCCGTCGATATTTGAATCTAAGGTCAAATTATTAAATTCACAGCTTATAAAGCAGCTTCTTGCAGAATCTACAATGCAAAAAAAAATCCCTAAAATGTTTTTAAGACAAAATAATGGACCATCAGATTTATGATTTAAAACAGCAAGTGGAGCAAGCAGTGTGGAGGCAGATACAAGCAGTCTGGCTGAAGGGAGATCTAGATACATTAAGTTCATTGTATTAAATCAGATGGAAACAAATAAATTATTTTCAAACACAATTGCCTAGCGGAGCCTTCTCCTGACTTTATCATATTGAGATTAAAAGTTTTTCTAAAAAGCAATTTCCAGGCTGCATACTAAATATGCTTTGGAGCCCAACAGACTAAATATTTCCCAGAGAAATCCCAAGGTGTGATTGAGCTGTGCATGTCCAGTTGTTCTTTCCAGCTTCATCCAGGTGTAAATGACATCTGAATTCGTAAGATATTTAAAGTGTGCATCATGGTGATTCAATATACGTGTACATTATGAACTCCCCCCATCTAGTTAATTAACACTTCCATCGCTTCGTACTTACCTTTTTGTCTTTTGGTGGGAATATGTAAGTTCTCTCTTAGCAAATTTCAATTATACAATTTAATTGTTCTTGAAGCAGACAACAATCACGAAAAGGATAACTTAAAATGGCCTAATGCACTTACTAAGATATTTCATGGACTTGTGAATTAAATAGGATAAATCAAAGTCTGAGAACACATGAAGAAATGGAGTTACTGTTCTCTGACTCTGAAAGTATAGCAGAACCAAATGATAGACGTTAATTTAAAAGATAAATTTCCACTAATTCTGAGCACTCGTTCTATACACTATGTTGGGGCACTGCCATTCGCCCGTCTTTGGGTTCGGCGGTGGGCCCTCTCCCTCGCCCACGCACTCGAAAAACCTTTAGAGGTGCGCTCTGCATGCTTTCCTAGGGCAATTCATTCTATTCCACCGTAAACTGTGGGATAATAAAGTTTTCCATTGTTTCAGCTCCTTCTGGAAGGAATGCTGAACAAAATGAGGAAGCCTGGGATCCAGGTCACACTGCCATTCTGCAGTTCTGTGCTCTAGAACGCATTTCTCAGCCTGCCCCGCCTTTAATCCCCTGGCCTGCAACAGGGGATTGAAGGGAAAGTGAGCTGATGGGAAAAGACTGGGTTGGAAGATGGATCTTCAAAATCTCTTTGTCTTAATTTTTATTCTATGAATTTTTAAAATATATTTATTTGTTTGCTTATTTCCTTCTATCATACCATCCTACTTTGGAGGTGCTAATGAGTAATGTAAGGCAAAATACAAAGGATCTGTAAAATACCTACAACCTAGGAAGCCTAAGAACTGACTGTAATTCCAGAGACTAATAGTAAAGAAAAATAATAGGTCCCTGATATCTGTTTTGTAAACTTTCTGTTTTGCAGGTAACACATTAAGTAGTAATCTCTCAAAGTTAAATTGTGTAAGTCTAGCCAACAGAAGGCATATTGATTATGCAGGTGGTTTAAAATATGCTCATATTTTCATGTATCCTTGGAACAGAATTTTCTCCAAAACCTCTATGTTAACTTTAGTGACTTCACAGCCATCAACTGGCAGTATGAAGACCGTGCTGAATTAACAGAACCAGCTAGGAAATGAGATGGCTTCCAACTCCTGCTGTCACATTAGCGGCAATGATCAAACCCTTTTATTAAATAACAGCAATTCTCTTGCTGAGCCTTAACTAAGGAAGCAAAAATGAGACCTAGTGTGAACAATTTTAAACATTTCAAGTGTGGTGTTAATAAGCAGTCATGATGTAATAACGAAGCAGGAAAATAGTTCTAAAAATGTAAAGCACACCTGAAGGCAAGCAGTCTTGATGTCAGTCTTTTAAAAAAGATTAAAAAGTCATCTAACTTAAACTGTGCACTCTTAATTTATGTAACTCTATAACTGCAAAAACTACTATTGAACAATAATTTAAATATTGAGATATGGACACTTAGAAGGTATCCTGAACTTGTAGCATAACAGTGTCTTCCATTCAATGACTCTTCATGCTAATTCATTGTATTTTAGGCATAAAGCATTTGGGACCGAGATGAATATAGAATTTTAAAAATAGTACAAAGTGCTGGAATGTTTTAGCCAGACAATAAGCTTTTTATTGCTGTTATGTCAAAGATTTCCCTTATGTGGTTTTGTATTCTTTTATCATTAAATGAAATGAATGATAAATGAAAAGAGTTTTAAATCAGAGATGACTATGAAATGAATTTAAATTATCTTACTAGCTTCTGGGAAATATATTTTATTAAAATTTATTCTGAGTTTACTTCTCTTTTAATTCTGTTCAACTATGTAAATACTTGGAGATTTAATTGTTTCAAACAAAAACACATGAGCTGCTACAGTAGGCAAAAAAATGAACTGAAATGTTTTGGTGAATATAATGAAAATATTCACAACTGCTAACACTTATTGAGTACTTACTGTGAGCCAAGCAAAGAGCTAAGAACCACTGATATATTGTCACAATGAAAGTACACTACATTTGGTATTAATAAATCCACTTGGCCAGCACAAAAATTATACTACATTGGTTTTCTCAAGTAAAATTCATTCTACTTCAGAGTCATTCTACCAAACATTGCATAGTTGTTAACATATATGGGGCTCCTCCCATGTGAAATAATAAAACACAAAAGAAATTTGGGAGGAAGAATTAAATATTTATTTTATTAACACAGTGAAGCACACTGTATACCAGAAGGTATTAAAAGTAGTTACGTAAGTCCATGCATATGTATAAAGTAACTAGGAAATTATAAATTAAGTCAGGGTTTTGTCTTTTTTCAATTTAAGAAAGTAATTTAAAAGATTATGATCAATAAAATAATTATGGTGACAAATGAATTAAACTCCCCCAAAATGTAGTAATTATAAACAATTTATGAAATACATTTCGGAAACTAAATCTCACAACTATTTCCAATGATTCAGATTTTAGGTTTGCATTATAAAAATGTTTCTGCCATTTGAATTTTGCTCATACAAATTACATGGGCAAAATAATTAAATATTAAAAAGTGATTTTGTTCATGGTGAAACCATATTTCAAAACATAAAACAACAAAACACACCCTTGGGAATATGAAGCATCTGAGGCGTTTACAGCTGTTTAAGAGAAGATACTGCATTAAGTCCTCCATGTGTTATCACACTGATACCTAGGAGTGAATGAATCTTGAGCCATTAAAATAATGTCAAGAAATTAAGTTAAAAATTCTCCCCCAATTCTCCACACACAACAGTCCTAACAGATGACAGAAACAAACAGACAAACGAGAGCCCCCCCCCCACCCCAGGCCAAGGATCTATTTCAAATCCCTAACACAGACCTGGGTCTTTGGTTATTGCTAAATCTTCGAATTATGTTCCTTCTGCAGGGCCAGGCCTGCAGTGAGGGGCAGGCCTGGGAGAGCAATGGTGGCGGAGGACACAGCAGCTGGCACCTCCAGCTTACTCCAATGTCAAAATGCTTTTCTGATCTTTCTGTAGTGTGAGAAAACGTAAACCACTCAAAGGGAACATGCATTGTTTAGGAGATTCAGTACAAGGACCTGATGACATTTTCCAGCAGTGGCACAGCTAGTAAAGTAATTAAATATCTGGGAGTTAATGACCCGGCTGACTCAAGGAGCTTTGATTTGGTGCAATTAGGACTCCTTCGCTGGGCTCACTCTCCACTCAGGTTCCTGAGGTGCACAGCCCCGGGCCCCAGGACTAGTCTGCTGGGAAAAACAAACGGGAACAGCGGCATCCACTATTTATGCAAGGTGACTTGAGCACTGCCTAAGCACACACTACTATCTCCACATTTTCCCATGTCTCTGCTGCAGTGCAGCATTTCTGGCCTGGCAAAGTGTGACTGATGAATCACTAATCTTTGACTACTTGAAACCAAACACAAGAAACATTTATGTACAGGTACTGATATATGTATCCATTCACTCGGTTGGCCTCCTCTCCGCCAGAAAGGGTACCCGGCCTTTTGCAAATTACACAATTCTTTAAAGATGGAGCTGGAATAGAGATTAGACTCATAAATCAGCATCTGAAACTGCATCCCACAGGATGAGAGAATTAAATGGTTGTCAATATAAAGTTCACAGGACTCATTATTTATAATTAAAAAGAGGTGGAGAACTCTTGCAGACTACATGTTTTCTCTTAAGAAAAAAAATATTGTATATAAATTATCTTGTTTGCTTTGAACAATGACGGCCAAGAAAGCCTCTCCCAAGGGCTTTTTCAGCCCCCACAGAACTGAGGTTACCAGGCACGAAAAAGCAGAGCGGGGGCAGCGTGGACCCTCCTGAAAGTCCTACGAGGTCTCTGGACCCACTGCCCCAGCAGCCGGCTGTCGGCAAGCACGTAGCAGGTCCTCATGAGTGCCCGGAGCTACGGACTGCGAGGGCTCTGGCTGCGAACACTGTGGTCTTCAGATACATGTTTTGTCCCTGTCTAGGCACATTTATATGATAGAGAGAACACCACAGAGCCATCAAAAGTGATGATGCAAAACAAATTTTAATAACGTGAAAATCTTTTCAGTATATTGCCAACTGAAAAAAAAAAGTTTACTAACCTGTCCCCTGGCATGAACTCACATACACATAAAATAAGGACATTGCTCACAGAACCATAGTGGTTCACTCTGGGTGGAGGAACTATCTGTGATCTTTTTAAGTTTTTCTATTTTTTAAGATTTCTACAAAAATATATATTACTTTTGTAATGAAATAATCTTGGATGAGAAGAAGAAAAGAAGGGGAAAGAAACAGATCAAACCATCTCTTTCTCCCAGGGTGTAGTGAGCAGAAAACAATGAATGTGTAATCTCTTAAGTTTACGTCTTACATGTTAACCTTCCCTCCTTTCCAATCATTTGACTTTGGTTCCAGCAGCCAACATACCAAGAAAGTCTTTAGGGTGGGGAAGAGCAGAGCAGGCACAGATGTATCCGAAGCCCAAAAATAGAAGATGCGGCAAGAAGCTGCTTTAATACCAACACAGAAGGAAGAAGTCGTGAGGAATTCTCTTTAACACTGTTTAGTGGTTTTCACTTTTTAAAAAATTGATCACCTAGATTTCTTATTTTTCATGTCCTCAATTTGTCAACTTACATTTAAAATGAATGATGTGCTAAAATTGAAAACACTCACTTGTGCTACCCTCTAGCTCTCAAATGGGAAAGAAAAAAAGACAAATTCCCTGTAGGAATAGGATTAATGACATATGTTCATTACACCATTAGGCTGAAATACCCATAACAGCGTAAACCTCCATTAAACATTCCTCAAAGGCACTCTTCTTAAAGAGAAAATAGTCATTTTAAATTCATAAACAGAAAGCATGTATCAAAATCCTTTTTTATGTAATCAGACTGCCTAAAGTCATTTGTTCCACCATTCCTGGCCCAGAAACATTTCAAATAGAGAAAGTTAGGTTATATCCCAGGCTAGAAACAACATACTTAAAGATGCAATATTTGAAGCTCTCAACTCAGGAAAAATTGTCAAGGCAACAAAAACAATGTACACATTCTGTTTGTGTGCCTGGAATTCTCAGGCAGCTGTGGCTCATTTCCCACCACCCTCCCAAATTCCCAGGTGCCTCATTCCTGCAAATAATGAGGACCCAGGGCCAGAAGGGAGGTGGGAGGACACTCAAAGAGGGACAATGAAACTGACCATCAAAGGACAAGGATGCAACAAGCAAGAAGAGCTCCTGCTCTCCTTTTCCCTTAGTGGTGTTTTGCACCTCTGGATTTTCCTGCTTTTATTTTTGTTCCAAGGTCACTTTTAAATGCTATATTTTCTATTGGGCTTAATTATGTAAACAATTTTTAAACTTTTCTGAAAATAGGTAGGATATAAATCCCACATAAATAATAAAAGTCATTTAAAGTTGTAACATTTCAAATTGCAACAACATAAAAATAGGGTCCATTCTGTAATACATCCATCAAGAAACCTATAAATAATAAGTATGCAAAACAAAGACTAAAATGTTTTCCAATATGATTTTATTAGAAAACAAGTACAGATGTGCCTCAGTCTCTCAGCGGCAGCAAAATTTGACAAGAAACCAGCCAAGATCTGGAAACAGCCCAGTGCCCATCAGGTGAGTGGATACAAAAGCTTTGGTACATTTACACAGTGCAATACTACCCATCCATAAAAAAGAAGGAAATCTCCTCACCTTTTGTGACAGCACGGATGGACCTGGAGGTTATTATGCAAAGTGAAATAAGTCAGTCAGTGAAAAACAAATACCATATGATCTCACTTATATGAGGAATTTAATGAACAAAATAAACTGATGAACAAAATAGAAACAGAGCCATGGATACCCCCGTCACGGGGGAGAGGGAACTGGATGAAAGAGGAGAAAGGGATCAGCCAAAGAACATACATGTATAATCCATGGGCACAGACAACCACATGGTAATGGCCAGAGGGAAGGGTGAAGGGGGTGGAGGCTGGGTGGAGGTGGGCAAGAGAGGGGGAAATGGGGACATCTGTAATAATGTCAACAATAAAAATAAAGGAAAATAAAAATAAATTCATGTTCATCATAACCCCTCAGGGATCCTTTATTTTTTAAAAATCTGTTTTGCAAATACTGGGTTCCCTTACTGTCTGTTTCAGGGGGAGAACACTAGCACTCATTAAAAGCCTATCATAACACTTGGCAGTGTGTTAAACACTTTGAGTAACCTTTACCATTTATCCCCAAAACCATTTTACAGATGGGAACATGGAAGCACAGAAAGAATAAATTCCCCCAGGGTACCTTAGAGGTGAATGATGAGAGCTGAAATTCAAATGACACACTTTTCTAACACATCCAACCACCAGGAATACTCGTACTGGTAGTGGCCACGTTGTAAAACTTGCACTCAGGCAGGCATGCAGGCAAGATATTATGAATCTCAACCCCAGGATAAATGAACTTGGGGAGAATGGTTTTACGGTCTACGATCAGTCACAACCAAAAACTCAAAAACAAACAAATGACAATGATACTAACTTATTAAATGTGAAGGCTTTTTTTATCAGAAAACATCTTAAGTTTACTTCACTTATTGCCACAGTAATCCTGAGAGGCAGTGAGGCAGGTATTACTGCTACCCTCCTCTTGCAGCTAGAGAGACTGAGGTACAGAGTGGCAAGGGACTCACCCACGGATGACCAACAGTGACCAAAGAGAAGCCAGAAACCATGTTTCTTAATGCAGCATACACTGCTACTTCTCCTGTGCCTCGAGGCAATGAAGGATAATTTTTATCAAGATTAAACTGACAATTGATGGCTTGAACAGGTAGGTGTCAAGCGCTCCAAGCAGACCTTAAGCAGGCACCAGACCACGGAGGGAATACAGGCTTTGTCTCGGTTCAGCTCTGCAGTCTAGCCGGATTGTTCTGTGTTCACAGTGTCCTCATAACCGTATTCACCGTCTTGCTTTCTTGAGGAAAACGTTAGGAATTTGTTTTGGAGAAAAACATTCCTACCAGTAAACTATTCATTGCCACAAAACAATTCCTCACTCATCCTTCTGACTCCCTTTACTTCCCTGCTTTAAAATAGAATTTAAAAACAGAGGGATTCGTTACAGAGAAAAAAGAAAGCAGAAAACAAAGGCAGGACTCCTCTGTGAGAGCTCTTCACAATTCTGCTAACAAGAAGCTCTAAGAGGGCAGACGACCACTTAGAGAAAACATTATACACAAACTTCTAGTCCAGTAAACAGTGAAGATCCCCAAAGTAGTCTTTTCAAACAAATTCTAAGCTCTACTTGGGGAAAGGGTCAAGCGCCATCGGAAGAAGAGAACATTTTGGAAGAACAGGCTTGAGCCGTTCCCCTGGAAAACACTATGTTCTAATCAAATGTAATACTTCATTTAGAATTTCTGATGACTGCTATTTAATTATAAATACATGTGAACTGCAAATGGGGACAAATAGTAAAACCCACCATTTTTATCCTTGGCCAAAAGGTCTTCTCCCCACCCCCAAACAAAGGTGGGAGGTCCTTGCCCTCCCTGTCTGTGTCATTTTTTTTCTTGCCACTTAGCATAGTTTGCACTCGCACATTTAAATGTGTGATGTTTGCTCCCCCCATTAGACTGCAAATTCTGTCTGTTTAGTTCACCACTGTAGATAAGTGCCTGGGAAAAGAGTAGGTGTTCGGTAAACAATTGCTGAATGAACTAAATGGATCGATGCAGACTTGTAGCTTCCAAGTGATGACAGCGGCTTCCCACCGGATCTCTACTTTTCCCTGACAACTTCTGCGCCCCTGGGTGGAGAAAGCTTTTCTTTTAGTGCAGTACAGGACAGCCCATTGGTTTGTGCATCCTGGCAAAGTACCACAGCCCCCAAAACCCATACTGAGTGTGTGGACACGGTGTATATTTCCTAAAGTAAAAGAGAGAGCAACGCTGGCTTCCTGGGCAACTTGGATTTTTCATTTCAGATGTCTGTCCCCTACTGTTTGATGACTGCCATTTAAACATTTAGTTAGGAGAGCACCACAAATTGGAAGCTGTGCATTGCTAACAATTCTTCCTTAACTAAGTGATGAGGTATGTATTACCTAGACACAAAACAAAGTCATAAAGACTAATATACAAGGTAAATCTCTTGCGAATCTTTGCTTCCTCAAGGACAGCCACATTTTATTCTCTGTTCCGTCTCAGTTCAGTCCCTGTTCTTCTTTAAGGCAAAGGGAGTTAATTCCCTACGTTTGTGCAGTACTTCACAATTTACCAAGCACTTTTTAAAAAAAGTTTGTCAAATTTGTAAGTTTCAACTGAGATACCAAGAGATAATGC